>NW_017728906.1:59340853-59346572 GCF_001723895.1 Crocodylus porosus | reverse complement strand
GTGTGTGTGTGTGTGTGTGTGTGTGTGTGTGTGGGTGTGTGTGGGTGTGTGGGTGTGTGGTAAGGTGCACCCTCACTCAACTGACACCAAGGTAGAAAGCAGGGCAGTTCAAATAGTGCTGGCTTTTATGCAGTTTTTCCATCCCTCCCCCAGAGCACTGGGATTGGAAGGGACCTCAGGGAAGGGTGACAGTCACTGGCCAGCTACACAGTCAATAATGAGAGCACTCCTCCCCCACCACCCTCCTGCCCCCTTCCCTTCTCTTCCCCCTCCCTCTCCTTACTTTAGTTTCTGTTTCCCTGCAGGCAAGCCCAGCTTGAGCTTAGAAACTTGAAACACTTCAACATTTTTAAAATGTTTCGACTTGTCTCGTTTAGTTTTGAGGCTGTTTCAAGCTCGAAATAAGTCAAAACAGCGTTGAAATGAACCTGCCAGCAAAATTTCACACAGCCCTAATGATAAGATGTGTTCTGCCTCTTAAATACCAAAGTAAACAGGGAACAGACTAAGCAGTATGGAGAAATCATTAGGACTACTTATGATACCAGGTAATTCAACATGACCACTACCATTTAAGAATGTAGAAAGAGGCATTATGAAGTAAGGTGGCCAGGAGTGAGAGGGAAGACTTTCCTTGAGTTAATGCAAGTTTCTGGCACCCTCTCACCCAACTACCCAAAAAATGTACAGTATATGTTAAGGAACTTAAAAATAACTTTTTGTTGTGTTCAGACAATTTAAAAAAGCCCTGCAGCAATCCAAGCTCATGGTAAGGCAGCTCATCAGCATACAGGGTCTAATTTAGATGGCTGTAGGTAGTATAGGAAGGGGAATTATGATGGAGAAACTGAGAACCACTGCTATAAGAAAATAAACTTGGCCAGACAAACATTAAACTGATGCTTGGGCTCATATGTACGGGATCTGCAATCATCAATAAAAAGAAAATCATGCTGAACGTGGTCTTTCTCCTCCCCTGATAAGTTATCAGTGATAACACTTCTCTCTCTTTTCGCATTAGCCTGACTTTACTTTCCATATTCACAAACAATAACAAATGTTCTTTCCCTGCAGCAAAACTCAGATGATTTTCAGGTAAGTGTCTCATTGTCATATTTTCCTAATCAATGTACCCAATATAACTGCCATTTAGCACTAATGGGCATTGCTAGAAAAAGTTTCACTCTAATATGAGGATATGCCCTTGATGTTTGTACTATAAATCCTGCTATTTTCCAAGATGTAACTGTTTTCATTTTAAGGCTACATTGAAAGTCCAGTCACATTAACTTTATGAATTACGAGTCAATTTCTTGTAACAACTGAGGATGAATAATTTCTTCTCCAGAACCCCTCTGTTCAGGTTATCATACAGCATGTACTTTAGTTTCCCTTCCTCTTTTCGTTGCAGTCAGATATGCAGGGCTGCCTACGCTCACAAAAAGTTTAACAATTGATTACCAATCCCCTGGGATGATCTCCCATTTGAAGTTTTCTGTACTCTTCCATAATCAAAGGAAAGATGCAAAGGAAATGGTGGAGGAAGGGCAAAGGCAGCAAACTTTGCTTTTATTATCAATCTTTGCATTTAATTTCCTCTCATATATTGATCACTTTTCAGACAAGTTATATTTAAAAAATCCTACCTTAAAAGAAGGCTAATATGGAAAAGTTTGCATGCTTATAAATTAAGAAATATTAGAATTACGTTTTCAAGTGCAACCTTAATTTAGTCTGCTTCTGTGTATTCATCTTAATAGTATGATCCCATAGTACTTTGTTCCACAGGATCCCCCCTCAGCCAGGATTGATGGTGTTCAACATTGTTAATGTCATTCAGGATCTGGGTCCATGCCTCACTTGCTGCATACCATTTACACTGCATCATTCCTGTCCTCACTCTTCCCTATGGAGTTCATCACTATAAAACAAGTGCTTCACAGATGTGGTGGTGGTGTTATACATTAGTCACAACAAGATTAAGATAAGAGTCGCCCTTCCTGATAAGTTAAACAACACATCTTTCCCTAACCTCATTTTAGGGAATCACTGTAAAGTCACAGACAAAACTTTGCCAGGGAAGAAGAAAACAGCATAAGGCAGACACCTGGCATGGAAAATTCCAGCCTGAACACATAACGTTTGGCAAAATTATAAGCAATAGCTTCTTAAAATGGAAATTGTTAGGCAATTTAATCTATAGGTAATGCTACCGGTACCACTTACGATGGTTAGATATTATCATCTTTGAAAATAAGCATTTTTGTAAATGTTTTATTTCACACAGTTCCATAAACAGCAAAAGCTCATTACAGCAACAAAAATGATGCCAAGGACCACATTTGTAGCAGTTTTAGAAGTCTGCATAATCTCATAAGAGGTTGTAGGAGAAATTTCTTCCTTTGCACAGTAGTCAATACAAGAAGATGGAGAGGGAATAAGAGAAGCGCCTTCTGGCTCTCTTTTCACAGGAAATCTACAGGCTGCATGGGTTGGAATCACTCCATGAACTGGATTAGACATACATGTTCCCTGGTTACTCTATCCTCACTTCCAACAACCTGTTCCCTATTCACTTTCCCTCACCCTACAATCTGACATTTAGTGTAAAGAGTACAAAGACACTTCTGACATCCAGATCTATTATTAGGGAGACTGTACTGCTTGCAAATAATGGCACAGAATTTTCATGTTTGCTTTTTCAATTATTTGTGTAAAGGGAGCTGGGAAGCCGGTAATCATTTTCAAAATACTTTAGCTATTTTATTTGCTAACAAATTGGCTTGGCTGCATAACGCAGGAGCAGATGAGTGCTTCAGCAAGATGGAAGAGTCAGGATGTTGTATGCAAAGCTTTAATAAAGCATCAAATATTTAAAAATCAAGCAACATCTGTTTATTTGCTATATACATGCTACCCAGCCTCACATTTCCTCGTACATGTCACCAAAGACATGAGTGAACAAAGCATCCCATCTTTCTCTTGTTGACCTTGCCGCAAAGATAATGGGTGTACTTTGTGGTTGGTTGCACCGGGGCTGAAAATGAGCAATGTCTTTAACCCTCTACAGGCAAAAAATAGTAGGCCTACTCATAGCAAATGTCAGATAGGGCACAGCAGACCACAGCAGGCTGACATTGGCCACAATGTAAAAAATGTTTGTTTAAAAAAATGTTTTTCTTTCGGGGGTTTTTAAGGTATTGCCATCTTGCCTGCAGTCGCCAAATGAATACTCTACTAACTTTTCTAAAATACTAAGCATGTAATTTAAAGTTTCTCCAACGTAGTCCTCTGAAGTCAGGATACAGTCTCATGGCAGTAGAGGGTGATAGGATCCCCCAAAATAAACAGCGAGCACAGATACCCCATTAATAACAACGTTATTTGGAGGGGATTTTCTAAGCACCAGATGAACATAGCACCCTTGTGTCATTCACCTTTCCAGTACAACCTAAAATGAAGTTCATGAATTTGCCTCTATAGGTCTCAGAACAGTAGTATCCTTTGTACTTAGTGCATGTTATTTGAGACAAGCAAACTATGGACCTGAGTACCCACAGTAGTCCCATTAGTGTTTGAGAATGTCATTCTCTCAAGACCAGCATAATGGCACTCTCCTCTAAGACCTACCTCTACCCTATAAGGATAAGTGCCCTTCATAAACTCTTGTACTGTCTGTATACCTCCCAGGACTGATACGGAACTGAAAAATTTGGCAGGCTACTAAGAAGCTGAGCTGGTGGGAAACCAGGCAATCAAAAACTTGTTTGACACAAATTTCAAAAAGTACTTATGTTCCAGAGAAAGATGAGTCAAAAATCCACATGGGGGAAGGGAGTGGGGGAGCTAATGAAAGATCACTTTTTCAATGTAAAGTTTTCTGACTGACCTCCTCACATTCCATTAGGATGAAAAATCTAATTTTCAAATGCAGAATTTCAGCAGTTCCACCAAAAGCTATCATTTTTAGCACATCACATTCTTGCCAAAATACCTTACACTAATGGCAAAGCTCTGAAAGCTAGGTCAACAAAGAAAAGTTTTAAGAGAAGTCATATGTAAAGTTCTGGAGATGTGATATACAATATGTAAGCAACAACATACCCCTGCCACCCACATGACCTGAAGGAGATACAACATTTCTGGTTGGCAGGCTTCTTCTTTCTACAATGACAAGATGCTAGCTTTCCAAATGAGTATTTGATAGACCCTTACTAAGAGGGGTTTAGCAAGCACTCACTTGGATATTTAGCATCTGGCTAGCTTGCTTCACAATGTTTGCAAAGACAGGTGAAGCCTGAAGTGGAATAGAAACCTCCAGCCATTCAAGTTTTCCTTGTCATTGGATTACGGTTTCCCTCATGTGAAAAATCATGTGTTTGCTGATGCACAACAGCCTCCCCTCATTAAAAGAAGACACACATAGTCAACTTCCTAGCGCTGACCTAGAAAATCCTAGTAGGATGGGTGAGTGGCAATGGGGACAGGTGCCAGTGATTACTGGAAGTCCTCACGCACAGACCTACATGGAGGTAACAATTGCATGAGCGTCTTTATGTACTTGTTACAGAGATGGGTGCAATTTAGCAGCTGCACTCATGACTGAGCAGGCCTATGAAGGATCCACTCTGCTCATGCCATGTGGGGAGGGAGCTAGAAAAGGTACCTTAAATAGTCTGTCTCGTATCATCTGACTGGATAATTGCATCCAGTGGACTCACTCTATCTGCAGTCCAAATCAAGTAACGAGGTTTGCATCTTGGAACATCTGCACTCTGATGAACAACCCTAACAGTGACTGACTAAAACAAAGGACAGCACTCATGGCCAGAGAACCTGCATGACTTGTTATTAGAGGGCAGGATTTGCAGGGGTGATATCTTTTATTGGACCAAGTGAATAGCTGGGATAGTTTTTTTTTTTAATATAAAGCATTCTTCCTTAGATCTGAGCCTTCAGGTCAGCAGTGGTTTTGCTATTAAGACCAAGATTGTTACTCAGATGCCAGTGTCTAGCTGACAACAACAAGCACCTCATGACCCTTTGTTTCCAAATGACCAACAGACAACAATGCAGCAGTCTTTGGTGCATATGCCCCAACTCTTGATGAAGATGATGAAACAAAATAAAATTCTATTTTACTTGACCAAGTCCTGTCAGCTGTCCCCAAAGAAGACAAGATCATTCTTCTTGATGATTTCAGTGCTAGAGTGTGCAGGGATTCTGTGGAACAGAACACTTGGAAAGGAAGTGGTGAAGAAAGTCAAATGGAAATCTTCTCCTGATCACGTGTTCAGAACATGATCTCATCATCATGAACTTTTCATTCTGCCACAGCAAGAAATAGAAGACACCCTGGATTCACTCCCATTAAAAAAAACTGGCACCTCATTGATGTAATCAATGTGAGTATCCAGGACCAGTGACAGTCAGAGTGAGTGTTACCAGAGCTAGGACCAGTGCAGACAACTGCTAGACAAAACATCTTCAGATACAGTCCTTCACGTCCGCTTGCATTACCCCCAAAAATGTAAACAAAAAAGCTATCAAAGAAGATCTTAAAAATTGAGATCCTGCTAAAAATGATCATATCCAGTAGTGCCCCAGTGAGAAACTCTTTGCTCTCCCTGATCAGAGGTCAGGAAAACAGATCTTACGATGACAGGCTGAGAGCCATGGGACTCTTTAGCCTGGAAAAGCGCAGGCTCAGGGGTGATCT
>NW_017728906.1:59322233-59340842 GCF_001723895.1 Crocodylus porosus | reverse complement strand
TTCCTGCCCTTTGGGCAGGGGGCTGGACTCGATGATCTCCCGAGGTCCCTTCCAGCCCTAATGTCTATGAAATCTATGAAATCTATGATGATCTTGACATCATTGATCACTAGGTTGCTAGACAGCTGCAGAAGAACTGCTACAAGCAACATTGCAATCCTTACCTGGTCTTCATTGACCCAAGGCATTTGTTTTGATCAACAGAAAAGGCCCTACAGAAGATCCTGATGAGACTGGGATGCCCATTAAAAAATTTGTTCCCATCAAACTCCTTTATGACAACATGACAGCAACCATCATAAACAATGGCTCAGAAATGGATCCTTTGCTATCAGAACTACAGTCCAGCAAGGCTATATGATTGCAACAATACTCTTTTCCATCTATAAGATAGCTATTCCTCATCTTAGTGCTGATAGGCTTCCTTCTGGAGTCAGCATCCAATATCACATGGACAAGAATCTCTTCAACATTAACCATTCACATTCCAAATCCAAGTTAACTAACACCCCCATTACTGATCTTCAATATATTGATGATTTTGTTGTGCTCCAACTCATCTGCAGAACTACAAGTCACTCTTGACTGCTTCTGTGAAGCACAGGAAATGCTTATACTCACTTTCAGCTTGACAAAAAAATCAATGTACTTCATCACCTCCCCTCAAGTCAACCAGCTGCTCCTCCATACATTACAGTAAGAGAGCAATCCTTGGAGAACATTGAGCATTTTCTCTACCCAGGGAGCCACCTTTCCCAAAATGTAGAGCATGCCAACAATATTCAACACTCAATAAAATCTGCTAGTGCTGCCTTCTCCAATGGCACCTCCAAAATCATGTCTTTGATGATCATGACATCACAACCCAAACCAAACTTCTTGCCTAATAGGCTGTTCTCATCCCTAACCTCCAATATGGGTTTGAAACCTGGATAATATTTCAAAAAACATGAAAGCTTTGGAACTATGAGCAATGCCTGTAGAAAATCCTCCGTATCATATGGAAAGACAGAAGAACAAATGCCAGAATTTTGGCTCAAGCAAACTCTACCAGAACTGAAGCCATTTTTATACAGCATCAACTTCATTGGACAAAACATACCCTAATGATGCTTGACAGCCGGCTCCCAAAACAGATTCTATAGTCCCAACTCACCAATGGTGACCACTCCAGAGATGGGCAAAAGAAGAGATTCAAGCTCACCTTGAAGGCCAACCTAAAGACATTTGATATTAATATCAGTATTTGGGAGACTCAAACACAGAATCACTCTCAGTGATGCCATGATGTACAACAAGATATCAGTCACTTAGAGCAATGTCACCTTACTACAAAGGCAGATAGAAAAGAAAAAGAGTTGTCACCTAACATTACAGGAATCCACTCTTTCCTCTTGGAACTATCTGCTATGTCTGCGGTCGGACAGCAGATCACAGATTCGCTTCCTTGGCCATCTCTGGACCCATCAATGACTGCCCTATTTACTGGAAGACTGTCCTACTAGTATTGAAGGACTGCCACTGACTGACCCACGGACTTTGATAGAAACCTTGCTAGACAGATTGAAGGGGAGGGGTAGAAGGAATTTAAAGATTTTGCAAATTATTTCTCTATCAAGTCTTTTCTAGTACCAAGCTACAGAATGATGCTAAAATTCTTCCAAAATGATATGCAGCATGTCTCAACCATCTCCAGACTCTGCTAAAAATGACAGTACTGAATTGCTGCACATGCACTGCACCTCAAAATTAATATGATAGAAAGGCCAAAAAGCTCACCATTTTGGATATACTTCACTGCTGTGCTCCCTGATGCAGTCTTGAGGCAATGTAGATATGCCTCTAGCATCCTCAAATTTCTTTCACTATGGCCTTACCTCTGCAAATAGGAAGCAAATTATCTGTGAAAAAGGTGCCTACTCTAAGCAACACAGAAGTAAAAGAGTAAAAACTAACCAGAGTCAGGTTGGAAACCAGTTCTATCCTTTGTAGCTCTGTTTCTCCCCAGGCCCCATGAGAAAGATTGCTACCATGTCTAATCTTAATAGGACAGAGCACATATTTTCTAAATGAATAAAATACAGAAGATTGAAAATTCAGACTTAGACAGTCTCAACAAATATCCCATCATTAAAAAAATTTCATTTAAAAATGCTCACAGCATGTTGGCAGCGAATAAAAAAATTTCTGAGTTTGACAGTTCTCCACTGAAGAGATTTGAAAATAACAAACAGGGGTAGGGAAAGCTGAACACCAAAAAACAGAGCAGGTAATACTGTAGCTTCCATACACTTGTAAATGAATTGGACATGAAGAAGCTATGGTGTACACAAAATAATGCTGATGACAGCCACAATGGATAAGACTCACATATACTAACTGAAAGTGAAGTGAAAGAAGTAAAAACTCCTTGCTGGAAGACTTCAAAACTGGTTTTGCTAAAGAATACACTTATTTATTTGAACAAAAAAAAATTATTCTGTGGAACAGTATAAAAACAATTGCCAACCAAGCTTGGAACACTTCCAGGTTGAGCCATATGGGGGAAAAAAAAGTCTTAAAAGAATAAGTGCCTCTGAGCATATTTCTGGCTTACTATATTTTTCTCTATTTCAGGCATTCTCCCTGAGCATACAGCACACATTTTAACCACAAATTCACTAGGAAACTGGCAGAGGCTGCATACTCTTGGTGCATGGTCATCATGGGCAACTTCAGCCACCCTGACATCTGATGGGAAGAGCATTCAACCAAATCTGATCAGTCGTAAAGCTTCCTCACTTAGATTGATGAACTCTATTTGACTCAAGAAATCTATGGACTGACAAGAAGTAAGGCACTACTAGATCAGCCAAAAGGGATGATCTAGCCAGTAACCTGAAGATCGAAGGGAAGCTTGGTGACATTGATCACGAGTTAATCAAATCAGTCAGCAATGCAGAAATCCTTGGCTTTAGGAAAGCTGACTTTCACAAGCTCAAGAGGTTAACTGTTGAGGCCCTGAGAGACCATGATCTGACAGGGAGGGGAGTCCACGATAAGTAGACACTCCTTAAGAACGTGATCCTGAAAGCAGAAGGGAAATCCATTCCGGCACAGGACAGATAGCAAAAGGGCTGGGACACCCCCTTGATTCAATAGGGAACTCGTGGACCTCCTGAATCTGAAAAGAGAAGCTTATAAGGGATGGAAGTCAAGAACTACTGCTAAGGAGGCTTATGCAGCATTGGCCAGCACCTGTAGGGAGCAGACTGGAAGAGCCAAGGTGCAAACTGAACTCAAACTGGCTACAGGAATCAAGGAAAATAAAAAGTCCTTCTTCAAATATGTGGGAAGTCAGGAAAAAATACAAGGAGAACAGCTGACCTTTGCTAAACCAAATAAGTTAGCTGACAACTAACACCCAGGAAAAAGCTAATGACCTCAATGATTACTTTGCATCGGTTTTCCACCAGCCAAAGGGAATCACCCTGCCTGACAGGATGCAGGGTAAGGGCAATCATACACCAATAATTGGCAAAGATCTTATGAGAGAACATTTTGTGAGGCTGGACATCCACAAGTCAGTTGGCCTGGACAGTATAGGCCCAAGAGTGCTAAAAGAGTTGGCTGACATCATAGCATGACCAATGGCAAGGATATTTGAGAACATGTAGTACTTGGGAGTGGGTCCTGAAGATTGGAAGAGGGCCAATGGGGCATCTATCTTAAAGAAAGGAAGGAAGGAAGGATGATCCAGGGAATTACAGGCCAATCAGTTTGACCTCAATCCCTGGAAAGATCTTGGGGGAAAAAATCAAAGAAACCATCAACAAAAGGCTAATGGAAGGCAACATTCTGAGAGATAGCCAACATGGCTTCATTGCAGGTAGGTCTTGCCTGACCAACCTTATTTTCTTCTATGACCAGGCGATGGAAAAAAGAAAAGAGGTTGATATCATATATTTGGATTTCAAAAAAGCTTTTGACTTGGTCTCCCATGATGTCCTCATGGTAAAATTGGGGAACTGTGGCCTCGACAACCTTACAGTCCAATGGCTGTGGAACTAGCTGCATGGTCGGACCTAAAGAGTGATAGTCAGTGAACCGAGTCAACATGGTGCATGGTGACCAGTAGCACCCCCCCACCCCACCCCAAGGCTCAGTACTTGGACCAACACTCTGTAATATATTCATAACCATAAATGGTTCATAAATGATCTGGATTCAGGTGTCAGAAGTAGACTGACTAAGTTCATGGATGACACCAAATTATGGGGAAGTGTGGTCACTCCAGAGGATAGGCTGGCAATTCAGGCTGACCTGGACAGGCTCGCAAGGTGGGCGGATCAAAACCCAATGACATTCAACACAGAGAAATGCAAGGTGCTCCACCTTGGGAGAAGAACCCACCTCATACTTATAGGCTCAGCAGTGCTACACTTGCTGGCACCATGACTGAAAAAGACTTGGGAGTCATGATGATCCCAAAATGAGCATGAGTTATCAATGCGATGCTGCAGCTGGCAAAGCAAATAAAACTCTGGCTTGTATCTACTGATGCATCTCAAGCAAGATCCAAAAAGTCATCCTCCCACTTTAATCAGCCTTGGTGAAGCTGCAGTTGGAGTACTGCATCCAATTCTGGACTCCACACTCCTCCCCCACCCCACCCACCAGTCCCCTTCCTCCCCCCATTTCAACTTGGTCTAAAACTTGAAAACCAATTCAGTTAGACTGGAGCAAAATTGTACACTTGTCCTGAGGGTCCAATTCTCAATTACGCTTAGACTCTAATTGTTACAGTCAGAGCAGTATCAGGAAGTTCTTAATGTAAATGGGAATCGTGTCCTGAGACTCAACTCACTGAAGGTTTCAGGCACTGCAGGATCAGGTTAAGTTTCAAAAAGATTTTTTTACAGAAACCACAGTAATAGTGTGCAGTATAGTTATGGGGAGGGACACCTGTAACAGTCTATTCCTCTCAATAAAAAGCTAGATTCTACTTGCCGTGAAGGTGTAGTCTTCAATTTAGCAATATTTTGTGGCTCTGACCAGTTTTCAGTAGGTCAAAAGGACCATATGCATCTACTACTATTTCTATACAAATTGTGGCCCACCAAATGCAGCCTCAGCACTATGGGAAACAACTTGTTGCCATATTATGCCAACTGTCTATTCACCATGATCACAACACAATGCCAGCAGCATCCCAGATAATTTGGAGAGGATTCAGATAACAAGAAAATGTTTGAGGCGTCCATATTTTCTTGCCATTGTCTGCATTACTTATCTGTATCACTGCAGCACCTATGAACACTAGTCATGCACTGGTTCTTCAGCAAACCAAACAGATGTCTAGGAAAAAAGAAGTCTGCAGGTTAGGGGGGAGAAGGAGCACACAAAGTAAATACAATTTCCTTATTTTAACAGAGATTTGCATTTGGTGTTTGAAGAAAGCAATATTTTATTAATGTCACAATGAAAGAATGAAGTACAGTTTGTCAACAGAGTGACTTTTTCATGAAAACTTTGTTAAATAATAACAACAACAACGATTATCAAAATCAGTGAGCATCTCGCATGGGGGTGACTGTCATAACATTGGTAGCTGCATGGGTCTGAACAGAAAATGGAATCTCAGTTTCTAAGAGCTTTGATATGCAAGACCAGGTCACATAAAAAAATCCTGCCTCCTCAGGTAAGCCTGGAATTGCTGAAATACATGGGGATGAGAATATTATTTTTCCACCATTTGGCAAATTACTGTCCTTTTTCTTATCTAGACTAGCTTCATTCACTGCTGCCACCATCCAGGACTTTCCTGGATCAGAAATTCTGTATGTTTTCTGCTAGATTTAGTTTTATGTACTGTTAATCAAATGTTCAGTAGCAACATCGTGTATTATGCATCTTGTGTTTTTATAACAAAAATCTCTTGAGGAAAATAGGCAGACAAAATACAAATTTAGACATCATATCCCTTTATTAAGAATAATGAAAGGGAAATAATGTTCCACCAGTCAGATATGCTGCTACAGTATTCCTATGCTGGTACTGCTTTTGTATAATAATTGAGCCTCACAACACAATCACAGACACCTGCATATTTATGTGATTCTGTACCTCTTTATTTTGCTTCCTATATTTATGCAATTTTTAAAACAGCACAGTCAAAGGGGGAAAAAAAGAGGCAAAAAATGGTCTTCTATATACATCATCAGTTCAGGAATTTCAAACCACAAAGAGATCTAATTATTCCATTGCCCATAAATCAGTGCATCTTGGTGATACTATAATTCTAGCATCAGAGACGGGCTGCATGTTCATATTGTTACTTTTTTTTTTCTGAACGTATATACCTCATTTTCTGCAGGTGTTTCATAGGGAATGTGTGGGCAGTCAATCACAGCTAGTGGATTAAGGAGGAAAAAAACCTCCACATACACAATGCATAAAGGCTATGCATCACTTTCTGCTCCTGCTGCAGGGTGGTAGGAAGAGCAATGAATGCTTTGTATTATCATACCCAGAAAGAGAATAAGACACTAAAATACACTGCATTTGCTGTTCTGTACCATACGAATAATAGCAATAGAATAACACAAAATGTTTTTAGCTATTCATGGGGAAAGGGTTGTGGGGAATATTTACAGATTCTTTGCTATTTCTGATGTGATAACGTTTAAGACCGTTCATATTCTAAACATTTATTTATATATTTCATAAAAATATCAACATGAGATGGATAAACTTGCAATATAGTTCAACCTGGCTGAAAATCTGGAAAAAAAAACCCATGGAAAAATGTGATCACTTGTTTGTAAAGGCATGATCAAAAACCCATTGAAGTCAACAACAAAAAAACTCCTGTTAAATTCAGCCAGCTTTGATCACACTTTGATATAGAAAGATATGAAAGTCTGTCTTCTAGCATAGGCACGCAAAAGAATTGTTTCAGAATTATTTATATTGTCTGGACAGCCAGAAAGGGAAAACTATTACCACAAGTTTGGATGGTATCACTCTGAACATGCAGCTGTATATGGGGGCCATGCCTGCAGCTAATTTATCACTGCTAAACCTTCCAGTATGCTGCTCCTTCCACTTTTCCTCTTCTCTCCCAATCATTTCTATTTTATATCGTCTTTATTATTTCAGAAAACCTACCCTAGGTTGCATGCATTTGCTTCAGTGTGCTCAGAAGCAGTTCCTCCTTGGTCAGTGTCTAGCAATTGGCATGAAAGAACACCTTTTTCACTGACAGGTCTGAGAAGGAAGCAAGTAAGCCATCCATCAGAGAGGAATAGTTATCTGTATGGACTTCCATGCTGTATATTATTCCACAACCCACATTCTTCCTCCTCTTTTAACTAACTTTCACCCTTCTTTCTCTGGCTATGGAAGTCTGCCTATTGATTTTGTTGCCCACTACAAGTAACTGCTGACACCATGCTAAATTCTTCTTGTCATCATCTGAGTAATACCACAGTAATTCATGGCAATCAGCCCAACTTCCCACAATAGCATTTTGGTTCCTGATGTTAACTCTTATAGGTATATCTTTTAGCTATATTTAATTGGTGTTAATTTCTACAAAGAGAAAAGACTTACAAGAAAACATGCAATCAATAAATAGCATTCAGATGAATGGAATACCAACAGTGCAGTACAAGCATCTATATATTTGCTATATCAGTTATACACTCACCACATAGGTTCCCATTAATCTGAGACACAAATAAATACATCCATATGCATACACATATAAACATGCACAAAGTATTTTACCCACATACATGCTCCATACATACAAAATATGATAAAGGTTTCCAAGTCAAGAACTCAGAAGTCAGAAGGTGCCAGAAGTAAGGTTGTCTGTGTAACCCTCTTTTGGACTCCTGGTCCATATATAGGTCTGTCTTCCCTATAATCACACAGTTAGTCTGTGGAAAAACTAAATACAAGCCCCATTTCCTCTGTGGCCCAGGGTAGTGCATCTACATGTGCAATGAATGTACCTTAATGTTACTGTGTAGTAACATTAAGGTGCATTGGGCATTTATAGACGTGCTCCGGGAGGCGGAGGGGGTGGTGCTTTAATTAGCAGGTCATGCTAATTCAAAGTGCCCAAGCATCATGTGTATCATCATCCCTGTGCTGAAAAAAATGGCAACAGGACACTTTGAACTAAAGCTCATTCAACAAGCTTCAATTCAAAGCACCCCACTGCCATTTTCCGTGTGGGGACACTGATACACATGACTCAGGAAGCTGCTGGAGTGCAATAATTTCCAGACAGAAGTAAGGTTGTCTATGCAACCCTGTTTTGGACTCCAATGTAGATTTACAGTGCTGCCTGTATGTGTGTAGGTCCCCATAAAGGATAGGCCAGGAACAGCATGTACACATGCTCCCTGTCGGTCACAGATTTGCCCCCAGTGGAAACAGTGAGGTCCAGGGCTGCTTCTGCCCAGGGCTGTTTCTGCCCCCCTGCAGCAGCCAGGAGGAGCTGCAGGCTCCGGCCACAGCTATCCAGGTACATGGGGGAAAGGGGAAGGGAATGGGGAGGGGGAAGGCTTAGGCTGGCAGGGGACTGTACAGTCCAGTCTGCTCAGCCTGCACCCCCTCCTCCATGGGACAGGGGCCATCAGGGCCTGCATGTAGAGCTGGCCCAGCTGTCCACAGCTCCCACTCAGGGGTGGCATGTTGGCCAGGTGAGCAGTGGATGGCATCTTGGGTGTGGGGGCCACACCACTGTAGAGCCCAGCTGAAGAGCAGAGGCAGGGGGCCCTGACCCCCGCAGGTGGTGCTGGACCTCAGCCCAAGCCCACTGGGGGGCTTGGTGCCGGGCCACAGGTGGCTACCAGGGGACAGGTGGGGATAGGGCCAGGGGCTGGGTGGCATGAAGCTAGCCACCAGGGCCAGGATGGTGTCCAGCACTCAGTGGTCCTCCTCAGTTGCCTCCACTGCCTGAGCCACCTTGGTAGCCTGCCCCTCCTAGGCCTCAAGCAGGCTATCAAGGAGGGCAATGTACCTTTCCTTGAGGGCAAGGAGCCTCTCCTGGAGGATGCGGTCCCTCTCCCACTCCAGGTCCTGCCCTCACCAGGCCGATAGTCCATGAGCTGCACCTCTGCCACTGTGGCCAGCTAGTCCAGCAGCAGGGTTCAGTCCTGTGTGTGCCACAGGCAGAGGCAGCACATGTGGAGAGCACTGGCTGACTGTAGCAGCATCCTCGCAGGTACATCACCGCTGGCAGATGGTGCTTCTACCCTGCATGCAGCTGCTGCACCTGCACAGCAAGGACTGAGAGGCTTTTTGTGAGAGTGCAACATCTCAGAGATAACATGCCCTGTACCGAGGGGTTGTGTGCCATCCTGTCTCAGACAAGGGGTCATGAGGGAGCATGGTAAGTTGGCCATGTAGGCCCTGCCACAGCCAGCCAAGTCTTCCATTCCTATTCCCTCTGTGGGGGCAGCTGGGCCATTTGCCACAGGCAGTCTGCCTTTCCTGTCCCATACCCAGGCTGGACCAGGGCTGGCTCCTGCTGGCAACTGCCATAGCAGCTCCAGACCAACTCCCCCTCTTCTCTTCCCTACAGGCCAGGGAGTTTGTTCCAGCTGGAACAGCATAGAAGGAGAAGGAG
This sequence comes from Crocodylus porosus, assembly GCF_001723895.1. Taxonomy (NCBI): domain Eukaryota; kingdom Metazoa; phylum Chordata; order Crocodylia; family Crocodylidae; genus Crocodylus; species Crocodylus porosus. The sequence continues at coordinate 59,331,217 of NW_017728906.1, read as the reverse complement.
AGAGGGAAAGGGAGGGAAAGGGAGGAGGGATTTCCCAGCTTCTCCTTCCACACTGCCCCATGCTGCCAGGCCTGCGGCATCCAGGGTCAGGGGGTGAGGAACTAATACCCAGTTGGGATGCGGAACTGGTGCAGCTCTGCATCCCCCCAGCTCCAATCTAACCTAGGTCACCTTCAGAAAACTTAGATCAATTCCTTCTTGGGCTTTTTAAGTGTCTATACTTAACCTTAATGAAAATGGGAATCTCATCTTGTTAAAAGAAAGATAAACAAACTTCTAGACCTCATATTTGCAGGGAAAAAAAGGTTAAAAAGAAAACAAAATGCACTGTAAAGCCTTAAAACCCAAAGCAAGAACCCCAAAATGTAGCCCTTTTTTAAAAAAAATCTCATTTTTAGGCCGCTCGTGGTGATGTCAATACTGAAATACCTCTCTGTTCTTCCAGTCTGCTGCCCTGGTTATTATCTTCTGCATTGAATAAAGCAGGTAGTTTGTACAACAGATAGTATGCAATTATTTAAAGTTTTTGCCAAAATAGCTGTCTAAGCTTCTCGTATATTTGTTATTACCAGGGCAGAGCCAGAGGGGTTCAGTGGTGCAGCTGCATCCATCTTTCTGGCTGGACCATGGCACGGAGCCCCTGGGGATTTTGTTTTTTAAAGCCCACATAGCAGGTGAAAATCCCTCCTCCCTTTTCCCCTCTCCTTCTCCTTCCACGCTGTTCCAACTTCAGAGCCAGTTCTGCCCACTCCAGCTTGGCTGCATGGGGGCTAGGCTCAGATGGGACAGCAACAACAGCAGCATCAGAGGCTATGGGAGCAGGGGGTCCTCTCTTTCCATGCCTGTTTCAGGGAGACCAGGCAGGATGGAGGAACCCACCTCCCACCTATTGCTGCTGTCACTGTCCTGTCACACTGTCTTGTCACATTCGCAACTGAACCCAGCCCTGCACAGGCCAGCTGGAGTGAGCAGAAGCAGCTCTGAAGCTTCCCTCAGTGCTGGGACAGCAGGGCAAGCAGCAGTAGGAGAGGAAGAAGTAGGGAGGACATGTGACTGTGACCATGGAGGCCAAAGGAGATTCTCATGTGCTTTTGGGACCTTTAAAAGTTCCAGAAGGGTCCCCACTGCCTGGTCTGCCTGGACCAGTGGGAAGGAAGTTGGGGCGGGGGAAAGAAGCTAGGTGTGATGGGTATAGCCATTCCTGTGTTCCTGCACCCACCTTTGTCAAATCCTGGATCTGCCCCTGCATGTTACAAACCTGCTTCATTAGTGATGTAACTGATAGACTAACAACTGCATCCAACTCAGCCTGACAAAAAGGGTATACAGAGGTTGAAGATATGCCTAATTACGCACTGATGATTATGGTATGGACATTGTGCCAGTGGCAGGGTAACATGAGTGTACTTGTTGACATTTGTATTTGAAGCTGAATAAATACTAGATCCAAATAAGTTTGCAAATTTATTTCAGATAAATCGTTAAAATGACTGGAGCGAGTTCACACAATTTCTCCAGTCTGAACTGAATTTTGACCTCCTTGGGTTTAAGGAAGTGTGTACTGACAGCTAGCTTTTTCTTCTATAGCTGCTTTAAAAATGAAAATAAAGTACTCTGCTATGTACTAATTTAGTGTAGTCCATATGCCCCAGGTCAGCTAGGTAAATGTGGGAGCTCTTTCAATTAAGAGCCCACAGCTATAAATGTCATTTCAAACAAAGTTTTTTTGCTCAGGATTCTTAAGTGCTTCATAAATCATGATACAATGCACTCACTGGCTCCTATCAATAGGTAGAGAAACAAAAATGCAAGCAGCTCGTACTGGTTAAGGAGTCTTGAAAATAAAAACAAAAGAAAGAAAAAATAGAGCAGAGGGCTGTATTGCAGAATTCAGTTTCCATGGGAGAAAGGGGACAAGGGAAGAAATAAATCAAATCATTCAATCCAGAGTGTGGAATTTTTTGGCAAACAACAGTCTCATGATGAATGAAAAGACAAACAAATGAACAAAATAATCAATGGCTTAGCTGTAGAAAGAACAAATTTCCCTAGCAGTAAAAAAAGACTTGATACTGGCTGGCAGCCTAATTTCATTAGGAAATGCATTCCAATTAATGCAAGCACTGCAAACAAGAAATAATTACTAAGGTGAGACTGAGGCATGGCCTACTGGTCTTCTAACTTCTTTCTTTTTCATTGTACCTTATTCTTATCTGTTTGCACCCTCTCCTCCACCCCACCCCACCTACATTTTGGTGTCTGAGTACACATGCCATTTCCATCACATAATGTTCCCCCTTGCTTCCTCCCTACTGACCTCACCAGGACATGATAAGCTCTACAGTTTAGTTTTTTTGAGGAACAATATATTTGTTCTCCCCTTTTTTGCAAGTTGCTTCATTATTTCTGTGGTACGTGTTTATATTGAATTTTAATTCACTGGGCTGAATTCTCAGCAGATTCACTTCCTGCTGCCACAGATAGGTGCACACATGCCCTGAAGTCAGAGGTTTGTCCACTAAAGACCTGGTGAATTTGTCTACTTAGTTCCTTGACTGCCCCAGGAACAGAGCAATTTTGTAACTTTACTTAAGCATATTCCAAGGGAATTAGCAGTGTCAAGTATGCAACAGTTACCTCAATTTTATCCTAAAGAAATCTTCTTCAGGTACAGAATTGAAATTTCTTGAAACCAAATACTGTGGATGCTCTGCTTTAGTGAAAGCATATAGGTATTATTTCGGCACAGAGGTTGAAACTCAAGAAGCCCTGCTGCCTACATTCACCAGAGAAAGAACCAATTTTTTTTCCTGACTCTCTTGAATATTGTGCACTAGTATTTTTAAAATGGCTTTTCAGCATCTCACTCACAATCAATATTGGCCTTGACCCAAAGTCATCATGCAGCCTGTCATGATGTTGTGCAAAGTAGCTCTTTCCACACAGAACTTTTGAGGGGATTTGTCATCCCACAAGCCCCACTGCTGCATATCAGGTGGCGTTGTCAAGAGGTGAAATAGAAATGCAAAAGTTACATTCTCCTTAGCTTCTTTTTCTTCTTACAGGTTTGACAGGGGAAAATTTCTGTTATACCATCTCATCTAACAAGAGAAACAAAAATCCTCTTTTCTTACCCTCAGTCTTTACAGTCCTGGCTTTTCTATTTCTCTCCCATCCAAGGCTATATCTACACTGCAATCAAAAGTGGTAGCCCTGATTTGTGCTGCCATGTCTGCTAAGCATTGGTGCCTATGTAGGCTAATTTAAAATGGTAGATCTATGCACTGTCTCAGCTCACCAAGATAGTCAAACATTCTATAGTTGGCTACACCATTGTTAAATCAAATAAAATACAAAAGATGGTACTGGGCTAGCATGAAAACCTAAAGTATCAGTAGAGGCAGATATGCCTGTAGTTAAGAGCTGGTTTAAAACTAATCCAGATTCTTGAGTCTGTCTTTACTTCACATTAGTTAACCATCCCTAAGCTACATAAAAACTTGTAGATGGGTAAACTGAACTATTCAGATTTTGGATGCAAAATGGTGTTTCTTGCCACATAGCTTTCTAGTGTCTGCCCAGATGTTTTAAAATATCTTGCTCCCCCATTGTGGCATTATGAGATCGTGAATTTTTAAAGGTCTTCCGACCACTGCTGCCAAGGTGTTTGTCTGAGCTGCATTGGTATTTCTGGAAACAATGACTTGGATTCCATGAGGGACAGGTGGCCTGGCAGCAGTGATAGGAAGCTATCAAACTGCGCGTTGTATATTTAAAAACACATAAACCAGAGGGAGAGGAGATTAATCACTTACTGTATTTAACTTAGCATATTGTTATTTTTGTGACCAAAATAGCCTTGTGGAAACCTCACAGCCAAATGCACCGCATCTGAAGTAACTGACTTCAAAACAGATATCATTTATAAGCCTCTGTAAATGCATGAGAACAGCTCTGAAAAGGGATAAAAGTTTTAGCTGGGCAGGAAACTTTTCACATCTTATAATGATTGTTTCTACTTTCAAGATATTTCTATTCTAAATCAAGCCAAACAAAATTTAAACAACACTTTCCTCCCCTCCCCCCCCCCGGGGTACCTTTTGAAATGAAGAAGGGAAGAAGAGTACATGCCATATCCAGACAGCGAATGATCCAGTGCCTGAGGCATTTGCTGGACACTTACACTTCCTGGGACATACTCTTAATTTGATCACAGATTCTATCTTTGCCAAAAGCACTACATGCATTTCCACCAAAAGAGCTTTGGCTGAAATGTTCTTTTCTTTCCTGACCAAAAAACATAATTTCATGGGAATTTTCTAATCATCTCTGTTTCTTTGAGGCCCTGGTAGAAATGTTACACTGGAGTACAATTTTTCTTCCTGTAAATTACTTCTTAATCTGTTTATCATGGGTCACACTTATTTTGTATACTTCTGTTCTTTAAAATCAGAAAATTATGCAGTCCTAAGACAAATGCCTCTCAGAAATCTAAGGGACAGGACAAACTAACAAAATTACAGCAAGTGAAAAGGAAGTGGGAATTTACTACACATCAGTTGCTCTGCATTAGCTATCCGGTAGGGGTATTCAATTTGGATTCAGATTAGGATCGATTTGGGAGACAGTGATTTGATTCACTGATTTAGATCACTGTCCCGATTCAATTCGGCTGAATCCAAGTCTGAAGATTCTGTTTTGATTCAGAGAATCAGCAATTTGGCCATAGACACAGCTTTATGTTTTTTCTACATACCTTGAGGTACCAGGCGCAACTTGTGAACACTGAGATGGTAGGGCAGATGGAGCATCCCACGGGAGCATAGGAAGGCCCCCTGCATGCTCGGCGGCGGACCCAGAAGTGCTTTCAATCCACTTCCAGGTCCGCCACCAAGCATGCAGGGGACTCCCCCAAACACACACTATCCATGGCTTGTTGATCAGCCACATGGGGAGGGCAGGGGGAGCCCCCAGACCAGGAGGCACCAGTCACTGAGCCGGGGAATGAGTGGGAGGTCCCTCCATGCTCCATGGTGGACCTGGAAGTGGACCAGAAGTGCTTCTGGCAGGGGCGATGCATAGAGGATGCATAGGGGTGCATGTGCACCCCCTGAGAGCACCAGTGCACCCCCTGTCTGGCTGTGCTCCCTGTTTAACCAGCAGGCAGGGGAGCAGGTGGGAGCACCAGTGCCCACCCTGCAAGCGCTGGCCAGGGAGCGGGGCCACCAGCAAAAGCAGCCGCGTTACTTCTGGAAGTGACTACAGGAGTTCCAGAAGTAGTACGGCCCCTTTTATGATTAGTGAAATTGGGAGTTCCAGAGCGGGATTGGCTGCTGGGGGACCCCCCTCCCTCCCCTGGCCAGGAGGATCAGCTGCTCTGGCACATCCCCCGCCAACTCAAGAGACACCAGACATCCATGGCTTCTGGTCCACTTCTGGGTCCACTGCTGAGTGCACAGGGGACTTCCCCCCACACTCCTATAGGACACTCCATCTGCCCCACTATCTCAGTGTTCATGAGCCACCTGGTACCTTGAAGTATGTAGAAAAAACAGAAAGCTGTGTCTCTGGCCAAACAGTTGAATCTCTCCAAATTGAATAGGAGAGATTAATGGTTCTCCTGATTCAATTTGGATTTGGAGATTCAACCACCATATCAGGCTGAATTTCCTTCAGATTGAATCAGCAACCGAAGCTTCACACAGCCCTACTATCCAGGGATATACTCTTGCCCCTTGGTTCATGGAAGCCAATAACAGTAACTTAGTCTAACCCTATAAAAAAGAGCAGTGGTGTAGGCAGAGTGGTGCAAACAGAGCAACCACCCTAGGCCTGGATGTGGGGAGGGGAGGCAGGGGGAGAACAGCTGCCGCCAGTGACCGTGTGATTGGAATCATAACTGCAGTGGCAGCTGAAACTCACTTCTGCCCCTGTGCCATGGGCACGCAGTGTCCCTCCCCTGCTGAAAAAGAGAGCCTTAATGAAAAGTAGCCAAATTGTTTGCGTTTATCTTTTCCTGAGGAGAAAGAGGATGCACACACAGAGTTACTGTAGAGCAACTACGACAATCACTTCCTGCCCCCTTTTCATTGGCCTATTATTTAAGTTACTTTTATCATATTTTTAACCTTAGAAAAAATTGATGTCTGGTTTTCTCAGCAAGACCTATTTTTCACAACACCTTTTTGACTTAGATTTCTTTAATCAGCTTTAGCTTAATCTTGTTTGTGTCTGTATCAACCTTTTCATAATTTTTTATGAGACTGATGTCGGGATAGCCTGTCTACAGCTTCCACTGTGGTCGCTGTGACAACTACCCTATTCCATCTACAATTCTCCCATTAGAATAACACACTGGTCCCCCTATCTAGTTTTATATACCAACTAAACCATAAAAATGAACCAACAAAGATGTTACTGTCAGGTTCTTTATATAAATTATGATACATACTGTAGTGTCTTGCTCTGAATCTTGATTATTGGTATTATTTCTCCACACAATTATGGAAAAAAAAAACCTTCACAAACAATGAAAGAACATGAAGTAATGTCTCTAGGTGCTCTTGGGTGATATGTCCCATTCAAAGGCTTTACTTCAATAACACGGAATTCAAAAAAGGTCATGCTACAATAGATCAGGAGTCAGCAACACCCAGTTATTGACTGTTGCAGTAGATACATACTTTGCATTCAGAGAGACCTCACTAAAAGACTATAAGATATCCCTACGTACTATATTGTATCTTTCTAGATACTATGTGGTGTTTAAGATTTCCATTATCTCAGCACCAGAAAGCACTGCTTGTTCAGGGCCATCCTAGCTAAGGCTGCATATTCATGTTCGGGCCCTCTTAGCTCCTAGTTCTTTAGAGTCATTACCAGTATAGTTGGTGGTATCAGCAATCCTTTGATTTGAAGATGATCCCTACCATGGCTCACTGCTGGGTCCTGAGGTGACTTAATCCAGTCCTTCAGCTGCAGATCCACAACTGTATAGTGCACTAGAGAAATGCAACGTTCTTGAGGCTTTTCTCTGAACCTACTTCATGTTACTAAACAATCCTCTTAAATTGTTGGCACCAGAAATGGGCTCATCATTTCCTAACAAGCATCTGCACCAGTGCCAAATAAAACAGTGATAATGTCTCTCTACATTTTCCCATTTATACACTAAGACTCATATTATCCATTTGTTCACACTATCATGCAGCGCACCCATGTAATCTGCCATGATCTCCATATCTTTTTCAAAGAGTCTGCTGCAAAGGATGTCAGCCTGACAAAGCGACCACCAGACGAATCAACAAAGGGTTGTTGCAGATTTTTCATCACCTGAAATTATTAAATCACCAATTAGAAAATGTATTCTTAGTGAACTAGAAGATATAAGTCTCATGGAAGAATCAGTGATTAAAGTTCTGTATGCAAAAAGTCAGATATAATGGTCCTTTTTGGTCTTACCATCTTTGAAATTTTCTGATCTCTTCCATTTTGTGTACTCAATAAGGCCGTGTGTAGACAAAACAAGAGGTGTGTGTGCACAACACTTTAAAGCAGACTAAATGCTTTTGCACCACTTCAATGGTGTCAGTTTTTGCACTCCTCAGCAGTGTATTGCACATTAATTCCAGCCACTGTATGGAATGTGGCAGTGTAATGAGCCTTAAAGGACTCGGGGTGCAGAAAACTAAAAGTCCTTTGAGAAGTTTTAGTTTCCTTCTTTTACAGCCACAGAGCAAAGCACCAGGCTCCAGGCAGCTCCACGGCTCCACAGGAAGCCCTGCAGGCAGCCTGACAGCAGCCCAGGAAAGCAGTTCCACCCAAGAAAAGCAGCAAGCCTCTGATCTTTTTTTTTCTTTCCCCCCTGGAGCCTGCCTGCCTGCCTGAGCTGGGCAGGGCTTCTCTCTGTGGCTGCAGTGCCCCCCAGGACTGGCCGAGCTGGGTGCCTGTGGGTGGGTGCTGCCTGGCGGGGGGGGGACTACTGCTGCAGAGGGAAGCACCAGCCTCCTACCACAGCCCATGAACTGCTCCTCCCGCTGGCAGCTTGCCCTCCCCTCCCACCAGAGAGGCAGGTAAGTCAATGGGGTGTGTGCATGACATGGGGGTTTAATCATCCTAAATTGAAGTGGTGGTTTTTAAAACCCACTGCTTCAATTTAGGAACCCGTTTCATCTACACACACCCTATGATAACCCATCTGGAAAATGGATTCCTTCTGTAACTCTTTTTGCAATACTATCTTTAGACTGTGAGGTAAAATATAATTTTTTGCCATATTCTACCAGCATCATAGTCAGGTTACAATATAGAGAATAGAGAAATATAGAGAAAATTGAAAATGTATTAGGAAAATAATTATATCAAGCTTTACCACTGCAAAAATTGAAAAATCAAAAGTGATAACACTTCCAGTGTAATGACTATAAGGAGAATGGAGAATGGCATAAAAGTATATCTATTTTCATGACAAAGACTGTAATGAGAAAGGGAAAAAAAAGTGCAAAATGAATCTGCTATTAAAGGCTACATTATCTTTTCTTCTATCAGTGATTTATTCCAATAATGCAGGCAAGAAATGTTATGACTTCATAGAGTGAATCCATTCTGGTAGTAAATAATGTTGGCTTCTAGTTCACTATAGAGACTTGAAGTTACAAAGAATGTGCTTTTCTAGTACTGTTCAGATGTCTATCTAACATCAGCTCTACTCATCAGATCCTTGGACGGAGCATCTATCTTCTCTAAGCAAATGAAGGATATAAAATCCAGTTACATCCACTTATCTTTTTCACTCACAGTTAATGAGAACAAGATTCTTACCCACTTGCTGCTGATTCACCTAATACACATACACAGTCAAATAGGTCTCCAACTGGCTGGAGGGCCACACCCGGACAATGGTGGTGGATGGGTCTTGTTCAACCTGGAGGGATGTGGGCAGTGGGGTTCTGCAGGGCTCGGTCCTCGGGCCCGCACTGTTCAAC
>NW_017728906.1:59287245-59322063 GCF_001723895.1 Crocodylus porosus | reverse complement strand
GGGGGCAGCAGGGCAGGCTGTATGAGGAGAGGCTATGGGACCCAAACCTATTCAGCCTCCACGAGAAGGCTGAAGGGGAATCTAGTGGCCTGTTACAAACTAGTCAGAGGGCACCAGCAGGCATTGGGGGAGTCCCTGTTCCCCCCAGCACTACCAGGAGTGACTAGAAATAACGGTCACAAGCTGGCAGAGGGGAAATTCAGATTAGACATCAGGAGGCGCTACTTCACGGTCAGGGCGGCTAGGATCTGGAACCAACTTGCAAGAGAAGTGGTGCTGGCTCCTACCCTGGGGGTCTTTAAGACAAGGCTAGACAATCACCTTGCTGGGGTCATTTGACCCCAGTACTCTTTCCTGCCATGGCAGGGGGTCGGACTCGATGATCTGCTCAGGTCCCTTCTGACCCTACTTACTATGAAACTGTCTTCAGTAAGAGTACATACAGTTGTTCAGGGAGATTTCAGGGAATGTTAGATAGTGTTAAAAACGGGCACCCGATCTAACTTAGTTAGTGTGACAAAGGGACCTTCTAGGCCCAGTACTAGTATGGTGTGCCCCTGGCTTTGGGCAAACCACCCACCTTGGTCACCTGCCATGCCTTGTTGGTAAATGATTAGGATGTTAAATAGGCGAGAGGCTGCCCTTCGTGTGCTCAAATGTCCACAGGCGATACATACATGCTCCTACCATCCCTATACGTGTCCCATGCCTCTCAGATGTCACACTGTGTGATGATACTCCAGCTCAAGGCCAAGCCAGAATGGGCACACAGTTGGATCTTTAGTCTACTGCCCGTTTCGGGACCACACACACACACACACACACACACACACACACATCACCCCCTCTCCCTGGGGTCTCTTGCACTCTACTGGCTCTCAACCAGTCTCTTGCACACTGCCTATTCACTCCACCCTACTCAAGAAATCCTCAGGCTTTGCTTTCCACCCTCAGTCAGACCTAGCATGGTCTTTTGGGCCTCTCCCATGACTCTCACCCAAACAGGACTGAGCAATTGCTCAACTATGGACCTACTTCACCCCATTGTCCCTCACCAGACCATTACGCCCCTCTTTCAGGCCACAACTCTGACCCTTCCACCCCAACAGGTTCAGGTGCTTCTCTCTCTTAAGCAAGCCTGACCTTCACTCCACCCTTTCCTCAGGGCCTGGAGTCTCACACCCCTTTGGCTCAGGTGCACCTTTGAGCATGCCTGGCCCACCTCCTGGGTCCAACATCCCATGGGACTCAGGTCCTTCTCCTAAGCTTACCTACCCCCTCCCCTAACTCTCCTAGTAACCCACCCGAAGGTTTAGGCACCCTGACCCGCCTTACACCAGGTAGGATCTTGGTTGTGGCACTTTGGTGGTCCTGCCCCACCACAGGCAGGTCCACCAGGCCTCCTATCCCAGCAGGGTGCAGTTTTAGGTCATTCCCAGAACCAGGAGTCTCCAAACCATCCCCATAGCTCCTGGCCTTATGTCTAAGTTGTTCCAGGAATTGGAGCTCAGCAGGGAGGTGTTTCTTCCCTGGTGACTGATCTCAAACTGCTCTCTACTCTCTCAGAGCTGGTCCCTAAAATGGCCACCCTCATCAGCCACCTGGCAGCTCCTTGCTCCAGCCCTTAAAGTGACAGAGAACCAAAAGGGTGTTCTGTCACAGTTAGCTCATGTGCAGACCTTACATTTATATCCCTAGATAGACCAATCTAAGTGAAGACTGTACATAGGTTAGCTTGATCAAAAAAAGCCCAAACCAATCAGGAAGATTAGCTGTTCAGCTGTTAAGGATGGTTAGCTGAGTCAAAAAATGGCCTAACCAATCTAAGTGTACCTCCTAGGTCAGGGGTGGGCAATTATTTTGGGCGGAGGGCCACTTACTGAGTTTTGGCAAGGCATTGAGGGCCACACGACAGGCAGCCAGGGGAAGATAAGTATTAATTTTCTACATTTTTTAGGGGCCCCATGGGTTGGATAGAATGGCCTGGTGGGCCACATTTTGCCAACCCCTGTCCTAGGTAGTCTTACTTAGATCAGATGCAGTGAAACCAATCTAACTACATTTCTGTACAGTTCCTGGAGAAGCTCTGGGGCTGGGAAAGCCCAGGACTGACCCCAGCACTGCACTCTCCTTACCCACCCCCTGGCACCAGACTATGTTTAGTCCCCTGGCCCCTACCTCCATCCCCAGATAAACAACACCCCCGCCCATGTACTAGCCAGTGCCCTCCCTCCCTGAGTCCACCAAATCCTCCCATTCCACAAACTGTTAGTGGTACCAGTTTTACCAGCATTCACTGATGCCATGGGTTAAGGAAGTAACTCAGGTGAAGGGAAGGGAAGGTGGAAATGGGGGGTTGGCTCACCTCGGGGAGTTGTTTTTCTGGTGGTGAGGGGGGTTAGGAAACTAAAAAAGTCTCTAGTCATGGGGGAAGAAAGCCACCCGTCCACTCAAGACCCCCCCCCCCACTAATCCCTCCAGCCCCCTTGATCCTTCCAAATCCTCCAAGACCCCACCAACCCACAACAGACCGTTTACCACCCAGATACCCCCATAGATGCTGCCTTCCCCCCAATTCCTCCAATCTTACCCACAGACCTTACCTTTTCCCTAATCCCCCCAACCCCCCTAGCAGAACCCCCCAATCCCATTGCAGACCCCACCTATCCCCCAATCTTCCCACAGATCCTGTTTCCTCCCTTGGTTCCCCAATACCTCTCCCTGGAAACTTCTTGCCTGCCCCTCATTCTACCTAACCCCCCCCCCCACCAGCTAGACCACCCCCATCCTGACTTACCCTGGATCTAGTGGCCAGTTTTAACACAATCTAACCTCCTTCTAACCTTCCTGAGTGTCTGTACATACCCTAAAAGATGTTCAATTGCTAATTTTCATTCTTGCTTGCACAGCTGCTTACTACAGCTGCTTTAGTCCATGACCACCTGCAAACTTTAAACCATAACATGGGATATCTAAATTTTCAGGTAAAGAAGCCACAAGTTTCTTTATAGAAACAATATAACTTTATTGACCTAAAATATTTCTAGATTCTGCTTTTTTCTTACTATATCATTCCTACTACACTAAGGTATGTACTACAGTTCATTACATAAGATACCTAGGTAAAAAAATTGAGATTTCCCAGATTTTAAGCCATTAAATTTATTCTCATAAGAATCTATTTAAATAAAAACCGTGATTTATCGTATGAATTAGTTAAATTGGCATCTGGAAACCCCAGAAAAGACCAGTTTCCATTATGCTACATAAAAAGGTGTAAATGGACTGTCACTTGCCAGAAGTATTTAGAATTAAGACAAGTGTTTAACAAATTAATTACAAAAGGATGACATGGGAAATGGTGATAAGAGTACAGAAAACCTATGCTTATATCAATAACTATGCATAGTTAGATCCAGGATTTTCTGAAGGGGTATGCGGGAGGGATGACCAGTGCTGCAGGGATGGCTGCATCCCTGCTCCCAGACTCCATTCTTCCCAAGAAAGGCAGACTACACCATTGGAGCAGCAACTGGGGCCTTTCTGAAAAATCTAAATTGAGTAAGAACCTTCTCCTGCCCCTCCTCTTGGGATCTTCTCCCTTCCCCTCTGTGCTTAATGAACTATCCCCTCTCCCCTGCCCACCTACCACTGCTACTGTCCCCAGCTGACTTCAGAGACTGAATCCAGAGCTCTACCTGCCCTGTTCTAGATAGGCTGTGCAGGGATTGGGGCTCAGGTGGGAAGAGCAGCAGGGAGGTTTCCTTTCCCTATGCCTGCTCCCAGGCTAGCAGGAGGTGGAAAGGAAGCAGGAGCCACCAACCACTTTTGCTGTCCTTGCTCTCTGTATAGCCCAAGTAGAGCAGGGCAGAAGCAGTTTTGGAGATCCTCCCACTCCTGGATTAGCCAGGGTCAATGGAGAGAGTAGTTCAGGTGAGTGAGAAAAGGAAGGTAGAATAGGAGGGAAGGGGACATGCTACTGAGCATAGTGAAGAAGGGATGGGGGGGTGGGAAGTTACTAACTTCACCAGAGACTTTAAAAAGCTGCTGCTGCTCTCACAGTGGGTGTGAGCACACTACCACACTCCCTCTGGATCCACCCCTGTAGCTAGATCCCTATTTGATAATGTCTATAGAGATATAATCCTATAGGTAGGTTAAGAACCTTAGATTAAAAGAAGTTAAGGCATCTAATTTTTACATAGAAATTTGCTCCTTTATTCTTTTATAATTCAAATAACAATAAATAGAGGTGGATTCTCAAAACTAAATACAATAGAAAACATAATACAATTAAATAGTTTCATTTTGGACCTTTGTGACATTTTAGCAACTTTGCAATGTCCTTTGTTTCTTTTAAATTCTTTGCTTTTCTTTGTAAAGTAAAAATACACACATACACATAAATGAATGTGAAAGTAACTAGGTTTATCTCTAAGGGGAAAATTATTAAAAAGCAAAAGCAAAATGTTAAAGCTATATAAGGAATACAGATTGTTTTTATTAGTGAAGCTCTGAATAATATAAATTTAGTTCCTTCCCTTCTCTCTCCCTTACTTGAATAATGGCATTAACCCAATCTGGGAGGCAGGAAAAAACAGTTTAAAAACTAAATATTGATGTATTAAAAATCTGGACTACAAAGTATGTCCAAACCCACATTTGTAGCTTCATTCTGATTGCCAAATATGCTCTACATGCCTCTTTTTTCCAAAATCTGTAGCCAGAATTAAACTAGTGCCTCCTCCCTTGACATTCCATTTCAGAACTCAAACTGGCTACATAACTATGCTTATTTCAACTTAGCCACCATCCAACAACTGTCAACACCCTTCTTTACATTTATTTTTAAAGATCAGTCTCTAATCAAAGCAACTATACGCTGATGCATTCTGGACATTGCTACAATGCAATATCAGCCTCAGTCAGATTTATTAGAACAAGCAACCAAAATTTGTTCAACCTGGAAAATTTTATTTTACCATTTCAGGCAGCTTACTGATGCAATTCTTTATTTCCATCTACTACCAATGTCTCCTTCCCACATTCTCATTGATATCAAACATCATCTTCAACTAACTATACTTTTCTTTTTTCTACACCTTTTTTAATTCCAGATAGAAAATCTTTATTAAGCTTGAAGCACTAGTCTTTCACCGGCAAACTGTCCTATGGGGGCAGCTTTGATACAGTCATTCTTGCAACATTATTTGTTCTGGGTCTGCCTCACTCTCAGCACCAGAGAAAAAAAACCCCAAGGGCACGTCCAGACAACCCCACATGTGTCTCTTGCTGTATCTCAAAGCAGTTTGAGATGCAGCAAGAGGCATGCGCTGAACAAAAAAAAATGTTTCCCACAATGCATATTTGCAGTGCAGACTCAACATTTGATACCTGGATATCCAGGTATCAAAGAAAAACAAAACCCAGAAGGTATAAAAGATGGCTGGAGTAGTAGAGAGACTACATTTGTTAAAGCTCAGCCCTGGAGCTCCTCAGGCCTCCAGCCAGGCACTTAGCAGCAGGCAGGAAATGAGGCACAGGTACAGGCTCAGACATGGTGAGGCAGCTGTGAGGGAGTGCAAGAGCTAACAGTCAAGTAAGGAAGTGACCCAGTTCAGGTGCAATACAGGGCAATGCAAGGTAGTGCATCAGGGAATTCCCCTCCTCCCCCATCGGAGTGGGGGCAGTGGCAGCACAGGTGGCAGCAGCAGCGGTGGCAGCAGTGGCAGTGTTGGTAGCAGCCATCCCAGGTAACCACCCAAGGCATGTTTCAGGTGGGGGGAGGGGGATGGGGTAGCCTGTCATGGCAGCTGGGGCAGGCAAGGTGCCCTTAGGCACCAGCACTGGTGGTGAGGGAAAGGCCCGCAGGCAGCACAGGTCCCCTCTCCGAGCTGTTCGCAGCAGGCTGGGCAGCAGGCCAGAACAAGAGTCAGGAAGCTGGGGTGTGGTGCTGCGATGTGGTGTAGTGCAGTGGTGATGTGGTGCCCACAGGGGGGCAGCAGCATGCTGGCCCCACGCTGTAGCTATCCCTGACTGCAGGTCCAGGAGGTGCCAGGCAGGGTTATTTTGCCCCAAGCGGCACAACTTGCCCCACACCAATGTGCGTGTCTGGGCACATGCGCCAAGGACATGCTCCAACTGTCCATATCTCCAGGCAGAATCAAATCTCCTTGAAATGCATATATACACTGTTACTCCAGGAAGGCTGGAATTTCCTGTTTATGTTTATCAGTACATTTTTTATGCAAGCTTTTATCCAGTTTCTGCTTGGTACTACTAATAAAAATTATTGAATGAGAAAAGAGTAATAATGAAGAGAACATATTGACAAGTAGACTAAGGTAAGTAGCATTTGCTTGAGTTATACTACATATTTCTTGCTTAGCTTAGTAATAAACTGCTTCTCTGAGCTCAAAACATTAGAGGTTTTCTCTTGCTTTCTTTACATTGATTTCCTATGGAACACAATTAAAATTTTTAACACAGTCAAGTTAAAATGTAAAGAGAGTTCTATTTGTTTTCCAAGAACACATCCTAAATTCACATGCCTTTTGTCCTCCATCATGAAACCAAAGGTGAAAGAGTAGGGTTACCACATGTCCGGGTTTTCCTGGACATGTCCTCTTTTTTGGCCCCCTGAGCTGCATCAGGGTGGGTTTTTTTAAATGCAGGCAAAATGTCTGGGATTTCATCCCTTGGTCCATTTTCAACATGGCTGCCACTAGGTTGAACTACAGTTCCCAGAATACAGAGTGCATGCACAATCAGGAGCTGAGTTCATGGTCAGGACCGGAGTTTCCAGTTTATCAGGGAAAAACACAGAAGCAGCACCACTTCAGTGAATGGGGGCAGGGGTCACCATGTTTGTCTGCGTGCACATGCAGGTGTGGACAGCCGAACGCAGATGCGGACAGCCAGGCAGGGTATGGGAGCTGCCCTGGCTGAGCACCTGGATACAGGTAAGCCAGAAGGTGGGGGTTTGGGACTGTCTGGGGTCCCACAGGGAGCTGTGCAGCCTGGCTGGCTGAGAGATGCTGCCAAGGGTGGAAGGTGCATAGGCATCCCGTTCCCCATGCTTCAGGCAGCATGGTGGTTGGACTTGCTCCACCACCACCCACAGGAGCTGGCGCTGCTCCTGCAGCCTCTGCACTTGGTCCAGCCAGGATGGGACAGAGGTGGGTGGGGGGAGGGGCATGAGCAGAGCCCAGAGGGGAATTAGGACTGAGGGGACCTGGGAATTGTGACTAAGGGGACCTGGCAGGGTCTTGGGGGGCCAGGGGGATATTGGTAGCAGCTGAGGGGCACCAGGGGGAGTGGGAAATTTGAATTGGGACTGAGGGGCACTGCCATGGGCAGGGCACTGGTATATCACTCAGGGCTGCTTGGTGCTACAAAGCAGCAGGAGTGGGACACAGCAGCAGCTGGACCAACATCCTGTTGAGCAAAGTGGGTTGGGGAGCTCTGATTTTCTGGTTTAAAATAAGTAAAACATATTGGTATTTAGAGTCTATTTTATTGCAATGATTGAGGCACTGGGAGGCTTCCAAACTGTTTAAAATTGTAAATAAATCAATAAAACATGTTAAATTAACAACAATATATATATAGTGGCATGTCAATTTAATCATGGAAAAATGCGGGTTCAGGTTTTTTTAATCACTGACTTCAGGTTTTTTATCAGACAATTTTCAGATTTTAAACAGAAAAAGAAAACCCAATGCTGTAGTGACAGAGCAGACATTGTATAAAGCAGGAGCACAGTCAGTCATCTGAGTGCAACTTCAGCATTTACTTAATGCTTTTGTTTCTCATTAAATTTCTAATGCAATAACACTTGTTATTTACTGTTACAGTTAGAAACACTCCCCAACACACACACACAAAATCACCCCCTCCACCTCCTTCCCATGTTCCCCAGACAGGTGTCCTTTTTTTTGGAACTGGAAGTATGGTAACCCTATGAAAGAGCATTGTGTAAGAATAGAGAAAGAGAAGATTTAATCATTTTATCTTTTCAGAGCATAAATGATCAATTCCTGGTGGTTCAGGCTAGGGACAGAAGTTACACATAACCTAGTTTAAGTGATCAGAAATCCTTTAAAACTTGTAACAGAACAGAATTTCTGTGCGCTTAAACCACTTTCAGAATTGCCAAAACTGGTTTAAGATAAACCTGGTTGGATGTACTATCAGACTTAACAGATTTAGGTCAAACAGGTTTATGGAACTTCTGTCCCAGACTCCCTCCTAGTTCAATTTAAATCACAGTCCCTCAGCATCCCAGGATGCTTTGCAGACCTGTGTTATGCTGTCTGCTCAAGCAAAGCATTGTTGGCCCTGCCCCTCTGCTTCCTAGGTTGAGCACTATCACTGCTCCATGGAGTGGGGGAAAAACCTGGGAAGGGCTGCTTCCCTCCACTAGGCAGACCCTGGCTGGAGTCCAGTGTGGGCCAAGGAGGGGCCTTAAACTACCCTCCCATTCATTTCAGTGTGCCAGCCTGGGCTGGGGCCTAGCCATGCCCCTTGCTCTCTACTCAAGAGGGGAGCAAGGGAAAAGCCTGGGAGAGGTTTCTTACTCCCCTCCCCTCTTCCCTAAGCAGACACGGGGCCCTCTCAGGCAGACCCAGGCTCCCCTGCATCTGAGCTGGGATTCGGGGCATGGCTAAGGGAATTGTTCATGGCTCTGGGCAGGAATGGAAAGTAAAGCCCCCACTTTGGGCTTCCCTCCTTACCCCATGCACCCTAAATGTTTAGGGCAGCTCCCAGTTCGGGGGTCCAGTGGGTGGGGAGGGATAATATTAAGTCTGGTAACAAGTGTGGGGAATCCCTTCTCTGCACCAGAGCCAGGGTGTTGTGGGAACCCTGCCAGGGGCAAGGAATGCCCTCTGAGGCTGGGGGTCCAGCCAGCCTTAGGCTAGAAGAACTGATCCTGCGCACCTCAGGAGGGGGAGCACAAGGGTTTGGGGAGCATGTGCTGGGCAGCCAATCAAGGATACAACCCGCTTGGCTGAGTTCCGGTGTCTTTAGTTACTAGTATGGCTGCCTTTCCGGCTTCAAAAGTGAATGTCTGTTCATAGATTTCATAGATTTCATAGACATTAGGGCTGGAAGGGACCTCGGGAGATCATCAAGTCCAGCCCCCTGCCCAAAGGGCAGGAAGTCAGCTGGGGTCATAGGATCCCAGCAAGATAAGCATCCAATTTACTCTTGAAGGTGTTCAATGTAGGTGCTTGAACCACCTCCACTGGCAGACTGTTCCAGACCTTGGGGGCTTGGACAGTACAGAAATTCTTCCTTATGTCCAGCCTGAAACGGTCTTGCAGGAGTTTGTGACCGTTCGACCTCGTCATCCCTTGGGGCGCTCTGCTTCTTGGTTCAATCTATGCAGTTTAGACTAACCTGCAAAAATTGAATCAATTGAGCCTGGGACTTTTTTAATGTCTGTACTTAGCCTCAAAGTCATGCATTTCCCCACAAACAACCCACCAATATAATGACTTACACATTTCTAAGTTAGAATTCCAAGGATCAAAAGTAGCTGAAGTGAGATGTTATGTCAATCCTCGTAAGGTTTTCGTGGACTCACGCGAGAGGAGGGAGGCATGGAAGGAACCCCTGCTGTGGAGGCACGGGCGAGGGTGTAGGGGTGGAGGAGCCCTCACTAGCTCACCGATGGATCAAAGTCTCAGTTTCGGACATGCACGTGCCAGACAGTCCATCTGAACCAGGAAAATATCATCAAAGTTGTGGCAGGTGAGTTCGGGGCATGCAACGCGGAAGGTGGGAATCAGGTATCCTGAAGGAGACCCTTCGAGCAAGCAGGGACACGTTGGTAAAATACCCCTTTGCTACATTAACCAACCATATCGGCCAATACTGATCCAATAACTGATATTTAGTAATAATACAAGGCATTTTAAACTACTGACATAAATAAACCTTTTTTTGTTTGTTTCACATTTATAACACTAACACACACACACACACACACATAGATAGATTTTTTTGTGTTCCTGGTTCTAGAAACATTTTGTAGCAAAATAAACACAAACAGATATTAAACTTTAAAACTTTTACTTTTAAAATGGTAGAGTGCAGTATAAATTTTATACACTTACATAATGATTTACTTAACAGCAAAGTCATTATAAAACTCAATAGTCAACTTGTTTTACAAAAATCAACCCAACAAAGCCAGAAAAAAACAGCATAATCACAACAATTTTGGCTTCAAAAGAAACCAGTGAAAAATGCAGGTCAAGATGTAAAAGAGGGTTTCGCTCTTTCTAAAACTCACTGTTTTTTCTGTTCTTTTAGAAAGTGCTAGAAAGAAATACACAATTACATGGTCCTACTGTTGGTGTTAGATTGGCAAATATCTGAGGCAATGCCAGTCTGCTTACACTCAAGTCCTTGAGTGAAGGAAAAACAAAGCTGGGTAAAGGATTTGACTACTTGAACTGTAAGTGTTAATTCAACTTATTCTAATATTGCATATAACTTCACTGCTTTTGAAATCCAGCATCTCATCACATGCATCAGCATCCCCACCCTTAAAAATGGTGGCGGGAGCACTTTAAGAGTAAGGACACTGAGTGCCTCCTGCTCTCCTGCCCACCCCTTCACTCCCGAGCACAAGCAGCAGGGACACTTGCAGCCCCTCCCCTTCAGGCTTGGAGCTCCTGCCTGAGGCTGAGAATGCCCAGGGCTGCGCGGTCTTTGGGTACTTTAAGTAGAGTGGCTTACCGCTCGCTGCTCTAATTAAAGTGCCCAGAGACCACGTAGCCCTGGACAGCCTCAACCTCAGGCTGCAGCCATGAGCCTGAAGGGCAGGGGCTGCAAGTGGCACAAAGCCCTCCTGCTTGTACTGGTTGAAAGGAGGGGGTGGTGGAGGAGGTGGAAGGAGAAGGGAAGGAGGATGTGCGGGGTGGTGGGAAGCAGCTGCCTCTACCTTGGCCTCTCCAGGCTCTGTCCCCGGACACCTCGAGTTAAATCGCACTTGGCTAGGCCAGACTTTCCCCAGCCCTCTCACCTGTTACCTCTGCTGCTTTGGTGCTTTTACAGCACTGGCCTGGCCCCTCAGACCGCCAGTGAGGGGATGGGGGTATATCCAGAGTTACCCCAGCTCGTGGGGGGGAACCCAGCTTTTCTTCTATATGAGAGTTTCCCATTGTTGACCAGTTGTTGTGAAACCTGGTTGGCAGTAACATTTGATATAGCCAGAAGTGTGATGTTGTCGCCTACTTTTCTTATAGTTGCCCAAGCTTTCTTGCTGTTATATGTCAGATTGGTGTCCTAGATCATATCTTTCTAGGCATTGCATCTCTCTGCTCCTATGCTGTCTATTAGAATTTTTTCCCAGTGTAATGGTGGATTATGAGAGGGGGTCAAGTTAATATTTTTTATCATAGACTACATACAGGTCTGATGTTGAGGTTGACATGCCTGGGATATACCTTCACAGCAGCCCCTTAAGATGGAGTGGCAGGCACTTCTCTTCACAGCCCTTACAAAATTGTTATAATTCTCATGGGTAGGTTTAATATCCCTGACTCTGTGAAGGTTGCCCAACTGTCTTTCTTCAGGATGAAATGTCTGTGGAAGGGTGTGTTTTGCATTATTACTGGGGACCCCAGTTTGATACTTATAGGGTGATGTTGTGTGTGAGGTATGGGCTCCAGCACTGCTTTCCTGCACATCTAGATGATTCAATTGCTCATGATGCTTGTGTCTGGGTTGTATCCTCTTCTCCAGTGGCTGCTGTTAAATTATTTGGGGTGCTTAGCATCATCTACCAGCATCAAATTACTGGTCTGTGCCCATCATTCAGCTAGGATGCCACTGTTGTTGTTACTCTCATGTCCCCATGCTGTACCATGGGAGTTAAAGTCACTGATCACAAGGCTGTACTTGTGTGTGCTACTGTCAGGTAGATTGTTCCACTGGGAAGTACTAGATAGTGGTTTGTATATAGATGTTATAGTGATGTTCTTTAAGCTAGATGGTTTCAATGTTATTTTTGCTTGTGCTGGTATGCACTTGCTCAATTCACAGGTCATGTCTAGTAAAAACCACACTGCTATACTGCCTAAGTCTTATTTCAACAATGAGTGTTTTCCCTTCAATGGTCAGGTGAGAGTTATTAAGTCCTTTGTGCGTCTCCTGCATGGACACAATATGATAACCCCGTGATATTACTTCCAGGATATTAGCTTTAGCCTGTGAGTATCCTTCAATGTTAACTGAAAGAATTGACAGCACCAGCTATAATAAGAGCCCATGTATATGAGTAGACATGATGGTTGAAATTTGGTTGTTGTTTGGAGTGGTTGACAGATTTGACTTTCTAGGAAATGACTCTCCAGAAGTTTCCCAGGATGCACCATGGGGAGGCATCTATCATGGAACATTCTGATAATTGATTGATTGGTAACATCTGTGAGGGGTGGGTATAACTAAAAGGGGAGATAAGGAGGCCACAAAATTAACCCTTAAGGCAGGGGTTCTCAAACTTTGTGATACCATGACCCCAAGTGCTGGATGGCAGAGGCAGGGAATGTGGAGCTAGCAAGTGGCTGCTGCTGCCATCCATCACTCTGTACCACCGCCATGCGCCACTTCCCTCTGCCACCACATGTACCCCCTGGGAAGTTTGCACCCCCTTTTAAGTTGTTCATGGTCCCCCAGGTGCTTGTGACCCACAGTTTAAGAGCTCCTGCCTTAAGGTGATAAGGGTTTTGATAAGTGGTGGGCAAAATGGCAGATCTGGCCAGTGGCTGGATTCCATTTCCCAGCAGCCCCTGCTCACATCCCTGCAGCCAGTTTCCATGGAGACCCCATCAGTGGCAGCACTGTGACAGTGCAAGGACCATCCTGCAGTGGTGACAGCATGGTCTGGGGCTGGGGCAGAGCTGCAACCTGCTGCCTGCATGCCCCTACCCAGGATGAGTGAGCAGCAGATTGCAGCTCTGCCCCAGCTTCAGACAACACTGTCACCACCATGAATTCCAGCCCCAGAGCAGCTCCCTGCCCAGCCATGTACCCCCAACAGTGCTGCTGGGCTTGGTCCCCATGGGAAGTCTGGCCCCATGCTGTCATGACATCGTTGCTGCCAAGGTCTCCATGGAAACTGGCCATCAGCAGCATGGGCAGGGGATGCTGAGAAATTGGGGCCCCTGTGGACTACATCTTGCCCATGGGCTGGACTTTGCCCATCCCTGGATTAGAACCTAGCTTATAAGTGGATGAGATCTGACTTGGGGGAAGGAGGAGAAGTTCCCTGGGGCAGCCTCCAACTTCTAAATACATATTAACATCAAAATGTGGCAGGAAAACTGAAGGGGAGGATGCTTAAAAGTCAGGGAGAAATAAACTGAGTAGTCACCAGGGACATCAACACCACCCTTGGGTCTAGCCTTTCTTACAAGTTAGGTCACTGTCCACTGGCATCCCAGGCTCCTCTGAAACACTCCACTAGAACCTCCTTGCAGGAACACTAGCACTCACCGGACACTCAGCTGCTTCACAGGGCCCAGTCAGCACAGCGGCTGAAAAAGATGTGGCAGTGGGGAGAGGCAAGCAAGGCTATGCCCTGCAACCCAGTTGGGGTCCCTGAGGTTATGCCCACTTGCAAGAGAATGGGGGATCCATGGTTGGGTGTAGGGGACCCCACCCAGGGATCCTCATGCAAATGGGTGCATCCACAGGGAGCATTACTGAGCTGTAAGGGGTGGGCAAGCACAGGTGCCTCCACTGCCTGACTGCAGCTGACAGATACCTGTGGCTGATGATGATGGTGCAGGGCACCTGGCCATGCTCTATAGCCTAGTGGGGCTCCCTCAGGCTGCATCCACTCACAGGGGTATGGGAGTCCCTGGGTGGGTGTGCAGGAGCCCACCCAACGACCACCATGATCTCATGAGGGCACACAGCCCCAGAGAGCCCAACCAGGCAGCAGGGGACGGGTGAGCATGGTTGCCCCCACTGCCTGACTGCAGTTGACAGATACCTGTGGCTGATGGTGATGGGAGAGCAGGTGAGGTATGCTCGCCCATGCCTGGCAGCTAATCAAGAATGGCTCAGCCATTCAGCTGTGCCCAGAAATCTCCAGCATCCTGAGAAGCCCCAACCTGCTGGCCTCAGTAAGTGTAGATAGCTTTCATGCCTCCCCTCTCTACCAAAGGGTGAACATGTGTTCTGTTCACTCCTGATCTGACCTATGCCACTTACAGAAACCTACATGAGTTTCATCGATTCTGCCTTGGGCTTTTCAAATATGTGTGCCTAGCCCTAGTCTAATGGCACATCCATTTGGCATTTGGATACAAACTGGGTGTGTCTACACATGCACATTATCTTGACCCAAGTCTGCATGTGTATGCCCTTAAAGCACCTTGAAAACGGCAAATTTAGGTTAATCCTGCCTAATTTGATATCTGCATAAAGCAAGTTTCAAATTTAGGTGCAATTAGTTAATGCACATGTAGTAGCTCTATAAGGTTAGCAGCTTCCAGTGTAGGTTAGCACATCAGCAGCTCCATAAGCAGTGTAGATTAAATCAGTTAAGGTGAATTAATGCAGTGACTTTAGTGCTGGGTCTGCTCTGCCACTAGCAGGTCAGCCAGAACCCAGCCTCAGGGTTCCTGGCTGGCTGCCTCTCCTCCTGCAGGACTGGGCTGCTCTGTCTGGCAGCTCCTAGCTGCAGGATATGAAAGCCTTCAGCCATTTTGTGCGATGTGGCTCCCCCATCCCTGGCCATGCCCCTGTCCAGGGTGCTGCTGACAGCCCTCTACGACAGGCATCACAGGGACAGCTGCAGGGGGTCCACAGAGGCAGTGCAGGGAGCATGTCCCACACACTGTCTCCTGTGACAGGGTGCCATCTTTGGCTGCCTTTTTTTTTTAGATAGGCCAGTGAGTGTGCCCCCGTCAAGTCTTGCTGAATTTTTATTCTCTGGGGATCAGCTTCCCGCCCCCCTCCCCTTTTACTTTCTGTCACGACTTGATGTTACTTGGTTCTAAGAAAGAGGGAGGTTCCCAGACAGGTTCCAGGCTCACCACCTGTAGGATAATGAGCTGTTGCCTTAAGGGCAAAAATGTACACTCCTACCTCCCCTTGACATGCCCTGTGCCTCGCAGATGTTTTATAAATTTCTCTTTATGTTGGGGTCTCAGCCTCTGTGGGCTTATCTCCTCTCTCTCTAGCTAGGCCTGTCAGTCAATACTCACTAAGCAGGGCTTGACTCTGAAGCTCTAGCTCTCTCACACACTCAGGCTCAAGGCCCTCCATTCCATACTCTCCATAACACCAGGCCTACTGGCCCTTCTACACTGTGCCCCTGTGGTGCCAGACTGTTGGGGCTTCATCCACCTCTGGCTTTGCCCCTCTTTCTGTAGTTAGGGCCTTTCACCTTAGTCCACCCACTAGGACTTGGTTTCAAGGCTCCTATTTTCCCTTCAAGCAACTTTGGGCTCGTGGCCATAGTGCTGCACCCCTAGTGCAGCAGGGCTTCTTGAGCCATCACAGCACCCCTCAGCGCTAATGAGGCTCCTCCTCCCCTACAGCTTCAGCCACAAACCACTGGATTTTTAACATTAAACATAAACCATAGGCTCCTATGGCCAAATAATAAAAATTTAAAAAATAAGAGCGCCAAAGTACCTGCTTACATGTGATTGTGCTTCTGTCTCACAGCATGGCGTATTCTTCACAAGGAGGCTGCCGCCGCTCTTCCACACTCATCAGGAGTCTCCCTCTCTGCTGCCTCCCTGGCCTTCTCCTTGAGGTTTATATGGTTCTGGCCTTCCTCTCCCTGTCACCTTACCAGCTGGCAGGGCTCAATCCTTAACCTCTGCTCGACTGGCCAGTTGTACCTGGAAGGTTCTGGATTTAAAGAGGCCACCCTGTTTCTTGAAAACAGGGTTAGGGTTTGCCGTTACAAGGCCGCCCTGCTTCCTGGTAACATGGCTAGGGTTCCCTGTTACATCCCCCAACTGGACCCACGAGGAGGTGTACAACTTCATGGTGCTTGGGAGTGGTGTCAACATCCAGAAGCAGTTCACATGGGGTGGGTGCTTGAATGCCCACATTTATGAGGCCATTTCAGCTGGGATGCATGTGCAAGACCACTCCTAGTCTTTCAGGCACAGTGTGTGGCTGTGACTGACATCAGTTGTTGGTCCAGTTGTGCCTAGAAAACCATGCCCTTCATGCAGGAGATGACCTGCATTTTGGCACCCTGGGAGCCAGGCTGCACCCCTGGGAATGCCACCAGCAGGGGAGGGCTGCCCTTGCACCCCACCCTGACACATCCAGTGATGGGGAGCCCTGCACTGAGCTGCCAGCCTCACCAGCCCCAGACATGTGGTAAGTCCCGCACTGGGGGAGGGACCTCCCAGTCCCAAGCCCTGCCCCTGCCCCCAGCCCCTGCCTGGCCTGCCCACAGTCCTCTGGCCCCAGGTTCCCCCCACCACAGCATGCAGAGAGGTGGATGTAGTTCAAAACTTTATTGAGCAGCCCATGTCCCTGCAACTGGGTAGGAACAGGCCTCTCACACACCAAGACAGACGTTGATGCCAGCAGCGATGTCCTCCTCAGCAGTGGGAGGTGTATAGTGCAGAAACAGCTAGCCCTCCAGGCAGTGCCAGAGGTTGTGGGGGCAGCCCGGGCTTGCCCTCTGTGCTGCTGTAGCTCAGGGTCCTGTGTGCTCATGTCACCAGCAAAATCAGCAGGAGCAAGGCATAGTGGCTCAGGCACTCCTGAGCCTGCACAAACTTCTCAACATGCACTGCCTGGGAGATATGCAGCATGGGCACACATGAGGCAGAGTGGCAGCATGGGGTGGTGCTGGACCTGGGACATCTCTCCAGATAGGCCACCAGCACAGGGGTGGGAGCATGGCTGGCTCTGCACTCCAGTTGTCCAAGAGCCTGGATGCTGTGGCCTGGGTGGCAGCAGGGCAGGAAAACTGGCCTGTGGGGAGCAGGGTCTCTTGCTGTTGGAGCAGGTGCTGCTAGCAGCCTGGCCTGGTCTGCCCTGGGAAGTGGGCAGAGGAGGCAGGATGCCTGTGGCCAGCACCTGGGGGGCACTGGCTCCAGGAGAGCAAGAAGGGCTGGGGGGCTCAGCCAGCAGCTGACTGGGCCTATCCCTGCCCTTCCCAGACAACTTACCATGGTCCCTGAGGACCCATGCACAGCCAAACGCTAATCTGAGGCCAGACAGCACATGGGCCCCTGGTGCAGAGCATCTTATCTCTGCAATGTTGCAAACTCACAAAATGCTTCTGCCTCTTGCCTCTGCAGGGCCAACATCTGGATGTGCAGGAGAGGCTGCAGGGCCCTGAGGGAGTGCCACATCAGGGTCACTGCCATCCACCACTGGAGCACTCCACCTGGGCAAGCTCTGCTGCATGCACCACCCATCCCGCTTCCTCCCCTCACCCATGGCAGGTTCCTGAGACTTAGCTCCCAGGCAACTTCCCACATGTACATATCTCCCCTCCCACAACTCTACCAGAAACCTAAGCTACCAGCATCCAGTGACCCAGGACTGTGATCCTATCCTTGCCCACCCCTCACATGCTGCCACCAGTCCTGCCATGTGCAACAGGCAGTGGGACTGGTGGGCAACAGCAGTTCCGGTCATGGGCAACTGGTGCCTCCTGGGTTGGGAGGGCATGTTCCCCCCAGCGGCCAGTCAGCAACTGGGGGGGGCTTCACCATTGCCAATCATGCCAACCAGGGCAAGGGAAGGCATGAGTGGAACTCCCAGAAGCACCAGTGGTGCTTCTCCTGGCATCCCCACACCCTGGCCACCACTCACAGAGGGCGAACCAGTGCTCTCAGAGGTTGCACATGCACCCCTGTGCACCCTCTACACATCACCACTGGTTCTAGCAGTGGCATCATGGTGCCTGTGGTCACCGGGGCTGGTGGGAGCAGCTTCATGGTAGCACGGACCCCAGAAAACCATGTACCAGTAATCCAGCAGGCAGCCAGAGTGGGTGGGGGAGTCGAGCAACGCTAGGTTGCTGAGCAGCAGGCACAGAGAACAGCGGTGGGCTAGCAGAACAGCTGTGGCAGCCCTAAGACCAGAGCCAGGTGCTGGGGTAGCCAGGGCTGTGAAGTGCAGCTGTAGCAGGAGCAAAGCAGGCATGTGCTGCCTGTGTCTCTGCTACACTGTTGCTCTGACACTGCCCAGAGGTGTGAGTACAGAGGGTGTGCTTTCAAGATGCCAAGTGCTCCGCCTTTAGTATGGCTGCCAAGTGCTGACAGCCATGTGTCCAGAAGCTGGAGCTCCCCCAGGTGGCCATAGAGGCACATGGCACAGGTGGAACAATTTGGGACTAAAGTTAGTCCCCAGTCACACTATGTGCAGATACCTGTCAAAAAATGTTTAATGCCCATTAGCTTAATACAAATTAAATTTAAGCATGCTTAAATTCACGTGTAAACAAGCCCAGTATTACCAAAGATGGATGCCTTCCCAAGACATTCTTTCTAACATGAAATGTCAAATGGTATGTAAAGTAGGAGATTGGTTTTTTAAGTAATGGCAACTAACAAAAACACTGCAAAAAACCTCCTCCTTCACCAATATAACCTAGGAGTAGGCATTTTTCTTTCATTCAAACATCACTCTGATTAAATACCAAGATCCTTCAGCCACCTGGGCAAAATAAAAGACCCCTATGGCACATCCTGAAAGTCAACTTCTCCATGTATTATT
This sequence comes from Crocodylus porosus, assembly GCF_001723895.1. Lineage (NCBI taxonomy): Eukaryota > Metazoa > Chordata > Crocodylia > Crocodylidae > Crocodylus > Crocodylus porosus. The sequence goes on along the minus strand of NW_017728906.1, from coordinate 59,303,334 downwards.
CTCCAGGACTTAATATTGTCAAAACAAAACCACTCCTTCCAACTATAACCTGCCACTGAAATATTTAGGATACCAGAAAAATCAGCTGTTTATGGCCAATATCTTTACTTTTCCCCATTAACAGCTACTGTATAATCTAGAATGAGGAAGAGTGCAAGTTGAAAGATCTATGAAACAAGGTCCCCAGATGCTCCCCTAAGCGGTGGTATTTAAGTCGTTAAACTAAGAAGGTAAGTCTGCATTGAATAATTGGAGTGAAAAGATTTACAGTTTAACAGATTTAGTACAGATATACAGACAAATCAAATATTAATTAAAATCCATAAAAAAGAACAGTTTAAGGTTGCTGTAAGTGAAATTGGATAATATTTAAAAGAGTTGGTACTTGTAAACAAAATTTCACTGAGACCCACTTTTTTAAAAAGATTCCAGTAATAAATAACTTTGACTCCAGTCTTGGGTACACCAACATAACGATCAGCAAGACCAACATCTTTAACCCTGAGGTCTGGACACTTTTATGCTTGTAGTGCCTTCAAAAGGGAAAGGGAAACCGCTGCTTGAGACCCCATATTGATCCTGAATAAAGCACAGCTAAATTCAGAGCACTTTTGCTACACTTCCATCACTAGCTGCTGGAGCTGGTAGAATTAATCTTCAGATCAAAAAAGACCCAAAGCATTTGAGCATATGGCTAGACATCTTCAAGGAGATACAAAAGAAACAGGCCAAGATTTTCATTTGACAGGTGACAGGTTGGATTAGAGAAGTAGATCTGTGAGTTATCTGAAGAGAAAGGGTTGTTGTCTTGTCCTGTGCAAAAGTGATAGAGCAGAAAAAGAACCAAGGCTAGAAACCCAGCAGAAAACTGTACTGGCAGACAGGAAAAAATGAAGATACTAAAGGAACAATTAAGAGGCTGGAAGACAGCCAGGAGAGGCCACAGTAACAAAAACCAAGTAGAAATGGTATTTCAAGAACAACATAGTTGACTGTGTCAAAAGTAGGCGATGCGTCAAGGTGGAAGAATAACTGGTTTTGAGCTTTGGCTCGGAAGAGCGTGGAGACTTTGTTGACAGCAGTTTCAATTAACTGCAAGGGCAGAAGTGGAACCTAGGATGAACTTAGAAGACACTGATTGTAAAGAGTCCATCCAAGGGGCATGGAGATTAAAAAGAGATAGGGCAGTAGTTAGAAAGGTAAATAGGGCCAACTTGCAGCTTATTTTTATTTTCTTTTTTTAAGGTGGAAAAGACAAAGTGTTCTTGTATTGAAAGAGCTAGATATAGTAAGAAGTTAAGGAGATGTGTACAGGAATAGGATGAGAGCGGGTACGTGGTATATCAGGGACTTTAATGTTAAAACCCGAGCCACGTAGAGACTTTAGACACTGCTGCACGGAGGAATCAGCTGAGTGGGGAGTATTCTGAATTGTTGTTTAGGACTTTTGCACCTAAATGTCACATCAGTCCCACTTTAGTCACTTATCATCCTTTTTGGATCTGGTGCAGGCTGGAATAATGAGCTTGCAATAGTTATAGTGGTTTTTGTATAGAGACACACATACAAGCAGCATGATCTAAAAAGGTCAGAAAACAAGTCAGAGACATAGAAAACATTCGTTAGTCCAAATTAGGAAATCTCAGACAAGAGTAAGAAAAAAAGAAAAAAAATGTCAAATGTCATTGTTATAGCCGTGAAGACTAACAGCACAAAGAAAGAATGTGGTATTTTTTACTATACATCAAGATATACAATCCACACAGGGCACCTTGTCAGGACTGGAAGACAAAAGAACCCCCCACTTAATAGCTAACTTTCCATATAAATTCTGGGCACAACAAGAATGCAGCTCCATCCAAGTTCAAATGCCTAGAAATAGGACCTGAGGGGTCTGATAAAATGTGACCCAGAGACAGAAGGCCTGAAACTGCAGGTAAGATGGAGTATAATAGATTTTTCTATTTTGAGGCCAGAAGGTGACTAACCACTGTCATAATGAAGGGGTTTGGATAGATAACAGAGGCCATCAAATTTCCCTGAATTAATTTCTGTTTGAACTAGAGCATATATTTCAGTTAACTACACAATCTTTAAAAAAAGATTTCTGGAGGGGAAGCATTCACTTCCACACCTAGTAAATTTGTTCCCATGGTTCATTATCCTCACTGTTAAAAATCTGCACCTTATTTCTAACCTAAATTTTCTAGCATAGCTTTAATTTTCAGGCACTATACCTTTATCTGCTAGACCAGAGGGTCCACTAACAAATTTCTGTTCTTCATATAGCTATTTAGGCCATAAACAAGCCACTCTAATGGAGTTCTTTTAAGCTAAACAGATTGAGCTTCTGAGTCTCTCACTGTAAGCCATATTTTCTTGTAAGTTTGTAATCATTCTCAAGACTTTTCTCTCTGAACCCTCTCTAGCTTTTCAGCATCTTTCTTGAACTGTGTACGCTCCCAAATACATTGACAATGCAGGTTTCTACTCCTACTTGATAGTCCCCTGTTAGTATATCCAAGTGTCACATTAGGCCTTTTTTGTTCATACCGAAAATTCAACTGATTTTCAACATAACTAAAAAATTCGGAAAGAGTTGTGAGAGTCACTACTCCCCAGGATACTGGTTGCTTGGGCTCATTTTAACAGACTGCCTGATTAATCATTCTGCAGAAGTGACCTGTCCTCTTGCTATTGTCCCAATCTTTGTGAAATGATTGCATGTTTCCTTCCATTCCACAATAAAAACTTCAACTTTGCATAAGGAAAATAACCAATCCTGCATGATCCTGGTGGAAACATACCCATTCATTGATGATTCCCTGTTGACAATTATATTTGGAGCCATGCCAGTCATCTTTCAATCCATTTCATGCATATCACATTCAGTTTGCATTAGTCCAGTTTCCCACTCAAAATGTTGCACAGTGCCAAGTCAAATGCCTTAAAAAGTTTTTTTAAATTTCAGCAACCCTATTACACACACTAAATTTGTCATCTCACACTAACAACTTCTTCTGAGAATATCTGTTTTAATATAAACCAATGTTGGATTGACATGAAAGAATTAAAGCAGAATAATGTTAATATAAATAGAGTCCTGTGTCAGCCAATCCACTATACTGACTAGGGAAAAATGTCAGTCTGTCACCACCCAGATTATTCCTTTTTACATATTGACACAGAAGGTTTCTCCCAGCCCTCTACTACTTCCCTAGTGTTTCACAACTTATTTAAAATGAACATGATCAGTCTCAAAAACTCATCAGCCAGCTGCTTTAGTACTTCTGGGTGTAACATATCCAGATCTACTGATAGAAATGCCTAACTTCAGTAGTTGCTGGTTAACATCTTCCTGCATTACTGTGGAAATGGAATAATCAGTATTGATATTCTCTCTATTTCTTTCCATGTAGACCAGAAACTTTTCTGAATAATTTGACTTTTTCTGCATTCTAAGTAACAATTTTTATATTTATATCTACTAATAAACAGCTGCTATTGTTTGGATATCTTGTGTTCCTTTCTTAAAGACCTTATTATGCATTACTCTTTGGGGTATCAATTTATTCTAGTGTGTTTATACTCCCTTTATCAGATTATAAATATTCTTAGTTATGAATATGTCAGAGCAGATCTGTCCATCTGTTGGTCCAGGACCACAAGCAGCCCACAAAGATCCTACCCAGCTGCTGCTCCCCTTATCTCTGGCTGCTGCTGCAGCCTGGGTTTCTAGGCTCTGCTCCCCACATCAGCTTTCATTTCTTGCTCCTGCTCCAGGGAGTAGGGTGACAGCAGTGTGGAGGTGAGGGGAGAGCAAGGGGGCTGCCCATGTGCATGGTGTGGTGGAGGATGTGGCATCGTAACAATGACACCAGGGCCTACTTATTACAGTCACAACTGTAGTTTTTTTCATGAACATGGCAGTACTGAATGAAGAATAATGCTAAGAAAACAACCCTCATATCTTCTTCTATGTCCAGTAGTCATGAATTCACCTGGAAGCTGAAACAAACATTGTGTGTCACTGCTCACCTCCACCTTATCACTAACAGAGAGCAATTAATTTCTCATAGACTTCAGACCCTAGAAATAATCAAAGGTCCCTTCAGAGGCATACATAGATCTGTTTCAGTCCTCTCTTCAGGGGCCTCCAGAAGGGGACACATAATGCAAAGAGAGAGCAAAGCAACTTGACAAAAACACCCCATGCAACTTCCAGCATCCATAAGCTTTTTCAAAGAAAATATTTTCTTTGTAGTGGATATTTCTAGAACTGGCTCAATACCCTACTAGAGTAGTTTTGCATACATCCTTTCCTCAAAGAAAGATTAACTGGACTCTTACTAAAAATCTAAAGGCATTTTTGGTCCCTTATGTGATGTTTTGGGCATAACCATTTGCAAACAATTTTCAACATAAGGCCCATAAACATAAAGTCAGATTTGGAAGAACTGGTCCAAAAGCAAATATTCTAAGTGAGAAAATAAATAGGGTCCTTAACCAACACGCATACAACTTTTGACTCAAGGCAATAAATTACAGCTACTCTCCCCTTTGTGAGGGGAGCAGTGACCCTGTGCCATTAGCAAGGGAAACAGTCATTTATAAGTTTATATGCAGTGGCTTAAATGGGTCATGTGTTATGTTCTGTTACAAGAGCTATTCTCTTAAGGCTTAAACTGATTGTTCCTTGAACATAATGTGGTTAAGAAATGCCAAGAATTTTGGTTTATTAATACTGCAGAGGCCCCAAAGCAATGAGATAATATCCAGACTTTCAAAAAGACTTGCCAACTCTTAATGGCTAACTTCCAGTTGAGGAGGAATATGACAGCCCCAGTGCAACCATGAGTACTTGAGGCTGAAAAGTCCAAGGCACAGTGTACTTACCCTAGCCCTGAATAAAACCCCAGAAGCACAAAGTTACTTAATTTTGTTATTATAATTACCCTGAACTTTAGCTTGCGTCACTGTTTCTTTACGCTTCACAGCTATTGTTTTCCAAAACATTAGTTCAAACTGGTCTTTTGAGACTAAGCAGCTAATGCACTAACCCAGTGCATTACTCAGCCGCTTCTTATCACAATCTTTTTCTGAAAACTATTGATAGGTTTGTCAGATTGGCTCCTCTTGTTAAGCTTTGATAAATGAGGCCAATATTTTACCATGGATTAGGCATATGTATTATTCCTTATATCTGAAAAACCAGGAGCCACCAATATGGTCTACCTAGATTTTTCTAACATTCTTATCAGACGATTAGCTCTTTATTAATTATACCATGGGACCACATCAATCTTGAGAAGACAAGACCTAGGCTTGCCCTTGTTGAAGACCCAAAACTTTGAAATAGTCTATCCCACGTATGGTTGAAGACCAGACTACCTGTCTTTCATCCTTCAAAGTTGGATTTTACGAAGTTTTCTTTTCATGTTTTCATTTACAGGTCTATGCTGCTAGTCTCTTATGTTATTGGGTCAAAGGTGGGGTTTCAAGTTTTATTAGAGACCTGGGTATTTGTTTTCCTTTTTGAACAGACATGATGCATTACTGTATGGTTATTTTGTTGTTAGTCATTTTCTTATCAAACATGGGTGTCCACAAATGATCATCTATTCTTACATTTAAGAGTGAATATGGGATTAAGCTACAGAGTTCAAATCCATATTTCAAACACACTTGAAGTCATCATTTTTTCCAGTGGCACAGGCAGACCCAAGGGATAAAGATGGATTGAGTTCCAAGAACCTGAGTTTGGGCCTTTTAAAATGAATACTATGAATGAATACTAAGAATAAAGGCTCATTCATTTAGAAGATACCTATCTCCAGGGTACAGAAGAAAACAAGGAAAGAAATTAATGCAGAGGGAATTAATATTAGGTTTAACTTCCCCCAGCTATTTTCAGACTATTTATTTGCTCAGGAAGTCTCAGAACCTTTAATAAAAAGTTACCAGCAGAAACATCATTTCTATTATGCTTACACTTTTGCCTTTATTTCGTGACAGAAAGGGAACCCTTTTTAATTTCACAAGGTGAGCAATGTCAGCGATAATAAATTTACTGTGAAACCCAGTTCTGTCACCCTAAAAGGCATCAATTCATTTTTTTTAAATTTGTTATAAAATCTTAAGCTGTTAACTAATGTTATACTGTCTAAATCTGAAAGTTAGGCATCAAAGTTTCATCCAATAAAACATATTTCTTCAAAGCACACAAATACAATTCTATTAACTTCACAATCATCACGAAAGGTTTTGGAACTCAACAAGTGGGAGGTGCTTAAAATTTCACAATATACTGGTCTTCTCCCACATTCTCAGAAAATTTCTACAAAGTTGACATATCAGGGCCCAAAGGAAAGCATTCCTAAGATCTAAATATAAAGAAGAGATTTCTAGTCAAAAAATGGTTATTTTGAACATGGCTGTGAAGAATTTTATTTTCAAAGGCAACAAACGCAGTTAATTGTAATATTCCATGATAGTAACTGTAGAGATTGGATGTTCCCTTGCTGGACTCCATCCTGGCCCTGGAAGTCACCTTTGTGTCGCCTACCACCCAGCCCCTGGCCCTAGCCCTGCCTGCCCCTTGGCAGCTACCTGCTGCCCAGCTACAAGCTTCCCAGTGGGCCTAGGCTGAGAGTGGCCAGGTTCCACACCAGGGCCCCCACCACCCAGTCCCCCAACCTGGGCCCAGCCCCACTGCTCACCCCATCTCCATGAGGTGCCCACAGCAGGGCCAGCTCCACACATGGGCCCTGATGGCCCTTCCCACTGGCTGCAGGAGGGGAAGCTAGCCATGCCAGCAGAGCAGTGGCCATCCTACCACCTGGGAGTCCCACCCCCACTTGCTGGCCTCACCATGGCATGCACATCCATGGTGATGCAAACAGAGGCCAGGATGCTGGACACCTGTCCCCAGACTGTGCCCCCTAGGTGCCCCCACCCCACTGCCTCCCACCCTGGGAGGGCACACAGAGCACACTGTACACAGTCAGCATGGGGAAAAGGGTGCTTCATTGGTGGTGGGTGGGTGGGTTGGTGGTGGAGAGGCTCTGAGAGTCAGGAGGAGGGGATCTGTGGTTCAGGAGGGAAGGAGGATGGGGTCTGTTGTAAGGAGGGATGGGGGAAGGGCCCTGTGTTTGTGTAGGGGAATAAAATGCTTTTTTGAAAACTGTCTACAGTGAGCATGGTGCTGGGTATGCATGATGGGGCTGGGGGCTGGGACCAGCCATCCAGATGGCCTACAGTAAGAAGTGCAGGAGGAGATAGTCTACCATCACCTCTCATACCCACTGCCCTGGCCCCCATTGCCAGGTGTGCAGCTAGCCAAGTGCCTTGGTGTGGGGAGGTCCATTGCTGTCACTGCCACCACAGCTGGCACTCCCAGTGCCAGGTGTCCTGTGCCTACTGCACCTCCTCTGCCCAGGCCTCACAGAAGAGCTCTCCCTGGGCTTCACAGATGTTAATGCATCTCACAGGCTGCCACAATGACCTGGGTAATGTTGGCCTCCATGAGCTCAAGGCAGGTAGTGAGGGTGTACCAGTGTCCCTTCAGGTGGCTGAAGGTACTCTCCACCAGAGCAATAGTCCAGCCCAGAAACCTGTCGAAATGTGCCTAGTGGGGGTCCATCTGTTCTGTGTAGGGTTGCATGAGCCAGGGGAAGAGCAGCTAGGCAGGGTCCCCAGTGAGGAGGGATTGGACCATCACCTTGCCCAGCTGCAAGTTCTGCACCCTTGGCATAAAGCACCCAGTCTCTACCAGGGCTGGCAGGGTGGAGTTGCTGGACATTGTAGGCACTGCCCACCCAGCCAGTACTCAGGTTGGTGAAAGCACCACAGTGGTCAACAACAGCCTGCACCACAACAGAGTGGAAGCCTGCTGGCTGTACTAGTGGCAGTCACCATGGGGTGGACAGGTAACAGGGATGTGGTTGGCATCCAGGGCCCTGATGGACTAGGGGAGTCACAGGGCATGGAATCCCACCACTGCCTCCAAGGGGTCATGCACCCAGAGCACAGTGTGCCCCAGAACATCCTGGAGGGCACTGCTCACCTCCAGGACAGCATCCCCAGTGATCACCTTGCCCATGCCAGAGAGGTGGCCAATATAGTGTAAGCTGATGGGTGTAGCCAACTTGAGCAGGGTGATGGCCAGCTGGGTCTCTGTGGAGCTCATGGATGGCACCAGTGGTGGTGTCCAGGTGCATATTGATGGCCTCTCTGCCAAGGTCCAAATGGCAACACAGGTGGCTGCAGCAGTGACAGCGGGCTTCAAATGCCATGATGAGCCTGGCCACATGGCCACACAGCATGGGGGAAGGCAGGGCCAAAACTGGTTTGAGCCAGGTAGCAGATACCACAGCAGTGAAGCACAGCAAGCAGGGTGGTAAGCAGGATCCTGGAGTGCAGGTTGTCGCTCCCAGGGCCTGGGAGTGGAGCAGCCATTAAGTAGTAGGCACAGGCTCTGGCAACAGAGGCACAGAGGACTGTGCCAGCATGCTGCTTCTGGCCAGCAAGATAGGTGGCCAGGGATCACCATGCAGGACTGGCATTTAAAGAGGGCCCCTGGCCATAGGTAGCTATGATTGGAGACTCTAGCTCCCCTGGCTGCTGCAGGGTGTGGTGCAAGGCCAGAGGAGGCTGGGAAAAGGCTACTGCTATGAGCATCAAATCTGCTCCCAAATGGGCACATGTGTAAATGCCTGCCCAGGGTGGGTTTACTCCACAGTAAATGCAGATGTAGTTGCATGTATAGATGCACCCAATTTTCCCTTTAAAAGTTAGCAGTAGAATTTTGCCACAAAATAGAAAAAGATTTTCTTGCTCTACTTGAAACCTCAGAAGGGTCCTATTCTATTCCAAGATATTTATTAACTGACTACCAACTCCAGTTTGTCAAGTCACACATATACAGAAGGACTTAAAAGAGGGAGTGAAATCTGTGGCAGAACTGAGACATATTATGTGATGCCAAAAAGGTTATTTCTGATACAGAATGCACACACATTACTAACTCCAGAAAAACTTGGTGGTACCACCTATTTTTGTAACTTTTTTGGCCATGTTGTAGTTGGCCAAAGGGTGTGATAGAAATACATTATGAAATCATTTCCATTTTGAATTTTATAGGAGAACAAAACAGAGCTAAACATTATTTCCCTTTTACTATTTGTGATTTTGTAAAGGCAGGAAATATCAAATTAATTATACTTAAATATAAATTTATTTCCACTGACATAATAAGGGTGTTTCCTTTGCTTTCTTTATGAACACAATATGGTAGAACTATGCAAGCTAAGTAGAGTCCAAGTGACTGCATGTACTAAGTTTTCCCAAAGTAAACACGAATTCTAAGTGATTAATACATCAAAGGCTGTTTTGACTATCTAGTAGCTGGGTTACCAATCAAGGACTGTCCTTTCCCCAAGAAAGTTCAGTATCTTGGGAATAATTACACAAACAGACTATTTGAAATATCAATAACCTGCACTACTGAATCATTACTGTTGAGGAACAAGCGTGCTAATACTAAGTGATTTCTTTTTTCTGAACAGAGTGCTTAACTGAGTAAAAGGCACAAAAATGTCAAGGGGCCTGTGTAGATGAAACACGGGCCCTAAATTGAACTGGTGGGTTTTTAAAAACACCGCTTCAATTTAGGGCCCTTTAAACCTCTGTGCAGCAGTGATGCGTAGGAGGTGCACCCTCTGAGAGCACCAGTGCACCCCCTGTCAGGCTGCACTTCCCACTTAGGTGACAGAAGATCAGGCTTGCCGCTTTTTTTCTTTTTTTTTCCATGGGTAGAGCCTGCCTTCCCAGACTGCCTGCATGGGCTTCCTGCAGAGCCCCTGAGCTGCACAGAACCCAGTGCTTCGCTCTGTGGCTGTAGAGCAGAAAACTAAAACTCCTCAGAGAAGTTTTAGTTTGCTGGACCCCATGTCATTTAAGGCACATGACGCCACCGAATTTGCTACAGCATCTGGAATTACTGTGCAATACGCCATCAATGCATGCAAACACCAACACCATTAAAGTGGTGCAAAATCATTTAATCCGTTTTAAAGTGCCGTACATACATGCACCTTGTTTCATTTGCACATAGCCAAGGTTGTCACTCTCTCCTTCCTTTAGCCGAGTTTGTTTTTCCCTTTCCAAAACTGGTCACTTTAACAGCGTGCAGGGCTCCTATTTCAATACCCCTATTTCAATACCACTGATGTCACACGCTCCTAAAATCTTTGAATGTGAACAATGAGGTACATAGGCTGCAACCGACTGAGGGCCTCATGGTTAGAAGCAGAACTTTGAATAAACATCTTAGAATTTATGGATATCAAATATGGAAGTAAGATGGCTTATTTATCAGATGAATCAATTGATTAATTCTCTTATGCTAGAGGTTGGGGAACTCTTAATTGAAGTTGGCAGGCTAAATAACTTCCTTTCTTTCAGGATAACTATAAAAGCAGTTAATAACTTTAGGGCATAAAAATCCCAAACACTCAAAGCTATCATTTTAAACACAGGCACATGGAAAACTGGAATAAGATTTGAGCCAGAAGATTTGAAAGGTTTTCCTTGGAGTCAGAATGCAAGTGCAAAGCACTATGTACTGTTTGATGGAGTTTCATATGTGTGTGTACACACATGTGCATATAAGTGAAACATGCAGAGAAGACAAAGAAGCATGACTTAGAGAAGTAGGTATAGAATGATCCTGAAGGAAAGCTAAGAAAGTGCTTTTACATAGAGTGCTGGCTGAAAAAGGCTTGTTAGGTATGAGTTAAAAGAAACCATCACCTGCTGTGTATTCAGGGAAGAAGTATCACGTCAAGGCTAAGTACAGACTGTGAAAAAGCCCGGGGCAAGATCAATTCAATCTTTACAGTTTAGTCTAAGCTGCATAGATTGAACTGATAAACAAGTGAGCAGACAATCACTTTTGATTCGGCAAATGCAGCCACATGCTTGCAGTGGCCCGGGCCAGCAGCTGTGAGTTGCTAGAGCACACCTCCCTGCTCAGCTGGAGCTTGGGCCAAGGCTAGACAACCCACCCTTCAAGGGAAGTCCAAAGCGCGAGGTGCAAAGCATCCTGCTGGGGGACTGTGACGTAACTTGAATGTGGAGGGGATCTTAGACAGAAGTTTAATAAATTGATTTAACCTAAATCAGTTAAGTCTGATACTACATCATTTCAAGTTTATCTTAAAGCAGTTTTGGCCATTTTGAAAGTGGTTTATATGCACTGAACTTCTGCTACATTACAGATTTGAACCAGCTTCCAATCGTTTATACTGGTTTATGTGTAATTTCTGCCCCTAAACCAAAGGGAATACATGACTCCAACATCAATCCTCCCCACAAACTGAAATAGCCCTCAGAACTCCAAATACTGGCTAACCAATTGAGTCCAAAGGAGTAAAGATACATTTGAAAACAGCATATTCTAGAAAGGGTTAAAGCATAAACAATATTGTTAACTCATCTTTAGGCCATGACCAGCATTATTATATGCTCCACTACTTTATTCTGAAAGAATAACTCTTTGACTGCAGAAAACTGATCACCAGAAATGTCTCCACCTTTTTATCCCCAGAAGTGTTTCCATCCCCTTCTCACCAGAATTAGGAAGAGGGATTTCCTTACCTTTGATATGTTGGGCCTCTTGTCAGCTCTCTCAGCTTTTCCTTCCACTGTTCCTCAGAATTTGCTTGTTGAGGTCCAGGGTGGCAACTTCCCGCAGCACACTTCTTCAGAGAGCCACCAGCTGTGGCTGCCTGCTCCCTAGACCATAGAATAAAGTCTCCCAGGAAGGCTGCCTTATCATAACCCCCATATTGCAGCAACAGAAATAAGAAATTTTTCTGAGTGCTGCTGCACTGCTATCCTGAGGCTTAGTGATGCTCTAGGCTCCTTAGAGACAGTCTGTAGCTAGGGAAACCCCATGGTTTCCCTAGCTATAATTCTAGGGTTTCAACCTGTTGCTAGGGAAACCCAGGTATTTCCTGATCTGCAGGCTGTCTCTTTTGGAGCCTGGAATCCTTTCAGTCCTGAGCTGTCTGTGTAATCAATGCAGCAGTGTGGCAGGAGTCTTTCCTGCTGCTGCAGCATTATTACTTTGATACTGACAACAATGAAACAACTTTCCCTGTATTACCATCTAGTTTCCTGCCACCCCAAATATCTTTTAACTGTATTGGGATGGGGGAAGTGGCTGTGAGCCTGCCAAAGTGGAGGGGGAAAGGAAGAAAACAGCCATCTAACATTCTCTGGGAAGCTAAATAGCAACTATCTGAAACGGAGAGACAGAGCTGCAGACTTTTAAATAAGTCCCTGGCAATAAATTCTCCCTGATGACAATAAATCATGAAACTTGAGTGATCCAGGTTTTGGAAGAGGGGAGGGCAAGGGGGTATGATCAAGCTACTGAACATCATGGTGAATTAAGCTGCTTGCCCAGACCTACTAACCAGAGCTGTGCAATGATGGTATAGGTTGTGTCAAAAGAAAGAAAGAAAAATGAATAAATAAAAAGAGGGAGAAAGAGAAAGAAAGAGAGATAAATTGGTCTCAATGGCTAAGTACAGACCATCAAAAAGCTGTCTGTATTTAGCCAAGGACGAACCAATTCAATCTTTGCAGGTTACTCTAAGCTGTGTAGATACAACGAATAAGCAAATGAACAGACATTACTTTTGATTTCAGAAATGCAGCCACATGGCTGCAGTGGCTCAGGCCAGAAGCTGGGGGGGTGCTAGAGCATGCCTCCCTGCTTAGCTGGAGCGACAAGACAGCTGGGGCCAAGGATAGCTTGCCCACGCAGTGAGGAGAGATGGGGGGGTGTGGTTCAGGGGAGATGCAAAGCATCCTGGGATGCTGGGGACTGTGACTTAACTTGAATCTGGAGGGGATCTGGAACCAAAGTTCAATAAACCAATTTAACATAAATCAATTAAGTCTGATACTACATCCATCTGGGTTTATCTTAAACTAGTTTTGGCCATTTTGAAAGCGGTTTATGTGCGATTAATTTCCGTTTTACAGATTTAAAATAGTTTCTATTCACTTATACCGGTTTATGTGTAACTTCTGTCCCTAGCCAATTTGAATTAAACTGTCTGTCTTTTTTATCCTCCTTCTGCCTTGTCTCTCTTTTTGGAAAGGAGCTTGATTAGGTATAGAGTGATATTATCAGTTATGCCACAGAATAAAAGATGCTTCATCTAACTGGGAAGTGTCAAAATGTTTCAAGGGTGAGAAGGAAGTAATTCTTTAATTTTTTTTTTTAAACCTCCCTTTGTTGTTTTTGTGGGCAGTCATGACAGGGGTATAGTACATATTTCACATTTTAGCTCAAGTTTTCATGATAGTATTACAGTTTGCTTAGATGTGTGAGCTCTATAGACAGGCCTGCACAGAGTAACAAAACTGAAAGGTCAACAATTCTACGGATGCATGCAGCTCAGGAAAAAATAGCTTTTCATTACAGACCATTGTTTCTGACATATTTTCAGTATTTTATCCACAGTCAAATTGCCCTCAGTCATATGTTACATTGATTATTCTTATAAAAGAGGTGCTGTAATTCAAACAGAATTAATTTAGGAAAGGTTCATGACATCTGTTACACAGAAAGTTCGGCTGAGTCACTAAATACCTATTTGGCCATGGGCGGATCCAGGCGGGGATCACTGGTGCAATCATATCTCTCTTCGGCTGTTCACTACATGTGCAGTGAGCCCTCAGAGCTCACCAGCTTATCAGTGGAGCTCACCAGCTGGGCTGCCCAGTGTCCCTGCTTTCATGCAGCTCCAGATCCTGTTGCTGTTTGTTCTTCCCCTCCTCCCATTTTAACAGCAAGGGAAAGGAGGGGATGGCCAGTAATGCTCAGCTGCTACTTTCAGGGAGCCCCTCCTTCCACCTGCTGCTGAAGTGGGTTTGGTGGGAGGGGGAGGAGACGAAGGAGATAGAAGAGAAGGGAAGATCAAACAGCAGCACCAATGAGGTCTCTTCACAGCATATGTACCACACAACCAAAGAGGGTACAGCCACAACCCAATTGCAATGATCATGATCAGTGATCACATGGTCCTGGCATTATTATCTAAAAATCTACTTATGATATTTTTACTAGCCTTGTAGATTCAATCTGGCAAAATTGATAATACATTTGTTTTCTGTAGGATTTTCTTTGTTAGTGAAGACTTTCAGGCTGGGAAGAACAATGGCATGATACTGACTATTTCAGATGCAAGTCTCTTTCCCTACAACAAAGAAGAACATTAGGGTTCAGAGAAAAGGTCTAAAGAAATTACAATGCCACTCAAAAATGTTCTTATTCCCACCAGTTATAAAAACTATTTTACTTGGAATTAACAACAAATATGTTCTAAGAATTTGACAAAGGCTTTATAATAAAGTAACTATGCTGCTAGCAAACCTTTAAAAGTAAAACCCTACATTGCATAGAGTTCCTTGTTGTTTTGGATTATCCCCTGTTTTAGATTAAGTGAACTCTTAAAGTTTAACACCCACATCGGAGTGCATTTCCCTAATGTGGAATTTGATTGTAACAAAACTCCTCTCTTTCATAGACTCCATATAGCCAAAACCAAGTTCTCTTAAAATACTCTCAAGGGGTTATCAGGATCTTTAATATTCTCGGGGAGCAAATTAAAAATAGAATTTGACTATAAGTAGAAATTAATTTGCAAATTTCGAAGAGTGCACTATGAATTTTAATATATAATGCTGAAAATAAAATACCTTCTTTTACTTCCTAAGCAGATTTGAGAGTACTTCTAGGCTTATTATTAGCTAAAGCAAAAAGTTGCTACTTCAGTTTAAAACAAAATCTTTAATATTAAAGTGCTAAGAAATGGTTTATGTTTTATCAAATGGTTAAATCAATGTTGTCAGTATATAGAATCTAATAAATAAACTGGCAGCTACCATGACATCACCAGTTACTAATGTACTTGTAACTAAAGGGAGGCAAGAATTTTCTGGTGAGACTTATTTTTTTTAAAAGGTAGATTCTTCCCAATTGAAACTTTTATTAAAAGTATCTTTTATTAAAATTTTGGTGGAAAGGCATCCCAAGGCCAGGATAAAATTTCTGGTCAAAACAACAACAAAAACGTGTGTAGCCTGATACCCGGGGGTACGTCTACACGTTATTAATGCTATAAAGGCTTACTCTGCTGTAAATACTGTGCAGTAAGCCTTCCCTAGGAGCATGTCTACATGTGCTCCCTCCTGGGAGTAAATCTGCTCCCAAAGGGAGCAGATCAGGAGAGGACTGCTGCTACTCTGCTCTGGCCCCCTGTAGCATCCAGGGGGAGCTCCGGGCTCCCCCAGGGTGCTGGCCTGCTGCTTGCAGGGAGTATAGGAGCTAGGAGAGCTCACCAGCTGCAGTGGCAGCTGTCTCTTGGCCCCATGCACATTGGGAGGGGTTCTGATGTGCACAGGGCTGGGAGACAGCTGCTGCTGCAGAGTTCTCCTGGCCCTGTGCACATGGGGGCAAACCCGATGCCCAGTGGGGCTTCCCCATGCAGCTGGAGGCTGACCAGGATGGCTGCTGGGTTGGGCAGAGATTTTCCTGCACAGCTGGGGGCTGGCTGGGACCTGTCCCACTTCTGGAGCAGCTCCCATCCAGCCCCAGGCTGCATAAGCAAATCTCTGAGCAGCCAGGGACTGGTTGGGAGCTGTCCCACTTCTGAGCTGGGTATGGAAATCCCCAAGCAAACAAGAGCTGTCAGGGAGCTGTCCTGCCTCTGGGGTGGCTCCCAGCCAGGCCTGGGCTAGGTAGGGAAATCCCCAAGGGGGTGGCTGGGAGCTGCCCCAGAAGCAGGACAGCTCTTGGCCAGCCCCTAACTGAGTGGGAAAGCAGAGAGCTTTCCAGTCCTGGAACTGCTGAACTAGGACCAGGGACAGAATGCTCCCTGTCCCCTGTGGCCCCTGCTGCCTAGGTTGACTGGGAGAGCTGAGCAGTGCCAGGACCAGGGGAGGTCCCTGTCCTGTGTGACCCCCTGATAGTACAGCTGACTGGGAGCAAATTTTCTCCCAGTCAGCATC
>NW_017728906.1:59284136-59287145 GCF_001723895.1 Crocodylus porosus | reverse complement strand
AAGCAGGACAGCTCTTGGCCAGCCCCTAACTGAGTGGGAAAGCAGAGAGCTTTCCAGTCCTGGTGCTGCTCAGCTCCTGGCTCCTGTGGTGAGCCAGGAGCTGAGCAGCACCAGGATGGCAGGGCAGAGAGCTGGGAGCTGAGCAGTGCCAGGACCAGGGGAGGTCCCTGTCCTGTGTGACCCCCTGATAGTACAGCTGACTGGGAGCAAATTTTCTCCCAGTCAGCATCTACACATGTACTACTGCAAGCTATCTACTGTGCAGTTAGTTTACTATCTATAGTTGCATGTAGTAACTAACTGTACAGTAGACTAATTTATCGCCTAGTAAATGGTGCACATGTGTAAGCAGTGATCCTTTACTGGGCAATAGATTAGTATTCTGTGCAGTAAAGCATTTTATGGAGACATGCCCAGAGAGACCTAGCTCTAACACCTTTCCTGTTCTCAGGAGAGTATCATATGCACTGGGCTACTGGGTTTTATGGAACATGTCTGCATATCTGTATTCTACTTCCCACCCAATGTATTGTAGGGTATGAATATTTTTTTGTTACCTAGATTTAGTAACATTTGTTAATTGCTTATTAACCCTACAGATCAATTTTTCAACAGAATGTATAATGATATGTAACCCAAAACTAAGGTAGTGTAATTTCCATCTCAGCTCTAGAGTTCTTGCAGGATATTTTGATCTTAACTTTGTATTTTCAACATGTGCCAGCATCCCAATGACCTGACAGCTGGTTTGTACAGCAGTGATGCATACAGAACAAGTATCCAGAGAGAGGTACTGTCAGTGGCACTGCTTCCCAAACTCCCCCTGGAGCTGCAAAACTCAGCAAAGACTATACAAACACACACACACACACACACCCTAACCCAAAGTACCAAATCAACTTAGAGTGAACAATTATAGTCTTTAGCTACTTGCCTAAGTAGAAGGATGCTGTAAAACTCCCTCCCCCTGCATCAATTGCTCTATGAAGGATTGTGTGATCCCTTCATGTGCAGATGGTATGCAGAGAAACCCTAAGGTTAACCCAGACATATCTGGTAAACTAGTGTAGAAGAGAGTGAGTTCATGGCAGTACTACCCTCTTACTTCCTTCTGCCCTTTCTGGGTACCATGTATACTGTTTCAGGACACTGGGAGGAGGGCAGACAAATTCACATCTTTCTTTTGTACACAGCCGTATACATTTGAGGACACACCAAGATAAAAAAGGCTTGTCAAAATCTGGCTAAGTTGGCACTGCTGGATTTTTTAAACCCTTAAAAGAGGCTGTCTATATTTAGGACTTCTATTTACCTTACAGAACATCTAACCCATGCTCTCAGACTGTGGTGCTCTGTCCCTCCCTCACGACTTATTCCAAGAATCATTCAGTACAGCCTTCGAGTTTCAGTTATGGGTTATTTAGCTCAGCTAACAGATGCTCACACTTGGAAATACAATGCCCCAAGAGAGTCTCTATGTTGTACACTTTTGGATCTTTTGCTGCAGACACATAAGTTTGAGAAGGAACTAGGTTTAAATATTATTCAATACTCAGAAGATGCTGATATGAATCTGGATGCTATTGTACCAGGCAATAATAGTTTCAGACCTAAATGTTACCATCCAAGGAATATTAGTAAGAATCAGGCAGGGTGTGGCAGTATCTTAGTCTGATGCTATTTCAAATTTAAGGCAATTTTTTCAAACTTTAAAACATTTGGGGCCTCATTCTCCTCTGAAACTGGTAAATGATATTCTTTACCAGTCAGAGCTGAGAGAGGAGAATCAGATTCAACTAAATCTAGAGTGATAAGTACATTAGAGGGGTTGAAGATGAAAGCAACCTTCCTGCTACAATAGCTGCCTTTCATACATACTTTTGAACATGTTTTACTGAGTCAGCATCAAGAGAATGAGCAAATCCAGCATTATGACTGGAAAACTAGAAAACTCTGTGCGCATACCAGTGTATCAGCTTGTCCGCTCCAGGAGTTACATTTACATTTCACATAACTGAAAAACCTCTCTCAGATGCTGGTAAATTTCTGAGGATTGGACCCACCACATTTTTGAATGAGCATTTTTTTCCCACATTTTGTTTTGTGCCTACACATATTTATGTACATGCTCATGAAATATAAGTGTATTGGTAATTATATTTTCTGTACCATTTATATATAATTAGTTTACTCTTCTCAGATACAATGCAAGTGCTGATTCTACAATTTAATAAGTACTTGTCAGAACACTAAATGTCTCTAACTGAATTTAGGGGAAATTATGACCTGTCTTCCTCAAGGAGTCAACCTATTGTGTTAAAATGGGGATTGTTTTGCACTTTATTTAGTGATTTCTACTGCCTTTTTTAGAGGCATCTACTGATATGGGGACAGGGAAATAGTTAGGCTTTTTGTTTTTCCAAACCCTGAACTGAACAGTACTTTAAAATAGATTTCATAGACAGGGGCTGGAAGGGACCTCACAAAATCATCGAATCCAGAAAGTCTGAGGGGATCAAATGAACCCAACAAGATAAATATCCAAATGCCTTTTGAGTCCACAGTAGGTGTTTGCACCACCTCCAGGTGCTGTTCCAGACCCTGGACACTTGGTCTGTGAAGAAGTTTTTCCTTATGTTCAATCTAAACTGGCCTGCTAGGAGTTTGTGGCCATTGGATCTTGTTATTACTTGGGGAGCCCTGGTGAACAACTGTTCTCACAGATCCTGATGCACTCCCCTTATGTACTTATAGGCTGCCACCAAGTCACCCCTGAGCATTCCCTTCTCCAGGCTGAAAAGTCCCATGTCTCTCAACCTCTCCTCATAAGGTTTGCTCTCTTGGCCTTTGATCATGTGGGTATAGCTCTCCTCTGGACTCTATTGAGCCTATCCACGTCCCTCCTGAGTTGGGGAACCCAAAACTAGATAATAATGGATGGGGAATCCAGGAAAAAAATGACAAAGCTGAGATGGAAATACAAAGCGCCCGAGCGAGGGACTAACAATC
>NW_017728906.1:59272664-59284036 GCF_001723895.1 Crocodylus porosus | reverse complement strand
ACGCTGAGAGGGAAAGGAGATAGATACACACATACCCGTTACAGTGGTCCGCGATGTTGGAGGAAGTGGCTCGGAGACAGCGTCTCAGTCCATAAAGTCCGATCGCGGGGGTCCTCTTTGGGTGGGGCGGGGTCATCCGTGGTGGTGAAGTCCTCTCAACGCGAAGCGAAGCGGGGGGTGAGGTTCAGGCGGCAGCCTCACCAAAGCTGAGTAAAGTGAGAGGTTGACATCCCTGGTTTTGCTAGAGATGCCAGGGTTTGGTTAGCTTTGCCAGCCACAGCATCACATTGGTGGCTAATGTTCATCTTGCGGTCAACCAGGACCCTCAAGTCTCTTTCAGTCATAGTGCTAGTGAGTGTAGCAGTGCCAAGCCTATAAGTATGATGCTGGTTGTTCCTCCCAAGGTGGAGCACCCTGCACTTCCCTATGTTAAATGCCATCAGGTTTTGGTTCGCCCAAGGGTATCCAAGTTGGTCTGTATCCCCAGTCTGTCTTCTAGTGTGACTACCTTCCCCCATAGTTTGGTGTTGTCCATGAACTTTACCAGTCAGCATCTGGTGCCCAAATCCAGATCATTAATGAAGATGTGGAAGAGTACCGGCTCAAGACCTGAGGAACTCCACTGGTCACCTTGCACCACGTTGATTTGCTCCCATCAACTAGTATTCATTGGGTCTGATCCTGGAGCCAGTTCCCCAGCCATCAGACCATGAGAGAGTCAAGGTTACAGTTCCCCAATTTAACCATGAGGATATCATGGGAGACAAAGTCAAAGGCTTTCTTAAAATCCAGGTATAGAACATCAACCTCGTCTCCCTTATTGAGGCAATGTGTCACCTGGTCATAGAAGGTGATGTGGTTCGTCAGGCAGGACCTTCCAGTGACAAAGCCATGTTGGCTGGCATTCAGAAGGTTGCCTTCTGCTACCTTGTTGCTGATGGATTCCTTGATGATTTTCTCCAGGATCTTTCCAGGGATTGACGTCAGGCTGATTGGCTTGTAGTTCCCTGGATCTTCCTTCCTTCCTCCAAAATATCCTGGTCTATGATAGCACTTTGGTTCCTCATTTATATAAAGTAAATACAATATCTTTTCCAGGTTTTTATATTTAGCCTCTTGACCTTAATTCCTTCTTAGCAGGAGTTAACCCTAACTATTTTGAGACTAACTAGCAGATAATATCTGTTGTCTTCAAGTCACTTGAAGGTTACTATGCAATTGTGGACATTTAAAATAGCTTGATATCAGCCTTCCTGACCTACAGTTTTGCTTTCATCTTGTGACTTACTCATAACCTTTGTTGTTTTACATGGTTAAAAAAAAGCAAGAGACATGAGGAATCAATTAGAAGGGGATTCATTAATGGGACAGAGAAGATTAATGCATAATTATATGGCTGGTGCCTGTTTTTAAATGAAATAATTGACATAAATTACCCCTAAGTAACAAGAGACACACTAGAAATATTTGGCAATTGCTCTGCATGTAATGTACAAATTACATTTTCACCTGCATTTCCTGTTGTGTGCAGTGTTTATAAAAGGCCGGAAAAAATAATAATTTTTAGTTACCTCTAGGTAAATTAACAACTTACAGTGAAAACAAGGAACCAAAGAAGGAGGGAAAAAGAGAGAAGACAAAAATGAATAGTAGATTTTAAGATCCACTTCCATGCAGTATAATACATAACATTAAAATAGAAACATTAGATTTATTTCTTAGTACTATTGCTGACTCTTCCACTTCCAACATTCAGTCATGCTTTTGAACTTGGATCTTGCTACACTAAAATGAACATGCCAGGCATTCCCAAGTCTGGAAGGATCATGACCACTGTCACCACCAGGAAGCAATGGATTGTGGTGGTTGGAGATGTCCTTCTGTGGAGGGACAGAGGCATCTATCTGGCAGCCTGACTCTGGATCCAAGATGTCACAGAGGGATTACTGAGACTCATCCAGCCCCCCGACTACTACACCTTGATGCACACCCATTTAGACACCAATGATACTGCCAGGGTGAACCCCAAACAGATAAAATGTGACTACAGGGCTCTGAGTGAATGGGTAAGAATGACAGGGGCTCAAGTGGTGTTCTCCTTGATCCTTCAGATCAAGGGAAAGGCACAGGCAGGAGCAAATCAATCCTGAAGGTCAATATATGTCTGGGAAGATGGTGTCACCAGCAGGACTTTGGCTTCTTCAACCATGGGATGTTGTTCCAAGAAGGATTGCTAGGAAGAGACAGGGAAGCAGCACACCTGGTGGAAGTGAGAGCAGAAAGGGACAACAGGGGAGGCATTCTCATTCTTCCTGAGAAAGTAAGGCAACTGGCTAGTCTCCTCAGGCATCTGCACAAATGCACAGAGCCTGGGAAACAAGCAGAAAGAACTGGAAGTCCTTGCACAGTCACAGAACTATGATGTGATTGGCATAACAGAGACTTGGTGGCATAGCTCGCATGACTAGAGCACTGTCATGCAAGGGTAAAAACTGTTTAGGAAAAAGAAGTCAGGGGAGAAGAAAAGGAAGAATTACACTTTATGTAAAAGATCTGTATGATTGCTCAGAGCTCCAGTATGAAACTGGAGAGAAGCCTGTTGGAAATCTCTGGGTTATGGTCAGAGTGGAGAGCAATAAGGGTAATGTCCTAGTGCTGTAGACCACCAAGACCAGGAGAATGAGGCGGGTAAGGCTTTCTTCAAACAGCTAGCGCAAGTGTTCCCAATCACAGACCCTGGTTTTCATGGGGACTTCAATCACCCTGATATCTGCTGGGAAAAGAGTACAGCAGTGCACAAGCAGACCAGGAAGTTTTTGGAGAGTGCTAAGAACAACTTCCTGATACAAGTGTTGAGGCCAACTAGGGGCTGTACTCTTCATGACCTGCTGCTCACAAACAGGGAAGTATTGGTAAGGAATGTACAAGTGGGTAGCAATGATCAAAGGATGATTGACTTCAGGATCTTGTAGAAAGAAAGGAAGGAGAGCATTAGTGAAAGGACCTTGGATTTCAGAAAAGCAGACTTCAACCCACTCAGGGAACTGATTGGCAGGATGCCTTGGGAGGCCAGTCTGAAGCGGGAAAGAAGTCCAGGAGAGCTGGTTCTATTTTAAAAGAAACCTGATTAAGGGTGCAGGAACAAGCCATCCTAATGTGCCAGAGCACTAGCAAGTATGGCACAAGACCAGTTTGGCTTACCAGTGAATTCTTCAGTGAGCTAAAACACAAAAAGAAAGCATACAAGCAGTGGAAACTTGGACAAATGACTAGGGAAGAGAATAAGAGTATTGCTTGGGCATGCAGGGATGAAATCAGGATGGAAAAAGCACAATTGGATAGCTTACAGCTAGGAAAGGACATGAAGGGTAAAAAGAAAGGTTTCTACAAGTATGTCAGTGTAACAGGGGGCCTGCTTGGGGCTGCTCTCCACATGGCCCGTTCACCTGTTCTTGGGCTAACCACCCACTTTCTCTCCCACCATGCCTTGATCTTAATGAATTAATTAGTTGGTAATAAGCGGGAGGCTGCACATTTTCTGCCCTGATACAAGGGGGTGCTATCCGCAGCTCCATTCCTCCCCTACACTGCAGCCCAAGCCTCGCAGATGGCATCTAGGTGTTCCTGTCATCACCGGCCCCACACTGGGCCCCAGAATCCTTCTGATTAAACCCCAAACTAGAGTCCTCTCATCAGGCAGCCTCATCCGCCTTCATACAGGCTGTGTAGCTCCCTGAAGCCATTTTTCCCTCTCGGGAATGGTCCCCAGGGACCTTTGGCTACCAGCCCTGGCCCACCTCCAAGCCAATCGGAACCCCTAGCCCTCGGCTCTTGGGCATCCCTTGTGGTGGGCCCCTGGCCCTTTTGACCAGTCTGGTCCTGGCCCCAGCATGGGCCAGTTGAGGGTACTCTCTTGATCAGTACTGAGTCTCTAGCCCCTCACTCTCTCTAGGGGTCCACCCCTAAGCCCAACACATAAAGGGGTAACCTTCCCGGTGGTGGGAGCTAGGGGTTAAGGCGCCCCGACCTACCTTTCACCGGGGTGATCACTGGCCTGGCATTTCCTGCGGGCTCCTGCGCCACTGAGAGCCCCACCAGGCCACCCACTCCCGGCAGAGTACAGTTTTAGGTCATGCCCAGGACCAGGAGCCTACCTTACCTACAACTCCTCCCTTACCTCTGAATGAAACTCTGTAGCCCTCTGGCCAGGCGGTGTGGTTGCCTGGCCTCCAGCAGCCAAACCGCCTTGTTTATATGGGCAGCCCTAAACCTAAAATGGCTGCTCTTATTAGGCACCTGGTGGCTGCCATCTCCAGGGCCTTAAAGTGGAAGGCACACACAGTGCCCTGCTACAGTCAGCAACAAAAGGAAGATAAGGGAAAGTGTGGGTCCCTAACTGAAAGGGTTATGCAAACTAGAGAGAGATGATGCAGGAAAGGCTAAACTACTCAATGACTTTTTTACCTCATTCTTTAAAGGCAAGTTCAGCTCCCAAACTACTGCACCTGGCAGCACAGTTTGGGGAGAAGGTAAGCAGCCAACAGTGGGAAAAGAACCGGTTATGAACTATTTAAAAAAGCTGGATGTGTACATGTCCATAGGACCAGATGCGATGCAGTGTTGAGAGAGCTGCCCTATGTGATTGCAGAGCCACTACCCATTATCTTTGATAAAAGTAGAGAGATCCTGGATGACTGGAAAAGAGCACCCATCTTCAAGAAACAGAAGAAGGAGCGTCTGGAGAACTATGGCTAATCAGCCTCACCGTCAGTCTCTGGAAAAATCATGGAACATGTCCTCAAGGAATCCATTCGAAAGCACTCAGAGGAGAAGGTGATTAGGAACAGTCAGCATGGATTCACCAAGGGCAAGTCATGCCTGACCAACCTGATTGCCCACTATGATAAATGACTCTGTAGATGCAGTGACAGCAGTGGTTATGATATACCTTGAATTTAGCAAGGTTTTTGATATAATCTCCCACAGAATTCTTGCAAGCAAGCTAAGGAAATCTGGGTAAAATGAATGGACTGTAAGATGGATAGAAGATTGCTGGTATTGCTGGGCTCAATGGATACTAAGCGATGGCTTGATGTCTAGCTGGCAGCTGGTATCAAATGGACTGCCCCAGGGGTCTGTCCTGAGACTCATTTTGTTCAGTATCTTCATCAACGACCTGGAAGATGGGATGGAGTGTCCCCTCAGCAAGTTTGTACATGACACCAAGCTATGGGGAATCGTAGATACACTGGAGGGTAGGCTAGGATTCAGAGAGACCTAGACACATTGGAGGAATGGACCCAAAAAAAAAAATCTCATGCCATTCAATAAGGATAAATGCAAAGTCCTGCACTTAGGACAAAACAATCCCATGCACCAGTACAAGTTAGTGAAAAACTGGCTAAGCAGCAGCTCTGCAGAAGAGGACCTGGGGGTTACAGTGAACAATAAAATGAACATGATCCAACAGTGTGCCTTTGTTGCAAAGAAGGTTAATGGCAAACTGGGCTGCATTAGAAGAAGGGTTGCTAGCAGATCAAGGAAAGTGATTATTCCCCTCTATTTGGTACTGGTAAGGCCATGTATGGAGTACTGTGTCTAGTTTTGGACCCCCCACTACAGCAAAGATGTGGACAAATTGGAGAGGGCAACAAACATGGTTAGAGGGCTAGGGCAACTTCTGAAAAGAGGATGAGAGTACTGGGCTTACTTAGTCTGGAGAAGAGAAAAGTGAGGGGGAATTTAATAACAGTCTTCAACTATCTTGAAGGGTGGTTGCAAAGAAGATGGAACTAGACTGTTCTTAGTAGTGGCAGATGAGAGAACAAGGAGCAATGATCTCAAGTTTAAGGAAAAGAAGTTTAGGTTAGGTTAGATATCAGGAAAAACTTTCCCACTACTAGGATAGTAAAGCACTGGAACAGGTTATCCAGAGAGGTGCTAGAATCTCCATCCTTGGAGGTTTTTAAGACCTAGCTAAACAAAGACTTGGCTGGGATAATCTAGCTGGAGATGGTCCTGGTTTGAGCAGGGGATTGGACTGGAAGACCTCCTGATGTCTCTTCCAACCCTTCTTTTCTATGATTCTGTAAGTCTGTGATTGTACCTCTTGGCCACATGTACATGACATGCTGACTGAGCAATAGCCTGATACTACTACACAGTAGCATCATATAGCAAAAACCATGATGTGGTACTACTGTGCAGTAGTATTAGGCTACTGCACAGTAGTACCATGAAAAAGATGTTTGCCAGCACTGCTGCGTAGTAACTCAGGCTATACTGTTTATACTTTCTCCATCCTTTCTTTCCTCAATCTGTGATTGCTGCTGCCCAAGTACATTTATACAAGTATTAAATGACTGCACAGTAACAACTGCAAAATCAGCATCTCATATAGACACAGCCCTTGTTTCTGTTACAAGTCCTAGAATTTGTTCAGATACCATTTTGATAGGGGTGACTTTCTGAAAACCTATCTAGAGTTAAGAACTTCTTTGTGTACTGTCTTGGCATGTACACAGTAAGAACTCTTGAATCCAAAGCATTTTTAAATCAGTGTACCTACAACACATTGGCCTTAGATGCTTTAGCATTTATCCTTTAAACAGTTTCATCTTCCTCTGCAAAATAAGATTCAATTTACTAAGCCACTGTGAAGTACTATGCAGAATTTTGTCAGTGCAACTGTATGGAATAATTGTATGCTACCTCCACTGGAAACGATGATCCAATAACTAACATATGCTACAGCTACTCTATGAAACACTAGAGTGGTGGACTGGGCTACAGGGTATAAAGAAATATGAAGCATTGTACATACTAGACACAGAAAAAATTTCTGTAGATTAGTGAGGAATAGCTATTTTAAGCCTTAAAATCAAGTTTAAACTAATCTATTTGGTAAACATCCCCATTTTTCTTTTATTTAGAAATCAGTGGAGCAAAAGCAAAGGAAAAAAGCATTCAAGAAATACATTTTGGTCAGCCTAAGCTGGTGAGGCTTATTGTAAGATTATTATCTAGTTCTCAGTCTACCCAGAGTAAAGGATAGGATCTCCAGGCACACTTTATTTCCTTCATCTTTCAGCCCCTAGCACTAGCTCACTTGTGCTGCCAGGCACATTATGAGGTCACGCCAAGTTTCTACCCACTCCCCTCCATTCATCTTTGCAGGAGAGGGATTTCATAGATTTCACAGACTTTTAGGGCTGTAAGGGACCTCGAAGATCATCAAGTCCAGCCCCCTGCCCCAAGGGCAGGAAATCAGCTAGGGTCAAAGGATCCCAGCAAGATAAATACCCAAACGTTTCTTGAATGAGTCCAGAGTAGGTGCCTGCACCACATCTGGAAGGAGTCTATTCCAGGTCTTGGGGGCTTGGACCGTAAAGAAAATTTTTCTTATGTCCTGCCTAAAATGGTCTTGTAGGGGTTTATGATTATTGGTCCTTGTTTTTCCTTGGAGCGCTCTGGTGAACAGACATTCTCCCTGAACCTGATGTACAGACAACCCTTATGTACTTATAGGCAGCCACCAGGTCCCCTCTGAGCCTGCGCTTTCAGACTGAAGAGTTCCATAGCTCTCAGCCTCTCTTCATAAGGCCTATTCTCTTGCCCTCTGATCATGCACGTAGCTCTCCTCTGGACTCTCTGAAGCTTCTTGACATCCTCCTTGAATTGTGGAGCCCAGAATTGAACGCAGTACTCCAGCTGCGGCCTCACCAAGGCTGAGTACAGCGGGAGGATGACATCCTGAGGTTTACTTGAGAAACATCTATGGATGCAAGCCAGAGTTTGCTTTGCTTTGCCAGCTGCAACATCGCATTGGTGGCTCATGTTCATGTTGTGGTCAGTCATGACCCCCAGGATGAACGCAGGAGCAGGGACAAATGGTATACCATATCACCTTTATTCCACTTACTCTTTTCCCAGAGCATGTCACAATTTAGGATCACAAATGTTATGATCAAGAATCCAGACTTTGAACCATAAGCAGCTGACCAAGTCAAAGGAAATCTCTTGAGCAAACCAAGAGGTTCCAGTCATGTTAAATGCAAATCATAGTTATGCTACTGCCTCAGGTTCTGTACGTTCATTGATTAGCACGATGTCAGATTTTTAATCCCATCTACCTTCCTGTTCTAACATATATCCAAAGTTATTGTAAAAAGGCCCAAGGTTCTAACCTTTACACAAACAAAAGTTCTGTGAAATCAATGATTTTGCCTGTTCAGTGACAGCTGGATTGGCCTCTCAGAACATAGTAGTAGGTGGTTAGTGTCTATTTTAATTTCTAATCCCTCATTCAGACTTCTTGTTGAGATGAGTACAACCAAGCCTCCTTTCAGCTGTCCTTTGGTTCTATTCTTCCATTTTTACAAGATGAAATAATTCCAGGAATAGACACCACCTGTCCATACCATGTAACTTGTAAAATCAGTGTCAAAATTCTTCATAAAAATTCTCCACACTGGGCCAGAAAATTTGTTTGGCAGCTATGTTCCAGATCAAAAGACCAGTCTCTCAGGGGTGTAGCAATTTTCTCCTCCCTAGGATCTAGCCAATCCCTTGAGCCCCAGATACATGGGTAGGACAGTCACTGGTGGCAACTAAGTCCCTCTACTGTCTATTATATTCCCTACTCCAGAAAGTTAGGGTATCTTCCTTAATTTCTACATTAAGGAAAGGGAAATAAGCTACCCCAGTTTCACTGGATGCCTAACATATATAGTCCTAAAACAAACTATTAAAGGGGGTCATCTAGCTCAGCCTTTCTATGATTGATTGAATTCTGGATCCATAAATATGATTTTCCAATAGCTGCAAAAAGGTTTAAAATCTGTTGACTAAAAACCACACAATTCTCTGATTCATATTAAAGAAGTTCACCATTTTATATGGATAAAAGTTGAGTAATAAAAATGTTGATCTCTTAGTCTTTTCAGTTTTTGGTTAGTCAGATTTTGAATCTACCACTTTACAAAGTGTAAGAAAATCCTCAACTATTCAGGGTTTTGGTATTAGTAAGCCTATTCCTTGAAATGTCACTGCTTATCAGTTTTCCAACAATTGCATTAAATAAAAAATCATGTGCTTGTAGGTAGGATTTTAAATCATGGGTGAATTTCTTAATTGCTGTTAATTCATTTAAAAAGGAGAATATTTCTTTTTCCTTTTTAACCATAATTTTTGTAATGCTTAGCTTCACAGATTTCTATTTACTGGCAGCAAAGGTGAAGAGACAAGGGGTGCTTCAATTGTCAGGGGCAGGGGGTGGCACTAGATGTCATATTTACAATGGCAAGGGCTCTCTGTTATAAGTCTATTACCCAGACCTAGTAATTCCATCCTTAGGGCATACTGGATCTTTAGCACCCAGGTAATAAACACATTTTGAATGAAAGCACCAGGTATTGCACAATAAAATAGGCAATAAAACACAACAATAAGATAATTAAAATGAAATGAAATAAATAATAAACTACGCCAAAGGTTACATAAATTATCAATGTATAAGAAAAGACGAAAGCAAAGTAAACACATTTAAGACTTGCAGAGTAGCCAGCATGGAAGCAGTTTACATAAGGGGAGATGCTAGCTCATCCAAGTGAAAACGGGTTCTCTGATGGAGTCCCAGTCAAACTCCTCTCTACAATCACTCCAGCTCCACAGCCCTCTCCTCCAAGGCTGTGTACAGACATTACAGCCAGAAGTTTGGTTTAAAAATGGCCCCCAATCTAAGATAAGTTAGGGTAGGGAGATGGGGCTAGCAGGAGGGCTTGGGCAGATTGGAGGGCCTAGCAGGATATGTGTAGGGGGGATACTGAGAGGACTGGGAGCTAGCAGGGTCTGCAGGGTGGGTTAGTGGGGTCTTGTAGGGATCAGATGAGCTGGTGGCTCCACAGGGACGTGGGGGTGGGGAGAATTGGGGTCTAAATATAGCACCTGGTCCTAAGGGGAGACAGTGTCCCAAATCCTCCCCACCCCCAAGCAAATAATGCCCCCCCTCCAGCAAACCAATGTCCCCAATCCCACCTGTCCCTTCTCCCACCCTGATTTACTTCCATTAGCTTCTTTAATATGAATCACTGCTTGTAAAACTGGCACCAAGAGCAGCTTTCAGGATTGGGGGAGGGGATGTGGGGGGAGACAGGGACCGGTTGATCCACAGGGGGTGGAGAGGTTGTCCATCTGGGTGTGGAGGAAGGGGCCAAGGTGTTAAAAAAAAAAAACTAGTGGCAGGGTAGGAAAAACACAACCCTGGCGCTGGGGCCAGTAGCTGGGCTTTCCCAGTCCTGGGGTTGTACTGGGAACTCTACAGAAGTTAAGTTAGATCAGTCTGGCCATCCCCAGTCTAACTTAGTCCATCTCCAAGGTACAGTTAGATTAGATCAGACCAGTCTTTTCCTTTTCTTTTTTTTTTTAAACTGATCTAACATTCCTGGAACTTTGGTACAATTTAGACTTCAATCTACCTATCTAGGGATCTACGTGTAAGGATCGCACATGGGTGAACTAAATTAGATCACATTTTTCATGCAAGCTAACCTTCCCCAACTTCCCCAAACATCTGTATTTACCCCAAGAAGGAAGAAGCAGTTTTTGGAGAGACCAGCTCAGCCAGGTGAAGCCAGTTCACCTAATGGATTATCACTCCACCTCCTGTCCACAATCCAACTCCAGCTCCACTGCCATCAATGAATGAAGTAGCTTCCTGCATTTTCTTCACAATATACAATATTAAACTTAAATGTTCCTACATATAAAAACCAATTTGTTCAGGTAAACTCTGACAGCCAGACAAAAGAAAAGGGTAATTCAGTACCCTGAAAACTTACACTATATTGCCAGTTAGAGCTCACAAACACAGAATATCAAAACAAAATTGCAAGCAATTAACAGGCTGAAATTTGTTCCCATAAGCTGTTCGGCAAACACTTACAAACAACAATTCAGAAAAAGATGAAGGGGATACATTTCCAAGGTGCTAGTTATATCACATATGCTCCCTTTTACATTATTACTTGAATACATATAAACCCATATTTCAATTTCTGCAACCGCAGTGCACACATTTTCCTGCTACAAATTTCAATGACAAGAAATTGTTTTTTTCCAAGCGATAGTTTTTTAGCTTAAAAAAAAATTCTGATTGGGTTCAAATAACAGGTTATTAGCTTCCCTAAAGATGGCAGTGAAGGCAAAGACAGAACTTTCATTTCCATAGAGCTGTTCAATGCTTTATTACCATCACAATCTGCTTCAAGCTCTAAAGACAACTGTCATTTTTTAAATGTTATTTACTCTGAGCATCTCCCCTCTCCCAAGAGGACAGGCTTCTATATCTTCCCTTTTAGGAATGTATTAATCTC
>NW_017728906.1:59270497-59272530 GCF_001723895.1 Crocodylus porosus | reverse complement strand
AAAAAAAAAAAAAAAAAAAAGGAAAGAAAGAAAAGAAAATGAAAAACCTGTGGCCATTCAATATAATTGAAACCCTGTGAAGAAATTTGAGGTGAGAGAAAATGTGGAAATCAGCAACAGTAATCAGTGTAAATTCTTATAAAAAATGAAAATCTACAGACCCAGAATTAGATCTTTAGGTAAGAGCTATATTATGTCTGTGTGGAACTTTACTTAAAAAAAATCCATAAAAGTTGGTTTTTTAACAACAGAATCCAAGGAAGCTCAGAATTAAAGCTTTCAATATCACTCCTGTTGCTCCCCAAAAAGCAGAAATTAGCATATGATGTCACCTGCCTGCTTCTTGTACACACTTAAAATGCTGTAAAAACCACAATGGAGGCAACAAAACTAGATATTAAATGTTTTCTGGTTTTCCTAAAGGAGGGGGAGTAAAGGAAAAAAAGAATGCACCTCTTTTGACCAGTGATATAATTATAGGGAAGCTTCAGACAAATGCAAATTTTGGATACATTCAAAATATGCTGTCTTGAAGTTACCCATTTCAGAATGACAATCAGTGGGGCCTTGGGAATACTACCAGTCTTTCTGGATTTTTCCCATTTTTCCCCACGAAAGTGAATGAAATACCACCTAACTTGTAGAAGCCAGAGACAGTCAAGTTAAAGACCAAATGATGCTTTAATCCCAAAAGCCCTTGGTTTCTATCAGTCCTACTTTTAGCTGGTATTTAACCCTGCTGAAAGAGGAAGTGTAATACATATTTTTAACAAGAGGAGAATTTAACCCTTACTCCTCTCTTCAAAGGTTTTGAGGATATTTTGTAAGGACAGCAAGATGAAAACAGCTAATAAAGGAAATGGGAGTATTAGACACACATGTATCTCAGCAGTTGAAACTGAAATATTCTTTTGCAACCCATCTTTGAACATGATCTCATTGTCAATTCAGTTTCAGGTTTTCAGCTGAATCAAGCTAATCAATTTTTCAGAATGAGCGTTACATTTTTTTAAAGGCATCATAATCAAGACACCTATATTTAAAAATTCTTTTTAATGTTAGTTTAAAAAGCAGGGGAAAAACTGAAGGACATACCCTATAATCCATGCAACACTGACAATAAAGCCAGTATCTCAAGATCTACTACTATATCAAGGACTGTTAATATGCAATTTTTAGTAGATCTGAAGAGTCATTGTTGTTTGCCTTTTCATTAAAAGCCCACGTGTGGACATTTGGATTTAAGATTTATTTTACCTGTAGATTTTAGCTAATACTAGAGTTGCATAAGTATCACAGAAGAATATACATTGTAGAAGGGAAAAGACCCTAAAATGTAATGAACATTTCTGTTTTCTAGATATTCTATTTTATTTGTGTATAAAAACATACTTATGAAATAGTAGAGAGAGGTGGTTAGCCATGTTAGTCTGAAGACACAGGGAAGGGTGGCATCATACAAGTTAGCATATAAGGTGCCACCCTGCCCTGCCTTCTGCCAATGGAATACTAGTTCTCAAATTCTACTCTATTGCCTTGCATATATTTCCTGGACAATCACAGCTACAATACCACTCCAAACTTGTACTTATGAGACCTAATTTGCTGCACCTCTAAAGGCTCTGCTTAAAAAATGTTCCTCCTTGAATTTCAGGCTCCTTTGAATTGTAGACTCGTACACGGAAGGATGTTCATTTAGATTAAGGTAGGAAGTGAATTTGAAACAGGAAGTGGGTTGAACTAATCCAGAATAGGGGAGTGTTATTCCAGAAAAAGAGCATCCACACAGAGAACTAGTCAACCATAGTTACTCTGATATAAATTATGGCATTTAGACAAGCCATACACATAAATGGTGACATATCTATCGCTAATATTACCATATCAAAGTCTTATTGTACCTGTCTTCTGATCTTTAAAATAAGATCAGGGCCAACGTGGTTCCCATCTTCAAAAAAGGCAGGAAGGAGGACCCGGGAAACTATAGGCCAGTTAGTCTTACCTCGATCCTAGGCAAGCTGTTTGAGAAAATT
>NW_017728906.1:59243614-59270397 GCF_001723895.1 Crocodylus porosus | reverse complement strand
GATGAACACCTTGCTGGGGTCGTTTGACCCCAGTACTCTTTCCTGCCATGGCAGGGGGGGAGACTAGATGATCTGCTCAGGTCCCTTCCGACCCTAGAAACTATGAAACTATGAAGATTCAAGCACGTTTATACTCTCTTGCTATAAAACTACTCTTGGTGTTATGTATTGCCCCTGTTTCTCTTCTGACTTTTCCCTGTGGATCACTTTAGATTAAAACTACAGTGGCAGTAGCATTACTATGTTGATACAGTGCCTCAACCCCTACTACAGTGTATCATTAGAAAAAAATCATTTTAATGCTCTTGTAAACAACATCACAGAGCCAGGAGACTATCTGTATTTGTTTTACCATCACAAACTAGACTGCCTTATTCCAAGCCTGTCCATCAAATTAAGCATTGGACTGGCTTCAAGGTATTCAAAACCTGCCAACTTCAGGCTGCCTTGTATTATTATAGAACCATTCACCCACTTTCTAGCACAAACACTGTAAGTGTCTCTGTTGTAAATAGGTGTATTAACATGGTGCCAAGAACACTTTCTTTATCCTTTAAAAAGATTGCAAACTCCATGTGAAGGAGTACAACTTGATCCAAAGATACGTTATAGACTTCACATTTCAAATGGATTTAATATTTCAAATAGCTCATTTTTACTGCAATGGAAAAGCTAATATTCTATTAAATCATAACGGATATAAAAAGTTGCACCTTTACTAGTAAGTACAGTTTTCCACTTAAAGTGTCTTATGTGTTCATTTAGAACCAAGGAAAATTAAAGGCATGATAGGATGCAGCCACAAAGTTATTACATATATTTTATGTAATAATTTTGTGGCGTATTTCACATTTTATCATACAATTAATTGATTGACTGTGTGGCTAGGTCACTACTTATGCCATGGTTAACCAGTTAATTATGACTTAAGTGTAATGTCTGTCAAGGACCTAAGGTAAATTCCAGATTTTCTTCTAGAACAGCGGAGTCTTTGGATCAGGCCCTAAAGCTGGCAATAGCAATGCCACAGAAGGTGTTACCAAAATGGAATCTATGGCAGAAGCAATCCCTTGGTAGAAGGATGACAACCTTCCAGTTAACAGGGAAGTCATTGATAAGCCTGTAAAGGACTGACAATGCTAATCTGACATCTGGATGTTCAGTTTCAGATGTGACAAGTAGTTCTTGGAGGAAGGCATAGATTTTGGTAATGTCACATCACAGCACTTTCCCTTTGTGCCTCTCACCTATCTGCCTCCATAGTGTGGTGACTAAAAATAATCAATGCCTTGGGGCATATCATGGTGTCATTGGGGATGGTTTAATGCTTGAGACCAGGGTTCAAACTATACTTTGACTCTTGAGGGGGTCTGCAAAAAATTCTAAATTGGTTCATGTCCTTGAATCTTTTCCTCTTGCCCACCTCTAGAGTAGTGAACATCAGTTAGTTGTTCCTATTTTGGGAGTATAAGACCTGTTTTGGGAGGTTATCATAGAAAAGACTTCTATTAATATAACAGAGTAGGTAACTGCTAAAAAAAAAAAAAAAAAAAAAAAAAAAAAGGACTTTCCACACTTTTTGCTTCATACTGTCATTTGCTG
The DNA here is from genome assembly GCF_001723895.1 of Crocodylus porosus. Classification (NCBI taxonomy): domain Eukaryota; kingdom Metazoa; phylum Chordata; order Crocodylia; family Crocodylidae; genus Crocodylus; species Crocodylus porosus. The sequence goes on along the minus strand of NW_017728906.1, from coordinate 59,268,795 downwards.
TGATGTGAGAAAAAAGTGTTGGTTTCTAAACTTTGTTCACCCTTGCCACTGTGCCTAGGGAAGTTAATGACACAGATGGAGTCCACTATCAAAATTAGCTATTTCCCCTTCTCCAAAAGGATGGGATCCTAGCACAGAAAACAAGCTATTCAAACAGCACAGCTGACCTAATATGTAATGAAAGTAAACTAAAACATTTAACCCAATATAGCCACCATGATAACAGAATTTCCTTTAAGAAGGGAAATGGAATGGAATTCCTCAGGGCTCAGGAAACACCAAAGAGAAGCTGATTTGTATTACAAAGCTTCAGAAGTTCAGAAGAATCAGGCATAAGTAGTAATTGCCAGAGTTGAACAATGAAAAGTCATTGCAGAAAGATCTCACTTCACTTCTCCATTGAGAAACAAGTACTCTGCTTCAGCAGCTTAAGAACATATTTCAGAATAAATCTGTGAAATTCAACTTTGATTATGCCAGACGCATTTTAATTTTAAACCTGTGATTTCCAAGGGTTGCTCTCTCCCTGTTAATTAAGCCTTAAAATTAGCACCCTGTTAAGACGGAAAGAATTCACACGTATCTTGGTATTACAGCTGGGTCTACCTTCTCAGCAAGGACTGTTTTAGGCATATCATGGAAAATAAAGTGAAATTCATGTACTGACATTGCCCCCATTCATTCTATGAATTTAACAGATTACCCTACTTTACACTGGGAGAAGCAAGCTGGCATGATGTCCAGAGGTAAAATAGTATGCCGAATTACATGTATATGACTGAACTGACCTTCTTAAACTGAAAATGCCAGCTTTGCACATTAGTATAATAATGGCTTATAAATTTATTTATAATATTATTTATAAATTTGATTAAAATGTGATACTTTAATGAAAGTCTTGCTTGATGATATAGTGCATGACAACTTGAAAAATTCTGCATACAAAATACTTAACAGATCTCCATTATTTTAGAGGTAGTGAGAAATGTAGGTTTAATTTTAGCAAGAGTTTGTTTTTTGTGTAACTTTTGAAGTTAAGAATCTGGCAACCTCCACTAGTTGGAACATCTGAAGTCTATGCACCGACACAGGGGAGGATTGGAAAAGAGAGACCACATGATTGTAGTGCTAATCACACCCACTCAATCGGAAATGATCCTAAGGCCAAAAAGTACAAATATAATAAATGGTTTTCATTGCCTCAGTGTTTGGGTTCTCAACTTGAGACAATTTAAAGAGACCTAATAGTCAGAAGGGTTATAGACTTGCCCCCTAAAAATCAGGTCCTTTTTGAAGGTCACAAATTGGGTGCCCCAAAAATCACTTGTCATGTCAGAAAGCAAGGCCAACACCTCCATTAATTTCAGGATTTATAGTGAATTTATGAATGTCTGGCAGCCTTCTCAGTAAAAAATGAATTAAATATTTTGGATTAAATTCTTTATAATTTTGTTTAAACCAGGAACAAAGTGTGGACCTTCTGACCAAAATTTTTATCTTTCCTCACAACCTACCTGCCACCCACTTGGAGTCTTCAGTCCCTAGGCAAGTGTCTCCTCCCCAAAGAGATCAGCTGTGAAAGAATATGAAATAGTCTATTTTTCATGTGAAAGAATATGTGCAAACATTTTTTTAAAAAGATATGCCACTGCTTTGGGTGTTGCCAAGATCTTGTAAATTCAGTTCCTTGCCCTTCCACAGTTTAGTCTCTCTAGGTCACTGTTCCCTAACTTCAGAGGGATAACGATACTCCCCTACTTCAGAGGGCGCTCCATAGGATAAATAAATCAAAATGTGCTCAGATATTTCAGAATTAGGGGGCAAAAGTATCTTACATAGGCAGATATGTTGAAAGGAACTTCTAGCTCTTATGAAATGGTTGACTAGATTTACTTACCAAGAGTGAAAGAAGTTCTGCAATGAGTGTGTGGGCATATGCACATGCATGTATGTGCATGAGCTCCCATTCATCCAATGGAAGTCTTTTAGTTCTTTAGCTATATCCTGAACAAGTTCATGCAGCAGTGGGTAATAAAACAAGTTCAGGCAGAGCTCTCTCCTATTAGAGGGAAGTCAAACTGACTTGGAAAAAATAAAATTGTCTGTGCTTGGAACAGCTCACAAAGAAACTCTCACTAGATAAGTAACTTGACATGTCACTTATTTAAATAACTTTATTGAAACTAAGAAAAATATACTATGGGACAAAAATAATATCCAAAAGAAACAACTGAATCCATTTTAGCATCTTTAATAATACTACCCTGTTGGCAATCACATTCTTTTCAGTGAGTGATTATTTCAAAGATCTTAAAGTAATCAATATGACATTCTATTAAATGCTATAGCCTGTCATCTTAACTTAATAAAAATGCAATATTTCAGAAAAGAGTGCACTACACAGTGATTAGGAAGGTAATTCATGTAGTAGCTAATTAGTAAGTGTTGCTAGGAAGATAATTCATTTAGCAGACAATGGATACTAGGGTTGTGTGAAGCTTTGTTTGCTGTTCAATTCGGAGGAGATTTGGCCCAATTCAGGCTTCGCACACCCCTATTGGATACACACTTTCCACATACTGAGGGTTTCAATGTAGCCATAGAATTAGAGGATGGTTACTGTTTGCCCTAATGAGTGGTACCTACTCATCAGGGTTGCCAACCCAAGACAATTTTTTTTTACTGATAATCTACAAACTTTCTTTACCCTTCTCCAAGGATAACCCTTTTGACCCTGGACAAAGGCTGGGTTCAAACCATAATAAAAAGTTTGGTTTTCAGTAAAAAGTTTACAAATTATCAGAGTAACAGGGAGACTAGCTCTGAATCTGTTACAAAGGTGGTTACAGCTTATATCCACCTGGAGTCCGAAAAACGGTACCGGGAGATGATGTCATCAAGCTGAGTCATGCAGTTCATGGATCCTGCACCTGAAATAGAAAGAGAAACTGACAGCCAGAAATGAATGGAAAACAGGAAGCAGCTAAAGGCAACAGAGAGCAAACTGCCTTCCCCCAGAAGGGGACAGAATGAGAGAAAGCGGTCGAGCAGGGTTGCGAAAATCTGCACAGAGGCACAGAACTTCACTATTAATATAGAGAAAGAGAGAGCCATTACTCAGAAGATGTAAAGGGGACTCACCAAAAAGTGAGAGAAGCAAGTGTCTTCTTAAACTGAAAGCAACAACAGGTCTGTTGAAAACAGATGGGAAGCTGTGAGAAATTTATCGAAGAATAGACTTAAACAAATGAGCTAGGTAAGAACCAGCTCAACTATCCTAGTGACTTTGATATACTATCTACATTGACTCTAAGTGAATCTTGTTTTGTATGGCAATACAAGTGCTACTCTAATAAATCTGGGAGTCAGTTACAAACATTGATTTATATGTTAATGACCCTCCTTTTGTTTACTAATTTCTAAATTCTCCCATCAAGGTGTGGCAGGGGAGTTGTTGGAAAGAGGACAACTTGCATATTTTCCAAGAAGCTAAGGGAGGTTATTAAATCCCAGAAGTCCTGGCACAATCAGTAAAAAAGTTCTTGTGTTGGCAACCCTAATAGACTGTAGTGCTCACTCTACCCCAGGAGTCCCTAACTCACAACCACATCCTGGTATCCTCAACTCTGGGTACTCTGGGTAGGTAGAGTTTATAATCTCATATAAGAAGTGAATGTCATAAATGAAAAAGAAAGGATTTGGATTATGAAAAGAACAATAGATACACTTTGCAGCACTGCACATAACTTAATTGTTTGAAATAATTTAAAAATATTTAAAACTTATTTATTATGTAGCTACTGCCAACCTATATTTGTGTGTGTATTCTTTATTAAAAGAAACTATTTTTCCCCTTCTACATTTTTGCTTTTTTATTTTTATTTTAGAAATAGGCATCTCTTTCTTTAAATCCCTTAATATTGGCCTAACTGCCATCCCCTTGAAATCAGTGGGAGATTCACCAGTCATGACATAGTGTTTAGTGGTTATGCCAAAGCAGGGGGGGTTGGGTTTTCTACCACTCAAGGTAATGGTTGAACTATAGAATATGGAGAAGATGATGGCTAAGAAAAGGAAGGAGATCTCTAACCTGAAGATAAGATAAAGCATAGAGGACAGGACTAAAAGGGTAAAGGTGAGGCATAATAAACTAGAACAAGTATAAAGCAGTAAATGTTAACCATATGGACATGTCCAGAGAAGTGCACATATGTGTTTTGTGGCTCCTCAAACCTGCTTGAGGCACTGCAAGCTGCACACAGTGCATGTGTACCTGTTTGCTTCACTGCTGATTTGCAGCACAGCAGCAAAATTTGACACGAGGAGGTGTTATCAGGAAAAACAGGTGCTGGCCCCAGCCACTCCTACCCCACCAGGGTTGAGTTTCTGTGTACCAGAGCTCACATGCAGGGGTGTGCCCTGGGACAAAAAGAGGTGGCACAAATATGTGCTGCTTTTTGAGCTGTGAGAAATGCTTGCCCCCACACATGCATGCTCATCTGGACTGTAGGTCTATAGCTAAAGCCAAGGAATTCAGAAGTGCAGATTTTGAGAAAGCCAGGTTCCAGTGTCAAGCAAATAGAGTCCACAGCCTCCCTCCTACCTCCCTACCCCCAGCCCTCGAATATTAAGTTCTAAGTTTCTGCTCCTGAAAGCATGGGTTAGTAGCTGTGAAAGTCGTGCTGCTACCCCTGGTGTTGTGGTTGTTTTCCAGATGGTAAGCACATCATCCTTCCATACTCATCCGCCATGCCTTGATGGAAAATAGACAGAAGCAGAACTAAAACGTCTTGGGAGGTGTCCTTCTTAATACATGTCCAGGTCATGTGGAGTCTCTTCACAGGGCTCCTCCAACCCCTCCACCCTGTCTTAACCATACCTGCAATGTTCCAGACATATGTGCCCCTCTGGGACTCTCCCTGTCCTTCTTCGGGTTGGTCCCACTAATCCCTCTCTTCTAGCTATCCCTTTAACTAGCCAGCCTCTGCCACCTATACCTGGCTTGGACTTCTCAGCAGGCTCTCCTCTTCTGGCTATTTACTTCCCTCAATTGTCCCTGACAAGTGACCCACAGATCAGAGGCAGCAATACCGGCTGGCCCTGGCCTCTTCAGGGTTCTAGTATCCTCCCATTTCTCAGCGTGAACAGATGCCAGACCCCTGAAAGCCCCTTTCAGAGCCTACGCTTTCCAGGCTCCTTTGGCACTGAAGGGGAATTGCTTCCTCTTTCCCTGCCCTGTGAACTAGCTCCTCCTGTCTTTTCTTCCTACAGGAGGGACTTCACAAGGAGTCTCTGCTCACCCAAGCAGCTGTGCTCTTCCCCACTGAAGATGTTTCCACTGCCTCCTGGTCCCCAGCAAGTACCTGTGTTCTCTAGGCTGCATCTGAGTTCCAGATGTCCGATGTCTCAGGCCTCTGCTCTGCCAGTCCACACAGCCCCTATTGCTCCAGCTGTCTATCCTCCAGGGGCTTCCTTTCAGCCCCCTGCCCCATTTTATCTTCCAGCTCCTCCCCGGGAGTCAATCCACATGGCCTAGACTCCACATGTTTTTCCACTGTGGCCCAGATGGAACTTCATTAGGAACACCTGGTCTCCCAGCACTCTATACCACCCTGTCTTTCCTCTTGCAGCTTCAGCAGAGGTACATTTTATTCCATCTAGTAACATCACCTCAGGTATCCTGTTATAGTAGCATACAATTATTGCATCAGAATAGGGACAAAGCTTCTAAGAATTGCCTCTCCAGTGGTTCTGTAGGAAAGATAAGATGACATGAGACAACCAAGCTGCTTCCCTTCTCTTCTGGAACTCCCAGAGGGGCAATGGCTGCAAACATCACCTCACAAACCTAATGTGGGCAGCTTTTATTTGGGTCATTTCACAATAGGACCAATACAAGTGGTATAAAACAGTCTGAGGGTTGTATTTGCCACTGAGATACTCATACTTGAATTCATGAATCTATAGATAATCTAAAAGGCTGAAAACAGTCTCAACACAAGGAAACTGTTATCATTGCTTTCTGCCATAGCTCAGGAAGTGCAAATTCTCTGGTGTATGTGCTACTGTGGTATGGGAAGAGAATAAATGGTATCATTTATTGCAGAGCAATGAGCTCCTCCTCATATTCCCTGTAGAAGAAAAACAAGTCCAGGAGGCAGTTTAGTGACCCTAAATTTCAGTGGCATTTAGGTAAGAAGCACGACATCAGCGAACTTAAGTCTCCAGATGCAGGCCTTATTAGGGCAACTTTCCAGCTACCTGAGGTTTTGCCTCTCTTGGCTAAACCAAGAACATGTAAATGCAGTTAAGTAACAAGAAAATTGCAATAGGGAAATCAATGCAGCACAAAATGTGTTTTGTTCACAGACGTAGCTTAGTTTGATATTTCTGATAAGGCCTTCATTGTATTTTGGTAAATAGTTTGTGATATATTTTATATGTCAACATACTAATAACAGAACTCACTACTACTCTCTTCTGTTAAATCTTAGGTACTGTTCAGTGATGTAAATGCCTAGTTTATGATCTTTTATATAACCCGGGTGGTACTCCAAGACGTACCCCTCTCCAATTGAAGGGATCAAAGCAGGTGCACAAGCACTGTGGGAGGTGTAGGGACTCTCCTCCCACTATAGAGCAGAGCCAGACCACCAACTGGGATATAACCATATACCTTTTAATACTGGGAACATAACAGGCATAAATCAGAGGGTATAGTGGACACTACAATGCCCCAAGGGGGCAGGATTCAACAAAGGTTAGACACTTACAATCATTGACCAAAAAACAGGGTTAACAAAATATAAAACACAAACAGCAGAACAAACAATATGGGTTGGTGAAATATAAAGAAGGCACAAAATGCTAAATGTCAAATGACAAGGAAATATAGAGCATAGGTACCTGGAGGGGGAAAAACAAAATGGCCCCTTTCCACTGCAAGAAGATTTGCTTCTTGTTAGCTCACTCACCCCAAGTCACCTCAGCTAGGACTTGAATCCAGATCTCCCACATGGTAGACAGGAACACTGCCACACAGCCACCACTGGTGGCACTGCTCCAGCCTGCTAGGGGTCTTGACCTTCCTGGAGCCGGCCTCACATTGAGCTGCCTGGCTTCTGACTGGAGGAGCTAGAAGCACAGCTGGGAACCTCTCAGGTCGCTGATCAGATCCTTGCTGGAGCAGAGAGGAGCCTCTCCTGCTGGCTGCAGCCTCTCCCAGGGGATCCTGGAGCCCAGCGGGGAGCCTTTCCTGCCAGCTGCACACCACACTGCTGAAGGTCCCACTGCTGCCTGCAGGTCCTGCTCTTTCAGGCCTTCTGGGGCACTGCTCCTGCCCCGCTAGCTCAGCTCTGTGAAGCTCCTTCCTTGTTGTCCCTCACTGGTCTCTCCTGACTCAGTCCATGCTGCCCCTTTTATCCCCCTCCAGGTGACCCAAAGGGCCAATCAGGGGACACAGGGCTGGGGGGTGAGTCTCCGGGGCCTGATTGGTGCAGAAAGGGAATCCAAGTCCTCCAATCATCTTTTATCCCTTCAAAACCCCTGGGCCAAATCATTACCAGATTGGTAAGGAAAGGGAATCCCAAGTCCTCCAATCATCTTTTGCCCTTTCAAAACCCTTGGGCCAGGTCACTGCCAGCCAGCCCATCACATTTATATTTATTTAGTGACAGAGCAATAGAGAAATTAAGTAAATTATATATGTTCTCTGCATGACACAGTATTGAAACAACAGAAAACGGGAGAGAAGGTGGTGTAAAAGCAGTGGGGTTTCAAGAATTGGGGGGAGGGGAATACAAGGCAAGGGAAAGACTGATGAGGGATATTTGGATCAGCTTTTTTATTCATGTCTGCATCTAGTTGGGAAACCAAGCTAGCTCTTCTCATGCATACAATAGAAAATGCAGGAACACATCTCAAACTGCATATGGTGATCTCATCTAGTTGTTATCAGTCTGGGGGAAACATGCTGAATCTGTGTTACTTGTTGTATTGGAAATGAAGACCCTGGAAGCAACTAACATGGCACTGAAAACATGACATCATTTATTGTTTGAATATTAAATATGTTATGATAAAGTACCAACACAAATCTGAAGATGCTAGGAGGGGCTATCGGGCCGGCAGAAATATGTGGCATTGAGGCCAGATTTAGTGAAAAATGAGCAAGACCAACAATTGTCCAATGACCTGCTTAATTTGCCCAAAAATATTAGTGACATTTGCACGAAAATCTAAATATCAGTAGGCAGTTTGCTACTTGCTATTAGCTTGAAACTGGCTGTCAGAACATTTGGCATTACACAAACATGCTTTAAATTGCAACTAACAATACCATGCTAAGTGACAGAGATATTTTCTTAATGGTTTGAAAACAACATTTCTCCTAGACAAATCTTAGCTTTGATTGTCTGATGAGAGATTTCCAAGTAACTGTATGCCAGAGACTCATTTGAATGACTTACTGATTATTAAAAAAAATGCTTTACTGCCAAGATTCCCACAAGTCTGGGCAGCATGTTTGATTTCAACAATCCCAATGATATTAGGAAGTGCAAACATTCAAAAGTTAAGCTTGCTAAGAACAGCATTGACAAAAGAAAATTGTTAAGGGGAAAATCAAGGTAACTGGGGACTCTTTCAGCTGAGATCTGGCAAGAAGGCAATTCTATTATAAGTTGTTGATATATGGCAGCACCATTTGGGGAGAAGGTGAGTAGCCCTCCGTGGTGAAAGAACAGGTTAGGGACTATTCAGAAAAGCTGGACGTGTACAAGTCCAGGGAGCTGGGTATGATGCACTCAAAGGTGTTGAGGAAGTTAGCTGATGTGATAGTAGAGACACTAGCCATTATCTTGGAAAGCTCATGGCAGTCAGGACAGATCCCAGATGACAGGAAAAGAGCAAATATAACACCCATCTTTAAGAAAGGCTAACGTCATGCTGAGCTGCATTAGTAGGAATGCTGCCAGCAAATCAAGGGAAGTGATTATTCCCCTCTATTCAGCACTGGTGAGGTCGCATCTGGGGTACTGAGTCCAGTTTTAGGCCCCCTACTACAGAAAGGATGTGGACAAATTGGAGAAAGTCCAGTGGAGGGCAACAAAAATGGTTAGAGGGCTGGGGCAGACAACTTCTAAGGAGAGGCTGAGGGAACTGTGCTTATGTAGTCTGCAAGAGAGATGCGTGAGGGGGGAATTAATAGCCGTCTTCAAGTATATAAGGGATGATTCCAAAGAGAATGGAGCTAGAGTGTTCTCAGTGGTGGCAGATGACAAAACAAAGAGCAATGGTCTGAAATTGCAGCAAAGCAAGTTTAGGTTAGATATCAGGAAAAACCTCTTTCACTAGAAGGGCAGTGAAACACTGGAACAGGTCACCCAGGGAGGTTATGGACTCTCCATGTCTGGAGGTTTTTAAGACCTAGCTAGACAAAGCCTTTGCTGGGATGATCGAGTTGGGGGATGGTTCTGCTTTGAGCAAGGGGTTGGAATAGATGACCTCCTGAGGTCCCTTTCAATCCTAATTTTCTATGATTCGGTGTTTCCATTAGCCATCCTGAAGACATGGAAAATGCGTATAAAACAACACACCATTTCTACTAGGATCTTTTACCAACATGCTCCTTTACAGACTCCACATTCACACTTACTTCCTGGAAGCACACACAAGTTTCCTTTGAATTCAGTGCAACTAAAAGCACATATAGAATGCACACATATGGGTCAACACTTAAAATTACCAAGGACCTATAAAAACATTACCATATTATTGATTAAACTAACAGGCATCAATTTATTTTATTTTTTTTCACAACAGCTATTTGACTTTGAATTTATGCTCAGTAAGGGAATAAAGTGTATCCCAAATTTCTATTACACAACTATCACAGAGGACTATTTGTTCTAGCAATGCCTTATATCTAGGTAGAAAAATCAAAACATTCACATAAAAAGACAGATTTTCTCCAAAGTAGAAAATAAAATCAAAAGTACTTGCAGTATTTGGTGATTATGGGTGATATTATTTTTCTCTCTATTTTGTGCATTTAAAATATTTTATTTAATATATTGTGTCGGGATATTTGGAGGGATTTTGTTTGCTTTATAAAGCAGGGCAATGCCTTTATTATTTTTTATTTGTTCTACCTTAATTCTACATAGGGAATAACATTGAATTGTTGCCATGACACCTGTTCCCTGAAGAGTAGGTCATGAATACAAAACTAATATCAAAGTTAGCAGTACATATCTAAAGTGGTAACTCATTGCTCAGGGAAGAAACATACCTGAATAATTAAAGTACGAGAAAAATCATTGCTGGGTAGAATCTTCAAGTTGCCTAAATGACTTAAGTTCCTTGTAAAATCAATGCTGATACCTTCCTTAAACATACCTAGGGGCCTCTTACATTACAAAAGAGTGAATCATGGACCAAAACTTTCTGATTTGGGACTGATCACATTTATGAAACCTAGTAATCATCAACAGCAAAAAGAAATGTACTCCTGCAAGTATTAAGTATTCTACAAAATGCAGCAAAACTTGTACATTAAGATCAAATATATTTCTCATGTACCTTGAGCAGCCAGAAACAAAGACAAAAGCAATTACATTATTTACAGAGAAATTGCAGATTCATTTAAAACATGCTATCAAGAATATGTACTATAATAAGGAACTACACAAATTTGCACTATTTAGCAAAATGAAAAATGGTAACAATTATTCTCTTTAAAAATAATCTGTGCAGTTGGGTAAGTCATTCAGTGAACAATAGAATTTTTCGTGACAGATATTCTGTCTTTCCACTCTGTTAATGGCAAACTAGTATCCATTACTTCCTCTTCTTAATATCCCTTGTTGCTTTCTTATGCTGTTATTATTTGCAACCCCTTGTTTCCAACCTCCATTTCTCCACTTAGTCCTCTCCCGACCACTACTACATACCATGTTATAGTGTTTGTCACTTCCAGCTCCCTCCAAGTAAGGCTATCCAAGTCCAACTCCCTGTCAAGCCCCTCTAGTAACAGTGCCAATATTTATTCTTGCCCACCCCCTACAAACTACCCTGGGATCAAGTGTTCTGCAAAAATGTTGTTCCTCTCCAGTCTGCTGCGATTAAATAACCACAACTTCAACCAATTTCTAACAGTGCTTTCTATCAGCGGAGCCTATATATATTAGGCAATGAAAGATATGATTGAATCTCATTAGAGTTTAGAAAACTTGTAATGAATGTATTTTAGAAGGTCCAGAAATTATAATCAGAGATTGCATAAGTATTGGATACCTATGGCAACCACTTCTGTAAGAACTGTTGGTGCTCTACACCCATCAGGCTGAAAATAAATGACATTTCTGTGCCATCCTAAAAGTTTTTATGGTGGCACATAGGCCAAAGAAACAGATGTCCATACCCCTTGGGGTTGCAACCTAAGTGATATCACTTTGTACCACTGTATTGCAGCAGATGTCTATTAGGTTCATGGCAGGAGAGCACAGTTTATGGCAGGAGACCTGCCCATGCTCTCCAGCCACCATAAGCAAGTATTCCTGGGTATCAAGGGGTCTGATCCTGTATACCCCAGTAATTCCCATGCTGGATTGAGCCCCCAAGCCCTGGAAGCACCTGCCACACTTCCCCTCTTACACAGATGCACCCTGAGCAATCTGAAGCATGTCTGTATTAGTGGGGACCAGTGGCTTTCCTTACTTACAGAGAAATGCCCTCAAGATTCCCTAGGTCACACCTCTATAAGAGAGAAAACTCCAGGCTTTCCTGATTGCAGAGATGCACCCCATGCAATCTCCAAGGTACATCTCTAAATGATGAACATGTCACCCATTAGCCCACAGGAACTGTCCCCTGCCCAATGCAGGACATGCTTTGCTTCCAAAATGAAGAATTCTTAAATTTAATTCTGCAAAGCTGAGTTAGAATTAAACAGATGACCGTCTTCTCTCAGATGGGCAACACATGCATATGTATATATTATCTATACACACACACACACACTGTATGTGCATTTGCTGAAACTACTTATATTTTTGTTCCTAGAAATAGGCTTGCTGAATGTGATTCTCACTTCCCAGAAAACTGTATGTGGAACACTAACTAAAAGAATGTGATAGCAGTTAAAGAAAATGCAGTTGAAAGAACTGGAGCAAAGCACTAGAAGGATAGCTTACTTTGCTAACTTAGTCTCACTTTCCAAATATAGGGAAAAGAAGATGTGGTCCTAATGAAGAAAATGAGCTTTTACCAAATGATAATCTCATACAGTGTCTAAATATGAAAGCAAGTAGTCCCTTTCACAAAATCTATACATGAAAAATGATTGTATAGTAACCACAACTGAAAGTGAAGATTGCACAAGCATTTACCCGAAGGGACTATTACATGCTTAACAACCCATCTGTGTGAGCAATTACTGATTTTTCATTTGCAATTATGGTAGCTACATGCATCAATTCTATGCATAAGAGAGCACACAGTTTTGGACAGGTTCATAATATCCATTCCAAGAAAACATCAATGTTTTTTACAGAAAGAAAGAAGCAAAAAAAGGCATGCCTGGTTAATAAAAAGTAGCTATTAAGTAAGATAGCCCCAGTAACCCAAGTATGTAGTCTGCAGTCCATACTAATTAAGACACAGTATTCAGAGTATATAATTAATACCATGGAATTAAACAAATTACTCAGAGCACCTGGATGTGGAGGCAAACTAAATTTGAATATATGGCAAATTTAGTTCCGTCTGTACACAATAATCACTGGCCAGATTTTTTAAACTCTGTAAATGCAGAGTAAAGTCAGTAGAATTAATCCAGATTTACAACTACCAGAATGAGGAAAAATATCAGTGCAGTAACTGTCTGCATTAAAGCCAAAAGTCACTTACTAAAGAAGGACAGCTTGGGAAAAAAAAAGATTTGAGATAAAAAACATTTTAGTAATCTGACAGTTAAAATGTTGTAAAAAGGCAAAGGGAATGCCAACTTGAAACAACCTAAAAATATCATCTGTCAAAAGAAGGCAAGAGATTTGGTGGGAAGACAGCGGGGTTGTGGCCAACGGGCACATGGACCTGGGAGGCAGAGAAGCATGGGAGCATGCAGAACATGGTTTTCATCCCAGGGGTACGGGGAAGTGGGGGTAGAGGGAGAGGGCTGGGCTGCAGGGAATCCTCCACCAATCCCTGCCAACCCAACTCCAGCCCTTCCAAACCAATCCCAGTCACCTCAGCCTTCCCTGGAGAGGACTGTGCCTTTCACCCAGAGCCGGGCAAAAGCTGCAGTAAAGTTCACCCCAGGTTAATTGAAATTCTCATGCTGCTTGGCCTCATTTCCCCCAAGTGCTGCCAATTCTTCTCTAGCCAGGCATCTTGATGGGGGCTATGATTTCCCTCTGCACCTGTCCCATCACCCCCACCCCCACCCCCACCCCTTGTGGCATTGGGAAGAAGCTGTAGTGCAGACCTACTACAGTTTAGTGCAGTGGGAGCATGAAGCTGTGCAGAGCAAAGAAACATTTTTCTCCACTCCCCACAGCTCCATGTGTCTGGGGCACTAAACTGAGGCAGCTCCATGCTGGTAGGGTAAGGCAGAGCACAGCACTGCCAGGGATCATGGTGGAAGCATGTTTCTGTGGGGTATCCAGCTTCATGCTCCTGCCCTACAATTCCCCTCCAGGCACTGGAAGGCCCTGCCTGCTCTCAAGCAGTACCACCCCCTGGACAGTAGAAGTCAGGAGGGTGGGTAGATCATCTGTGCAGTGGGAGTGAAGGGAGTGAGAGCATTCTGGGATGCTGGAGAAGCCAGATTGCTCACCATATGGAAACAGACTGACATGACTGCAGAATTACTTTGGTAGCATGGTCCAGATATAATCCTCACCCAAACTGGAGTAACTTTGAAATGATCAGAGGGCTCTTAGCACAAGTTTTCCCACTTAAAATGTGAGTGTCCATGTATTAAAGTGTCTTTAGTATGATCTAAGTGTAATGTGTAATAACACCTTTATGTGCCAAACTCTAGCATATGTGCACACTTCTCTTTCCAGCATTCACTACTGACTGGCTTAGGTATCCCCCTACTCAGCCAGCAGAGCACAGTGAATCCTAGACCTAACTCTCTGTTCACAAATGTCCAACCTCAGTTGGTAGATTTTGCTCCTAAAGCCAGATGCAAACTTCTAGGCACAGAAATGGTCCATGTCCATACCCCGATATCCCTTTTTCCTCTGGCCTCTGGTAATTGGAAAACAAAAATGGGATCAATAATTGCCACTTGTTGATGTACTTGTTGAATTTCTCTATTTGATTCTTTATGGGCATGTCTACATACCACCTTACAGTGACATAGTGACACGCCATAAGTTCAAGGGGGAGGTTCCAGACAAAGAACAATCCAAGAAGTCCTCAATGGCAGAGTAAGGCTGTGGCCCCAACAGTTGTAAAGGTTGAAGAAGGCTGTAACAGAGAAGTGGCTCCAGTTGTCATGGTTCACCATGCCATTGAACCTGGTCACCAACCACCAAGACCATGTGGACCCGACTGCACACCAGAGTCCCCAAGCTAAACATGCCATGTGCAGACTTCCATCAGGTCCAAAAGCACCGTGGGAATAGAGAATTGGCAACAGAGGCAGGGCTATGATACCTGGAGGCCCAGAGCCAAGAATCTGCACACAGGCAACAGATGCACGATGGTTGTTGGAGGCCTGTGTCAGGACAGGGTTGTCCTTCGGCAGCTGCATCCATGACTGAGCAGCCCTTTTTAGGATACCCTCTGCTCACCCCAGTGGGCAGGGGGGCTAGAAAAGATGCCCCAAAAATAGGCTGTCCCATCTCTCCTGGCTGGGAAACTGCACCCAGTGGGATTACCATTCCTGCAGTCAAAATAAGAAAAAGCAAAACTTTGGAACCTGGAATGTGAGAACATCATCAACAACCCAAACTGCAATAGCCCAGAACTACCACTGTGACTCTTGAGTTAGCAGGGCATAACATAGACATTGCTGCTGTCAGTGAAATCCAGCTTGCCAGAGTGGGACAGCTGATGGAGGTCAGCAGAGGGTGCACCTCCTTCTGGAAAGGGAAACCAGCCTGTGACTCCCATATCCACAGAGTCAGTTTCGCCTTCAGGAACAAGATCACTGACATGCTCCCCAAACTCTCTTCCGGTGTCAATAAAAGGCTGATGACCCTTCACCTGCACCTCAGCCAAAACCAAGGCACCACTGTCATCAGCGCATATGCTCCAACTCTGGATCCCAATGAAGAAGTCAAGGAAAGGTTCTACTCCGATCTCAACAATGCTCTTGCCTCCATCCCCAGGGATGACTAGGTCATTCTCCTAAGTGACTTCAACACCCGGGTTGGATGTGACCACAACATCTGGAGCAGAACTATCAAAAAGAATGGCATGAGGAAGGCCAATGTGAACAGTATCCTGCTTCTGACCAAATGCACCCAGTACAGCCTGATCACGACAAACACCGTCTTCCGCCAGAAAGACCAGCTCAAGACCACATGGAGGCATCCAAGGTCGGAGCACTGACACTTCTTGAACTACATCATCATCCCTACATCATCGTCTGAGGTAGAGACCTGAAGGACATGCTCATCACAAGGGCCATGAAGGGATCTAAAGACTGCTGGACAGATCACCAACTTGCGCACTCAGTGATGAACATCCATCTGGCGCCAAGACACCAGAAGACCCAGAAGGCCATCCAGAGATAGCTGAACATCATAGGTCTGAAGGACCCTGGACAGTGGGAGGAGTTCCAGGCCCAGTTGTATAATTCACTGAAGCAAGTCCCTACTGTTGATGACATCTCCATCCAGGCACACTGAGAGCAATTCAAGTCTGCTATCCAAGACTCCTGTACCCAGACAATTGGGTCCACATCATGACAGAACCAGAACTGGTTTGATGCCAATGACACTCAGATTTGCAGTCTCCTTGAGTGGAAGCATGTGGCCTTCATTGCCTGGCAAACCATCCACAAACTTGGCAAAAGACGACAGTGTACCACCAGCTAAAGGCTGAGGTCCAGCAATGCATCCGTGACATGACAAACAACTGGTGGGTGGAGAAGGTGCATGTAATCCAGGGCTACACCAACCAGCATGACATGCGTAACTTTTTCCAGGCTACCAAGACAACCTACAGACCCTGTTCCATTGGACAAAGTCCCCTCTGATCACAGGATGGTTCCCAGCTCCTCAAGGATGATGATGCAGTCCATCTATGTTGGAAGGAGCATTTTGGACTCCTCCTTAACCAGGAATCCACCGTCTTGAAGGCATCCCACAATGCCCTGTGGTGGATTGCCTTGGTGATCCACAAACCACCAGACAGCTGAAGTGGGACATCCAACAAATGAAAACCAACAAAGCCTGTGGGCCAGATAGTATACCCACAGAGATCTACCACGCTGGCTCACATCACTACTTCACCAACTTATCCTCCACCTTTGGGATGAAGAGGACATCCCTAGGGATCTCAAGAACATGACCATCATGACCATCTATAGGGGGAACAAATCTGACTGTGGGAACTACAGGGGGATTTCTAGAAACCCATTGTGGCTTCCAACCATCTCAGGGCACTGCAGACATGAAAAATGTTGGGAGCAAAATCAAGAACTGTTCCTCACCTCATTGACCTAACCAAGGTATTCAGTTCCTTAAATCATGAAGCTCTGTGGACCATACTCCAATGCTTCCTATAAGAGACTTGGCCTGTCCTTGAATGTTGCCAAGATGAAGGTTCTCCACCAACTTCCCCAGGCCAGCTGAACATCTCTCACACTATCTATGTAAATGGGGAGGCTCTGGAGTATGTGAAGCACATTCCGTATCTTGGCAGCCACCTATTTCAATGGGTTACTATCGATGAACAAGTCCAGCACTGGGTCAACTGTGTCAGTGCTGCCTTCTTCAAGCTGCAACAACATGTTTTTAAAAAATAGAGATCTTTGGAAGTTGACGACGGTCCTGGTTTATAAGGCTGTCGTGCTGACCACCCTCTTCTACTGCAGTGAAGCCTGGAGCATCTACCAATATCACATTAAGACCCTTAAGAGCTTTCAACAGTGGTGCTTGTGTTGAATCCTGGGGATCAAATGAAAGGACTGCTGGACCAGCATGAGCATCCTCCATGAAGCTGCGTCCACCAGCACTGAAGCCTTGCTCTTGAGAAATCAACTCCAGTGGATGAGCCACTGTGTTTGGGTCTGAGAACTGCCTCCCTCACCAGATTCTCTTCTCTGAGCTCTCCATTGGCCAACGCTCAAAGGGCAGCCAAAGGAAATGGTACAAAGACACGCTCAAAGTTGCCCACGAGCACGGAGGCATCGACACCAACAGCTGGGAGGAGCAAGCCGCTGACCATTTAGCATGGCATCACCTGGTCCACCAAGGTGTGCACCACTTCAAGGCCCAACGACTCAATACTGAGATGGAATGGCAGTGGTGAAGGGGAAGGAGACCAACCCAGGGCTGCAAAGTCCACTCCCACATGCAACAACATGCCCTCGTTGCCGAAGAATGTGTGCATCCAGAATCAGGCTCCTCTGCCACCTGAGGACCCATCAAGCCTGACAGATGTCATCCTTGACTTCAAGGGACCACTGATGGGGGTGTGGGGAGAGACAGTGCACTAAGGCTACATAGCGATCACATCTACACCTGATAGCCAGCTACAGCGACATAGCAGTGAAGTCTATCAATGAACTACATGCACAGTGCAGTAACTGCCTGTAATGCACCATCTTTAGTGCTTCCAAATAGGGTTTCAATTACACTCCAATTCTTGGTGGGGGGGTCTGTGGCAGCCAGAAGGAGCCGTCACCACTGCCGTCACCACTGCCACCTGAACTGCTTATAAAGGTGCAGGGTGGGCTGGGTGCTCTAATCTCTTATTGGGGGGCTATGGTTTCTTACGGGGGTCATCACTTATGGGAGGGTTTGAACCTTCCCATATTTCAAACCCCAAACCTCCCTGTATTTCAAACCCTGCTTCCAAAAGAAAGTACTAAAGCACAGTGCCATAGCAATGTCACTATATGTCAACATGTAGATGCACTCTATGTTTCCTTCCTGGCATAAACATTACATAATAAGGGAAATGATCTGTTTTGGGAGTAAACATGCATCATGTGCACAGAATACATCAGGTTCAACAACAGGCTCGGAAGAGAACTTCCCACTTTCCAATACATGTAGGAATTCTTACACAAGTTTAGACTGAGCTGCTAATAGACTAAGTGGAACAAATTTGTATGCTATAGCCAGCCATCATTTTAAGAATCTGTGACATATGGTCCTGTAGACATGGAGATAATCAGAGAATAATTCTTGAGAATGTATTAGGGTCCTAACGTAGCTGTCTCTGCCATGTAGTTTCTTACAGTATCTAAACATGATAAATCCTGCCATTTGCTGCTGCTTTTTTTTATAAACACAGCTAAGTGACTTTTTAAAAAGGTGATTTTATTCTAGGAATATTAAGGGAAAAAAGCATCTCTAAATACTTAATCAAAAAGAAATGTATATCCATTTCTATCTGACTTCAAAGCAAATGCAGAGCATAAATCTGTTGCTGAAGTTCACTGATTTGAGAACAATATAACTTTTCTTAATTAATGTAATGTAATGAAGGATCCAAACAATTTTAAACAAACTTGTACTCAGTATAGAACTATGGCAGAGACTGGGTAATTTTTCTCTATAGAAAGCTTATGTTAATACTAACCAGCCTATAATTTAGAATATATATGGTTTCCCTCTCGAAAAGCTTTCTAGGAAATAAGTTCTCCTAGCATTAAGCTCCAAAATATTGGATTCTATATGGGATCTTCCCATGGGATTATGTTTATATTTTAAATTTACAATTCACAATTTCTGCTTGGTCAAAAGAAAGAGTAAAAACTGTTGCCAAATTTGCCTGCACTCTTCTATGTATTTTTCTATTTTCCAACAGCTTTATTAGCACTTCCTTATCTGTGGGCCAGATGGTATACCTGCAGAGATCTACCATGCTGGTGGCCTGAAGATAGATATAATATTAAAAATTCTAATAATCTGACTTTTCACTTTTACGGCACTTTCCATCCCAAGGTCTGAAATGAGTGTGGGAAGTATAATTTGACTTATTTTGCAAAAGAAGAACAAGAGTCAACAAAATCATAGATTTTCCATCCTACACAATATTCTAATTTTCATTTAGAGTTGCACCAAAAAGCCAAAGCATGAAAAAAAAAATGGAAAAAAATTCAGGTCAGAAATGCTAAATTAAAAAAAAAACAAACCTCTAAGTATTTTGACATTCCAAATAGAAGCTTTCCAAATTGTTTGTACCTTGGTTTGAAATGAAATGTTTTGATTTGTTTCAGGTCAACATGAATCACTACATCCTCCTGACTGCCACAATGCCTCACAGGAGCTGCGGTCTCTCATTTTCCTATTCTTTTCAGTGGGCGTTACTGCCCAGCCAAATATATTCCCCAAGGCATGGGGAATCATGGTCTCTCCCCATGGCTGAGATCTACTGGATCCCCATAATATACCTACTGGTTCAGCCACAAGGGAAGTCACACATTTAATTTTAATTTTTCCAGTGTAAAATTGCACCAGCAATCTCTCTGTTCTCCTTTAAAAATTCTATTTTTAGGAAACCACACTTTCTGAGAGAGAAAAGTTCTTTCAGGTATTTTGTGATATGCTTTAAGTGGAACCAGCTCTCAACAAACATATACTGGAGGGAGTAAATCCACAGAAAATCTATTGCTTTATAAGTGGATTATTCCTATCAAATTCATCTATGAGAAAAAGCCGAAAATAAAGTTTGAACTTAAAAGAAACCATATGGCAGCTGAATTCTGCTTCTGAAACTGTGAAGTTAGTTATATGTGCATTTGCATATTTAACGGCTAAAGAGAGAATAAAATTGACTGAGTAAAATAAAACTGGGTTTATTCACATAAAAGTGACAGACTGATTTTATATGATTTGGCATTTCCCCTTTATAATTGGTATGTTTTATTACATTTTAAGGATGGTATTTGTCAAGTTAAAATGAACAGTATGAATGTAAAACTATGGAAGTGATTATGTTATGTCTTTTGATGATATGTCTTTTGATGATAAAAACCAAATTCAGTAACTATTACTGCTTTCCTTTTTTGTACTGTGGAAAGCAAAAAAATTCAGTAAAAATAGCAAGACAAAGTGTTAAAAAAAAATGTGTCACAACCTTAAGGCTTGGTTTTTGGCTTGTAGTTATTCATATACGTGTGTTTTTGCTTCCTCATTTTTGACAATAATACCCAAAAAAAATTTTGTTAATGAAAAATGCAATACAAATAAATGTAGGTGCTAAAACCTGTGCTTCATGAAAATTCCCAAGAACAAACAGCATGTATTTGCATGATCAATAATGTGTCCTTATGAGTCACAACTGAACTGGACACATCTTTACATATGCATAAAGACTGCATTTTTTTCTTTATTCCATTATATTTTACATTTAGGCACTATATTGGAGTACCAAATTTGGACTCTGTTACAACGATGAGACTTCCCTTAACAGAGCCTTACACTGTAGAAAGCAACATGGAGGCTTCTCTCTTTCCCACTCTCCCCCAAAATACAAAACATATATAACATAGTAGCAATACCTCTCTTCTTACTGTCCCAGTACTAGCTGATAAAAAGTTAAAAATGAAAGACAAAGGGGTTTTTTATTATTATTTTATCCATAATATTTCTCAGGTATAGCCTTTTCAAGAGGGTGATAAGCCGAATGTTAGGTTCAAGGAGACAAATGAAGAAGAAAATAGCAAAAATGGGATACAAGAGCATTTCAGGCCTATAATACTTTCCACATTGAATGACTGGGAAATTCTCATTGCAAGATAATAAGGAACCTCAGCAACCAGGCGGCTGGCAAACACTTTCTCTGTGACTGTAAAATGTACCGTGCTCTCCAAGATACATAATGTAAGCTATCAGGTTACAGTGCTGGGCTTCCGCCAAGGTGAGCCCCTGTCCTATGCAGGCAGGGAAGTCATTCTAAGTGAAAGGGGACAGCTGAATTCCCACACTGTCAAGGGGGGACTTGTCAAGAAGAATCGCCTGTGTAAAGGATGTCATAACTGATGTAAATTAAACAGTTTCCACTGCAAGGTAACTCTCTGTTCTTTTCCCTGAACAGATAGCTGCTCCAGAAAACACAAGACCAGATAGATCTCAGTTTGCTCACTGTAAAAAGCAAGAACCACAGAGATTTTATTTATAGTTGTAGCAAACAGGGGGTTAGTGCTTCGTCTCTACCCAGTAAAGGGTGGGATTTTCTCTCTTTTTTCAATGATTGTGTTTTCTGTGTATATAAGGTTTTATATATATGGTATACATCTTGGTACAGCACTTTCTTTCACTTCTCTCTTCCACGTAACACAGTGTGGGGGTACATAATGATCTCAGAAGAGACTGTGGGAAGAGGAGGAATACTATTGACAAGCAGTGAGTGCAAGGTTCAAAAATAAACCCCAAAAGAAGAGATCACACTGAAACTGGCTTTTGTTCCTTTTCCATATTTGAACATTTAGTTTTAAAGTAATACACACATTTCACTCACTGCATATAAAACATTTCATCCAGTATCTGGAAGCTATGGATGAAATATTAACTACTTCCTGGACTGCTTCAATACACCAGCATGCGATTAGTACTTTGCAGAGTTGAGCAGCTTTGTTTTCAGATATGTTGCCATGTATTTCAACTATATGACAATAGCGCTACATAACCGAACGTTAAAAATGGGTTGCGTCTGAGCTTACAAAAAAAAAACCCAAATGCTTCTTTGGGGGGACTTTCATAATTGTGAATCACTCAGTAGCAATACCAGGTACCCAGACAAGTCCATTATTGAACAGCTGCAGACAAATCTAGGAGAAACAGTTCCTCATTTAGCGTTCAAAATAAACACTCTAGCATGTTAGTTTTACATTAGTAAAACCTGTCAGCTGAGTAGGTATAACTGAAAGGAAGTTTTTCTCTTTGGAAATCTCTCTTTTTTGTACAGGAAAATACCATGAAAATATAATGAAAGAGCTCTTAAGGGGTTGTCAAGGGCCTGTTTGAACACCTACTAAAAATCAATAAGAATCTTTCCTTTGACTTCAGGGGGCTGGGGAAATCTAGGTTAGTAAACAATCTCAACACATATGTGGGCAAACAGGATATAGAAATATTACCCAAAGCCCCATAAAGAACAGTATGTCAGAACCAGGAATAAAAGTCATAATTTATTTCCCCATTCTACAATTAAACTGCTGGACCAAATTGACAAAATATTTCTAAATCTTGCCACATTATCCTTAATGTAAAAACATTTCTCATCTCTCACTTAAATCAGTTAAAGAATAACTAGAAAGAACAAGCCAAAAAAAAAGAGAGAGAGAGAAGCTGGAAGGCATAGAATGATTTCTGGCCTAACCTACAGTGCAAGGCTGTGACTGAGAGCACTAGGACAGTTGGGTGTTGTAGACAATGGTTGTCATAGTCTGGGAAGAAGAGCACAACTATTCAGTAGATAAACTATTCTGGTTAATTTGTTGATCTCCAGTCCCAAAAGTTGGGCAACATTCGCAGGATCTCTAGAAAGTACACAAACTTCATTAGTGCATCAGAATTTCCTACCTTTGTATGAGTCAAAGTTTAGACCAAATGTCACTTAGCACAACATGTATATTGTAATTTAACATAACTGTTCTACTGTACACACTATACCAGTGGTTTTCAGTCAAGGTGCCAATTTCTCCTGCATGCTTTCCTTCTGCATTAGGGTTCTCTGATAAATCTAAAGCAGGAAGAAGCACCCACTCTAGATGCAGCCCTTCCTGGTTTAACCGTGCAAAGCATCTCCTGAAGAGATAGGTATGCAGGGTAAGTGGAACTGATCCTGCATGCCTCTGTTTCCAGGAGAAATGAGAGGGAGAGGGCAGACTGAGAAGGGCTGCAGCAGAAGTGAGTGCTTCTGTTTGCTTTAAGCTTATCAGGTCACCCTAGAAAAAGTGGGAGGGCTTGCTCATGCCATAGCTCTTCCTGGGCTGGCTGTGCATATCAGCTCTTTTACATGACTGTGACGACATCAGCAGCAGTACCTCAGTTGAGAACCAGCAAGGTAAGCTAAAGCAGCACAACAGTTGTTATCAACCTGGGTATCACCACACTCATAAATGTTAGGCAGGGTGCCTCGAGTCTAAATAGGTTGAGAACCAGTGCACCAAGCTACACCGCTGGTGAGTGCTTTCAGGGGCCCAACTGGGTGAAAACTGTCATTTCTGTTTCCGCCAACAGTTGACAACCAGGACTTTCTAATCCAAAGCCCCATTCTAAGAACATTTTGAATACTGGGTCCCACTCCAAAGTAGACTGAAGATATGGGCTTGACACTTAAAAAAGACTCATTCAAGATACAGAGTCAGACAAGGGACAGCTCACCCAGGTATTGTGACCTCAAATAAATACAATGGTGTTTTGTATGAAAATCTTGTGCAATAAATTTTCAAACAAAAAATGTTATCTTATAATGAAAGAGTAGTTAATGTATGTGAACATGAGCAGAATCGAGGTTTTTGTTGCCATTTTTTTATTTCTAAATATTTAGGTCTTAATTTAAAACAAAAACAACTAAATTTTAAGAGGAAATTCATCGATACAGGCTGAGGAGGGAGAGGAGGATCCAGACACCAAAGACTGCAGCACTGGTGTCATTGGGAAGACTTTGGCTTTCATGTCCACAGCCCGCTCTTTGGCGAGAGAGGCAGTGAGCTGCTGGGAGGAGATGGACTCCCACCTCTCTCCCCTGGCGAGGTCAGACTGGCTGACCTGCTCCACCAGGCTTTAAACTAAGCCCGCTTTGGCACAGGGGGACTACTGCCACTGCTGGCCCACTGAGCAACCCTTGCAAAACCAGCAGGTCAAGGCACTTAAGGGAGCCCACCCCTGCCCCAGCCCTGATACAATCTGTGGGCAAGGTAAGAGCCCCAAGGGGACACTTGCCTGCCTGTACACAAATGCCAGGAGCTTGGGGAATAAGCAGGAGGAACTCATCCTCCTGCTTAATGCAAATAATTATGACGTCAAAGGGATAACGGAGACCTAGTGGGACTCCACCCATGACTGGACCTCGGGTATAGATGGCTACATCTTGCACAGGAGGGATCGAGTAGATAAAAGGGGCGGGGTTATAGCTCTCTATGTTAAGGAAAGCTACGCGTCCCTGCAAGCTGATGTTGGTGACCAGAGTGGATGACTGGAGACCCTCTGGGTTAAAATCTGTGGAGAACATGACACAGGTGACAGAATGGTGGGAGTCTACTACAGACATCCCACCCAAAGTCAAGAGCTTGACAAGGAGTTTGCTCAGAAACTGGCTGAGGCCACATGCTCCAGGACCATGGTTATCATGGGTGACTTCAGTTACCCGGATATCTTCTGGGAGGTTTACTCATCAAAATCCAAGCAGTCGCAAAACTTCCTATCATGCGTGGATGACCTCTACCTCACTCAAGAACTCTACGAGCCAACAAGAGGTAAATCACTGCTCGACCTGGTACTGGCTACTGGGCATCCCCAGTAGCCAGTACCTAATTGGCGACCTAGTGATCAATGAGAAGCTGGGTGACAGTGACCATGAGGTAATCACCTTCACCATCCGCTGTAAAGCTGGCAAGTCAGTCAGCAGTACAGAGGTCCTTGACTTCAGGAGGGCTGACTTTGACAAGCTCAGGAGACTTTTTGGTGAGGCCCTAAGGCACCACAACCCCAAAGGGAGGTGAATCCAAGAAAAGTGGTTGCTCCTCAAGGGAACAATCCTAGATGCACAAGCTAATTCTATTCCATCTTGGAGGAAATGCAGCAAGAGGGCACAGCAGCCCCCCTGGCTCTCCAGGGATCTAGCAAACCTCCTGAGGCTAAAAGAAAGGCTTACAAAGGATGGAGGATGGGATTCTCTTCCAAGGAGAAATATTCTGCACTGGTCCGGTCCTGCAGGGAGCAAACCAGGAAAGCCAAGGCTACAACTGAACTCCATCTAGCTTCGAGCATCAAGGACAATACAAAGTCCTTTTTCAGATATGCAGGGAGCCAGAGGAAAAG
>NW_017728906.1:59239581-59243514 GCF_001723895.1 Crocodylus porosus | reverse complement strand
AGGCGGTTCAAGCACCTACATTGAACACCTTCAAGAGTAAATTGGATGCTTATCTTGCTGGGATCCTATGACCGCAGCTGTCTTCCTGCCCTTTGGGCAGGGGGCTGGACTCGATGATTTTCAGAGGTTCCTTTCAGCCCTAATGTCTATGAAATCTATGAAATCTATGAATATCTGGCATATTACCATCAGCAGTCCCTACACCATGCATCTTAAAGTCTGCAAAAAAATCTCTTTAGTGTCTGCCTCACAGAAACACATTAAAAGAGGCAGGGTTACACTGAAGCCTGTACCTATTTAACCCGAAGGTTACAAACAGATACTGCATTTTTCCCAAGAGAGAACATTTTATCCCCAGACAAACTGCAATCCTTCAGACATCCATGTCTATTGTCCTGGAACACTGTGAAATACCTCTGAATGGTTATCCCAGGACTGCATCACTGAATCAATGTTAAAAAAAAAAGCAGCAGTGCATTCATCTGCTCAACTAAACCCTGACTGGATGGGCGATGTGTTATATGCCAATCCCAGAACATTTGTTTCAGGACAAACAGAGGCAAAACTTGTCCTGGGAAAAATTCAACAGCTATTCCTACCTTACAGTGTACAAGATATGCTCTAAATGAGACAGGCATTCTAAAGAGGCCCTACCTTATTCTCAGTAGACATTTCTTATATTCTTCATTATATATGCAAGAGGAGCATGCATAAAAGAACTGTGCAGTACCTTTACTTGTAAGAGGATGCTTCAAAAGATAAGGCATGGGCTGCATTTTAAGAAGACTCTTCTTTGCATGATTTCCAAGTTTCATGATAGCACCTAAATACATATAAAAATAGGAAATACAGCAGAACAAGATCATTTCATAAAACAGAAAACCTGGGAATGTTAACCACTGTACTAACAAAACTGCACATGCACAAAAAGTAACCAGGTTAAAATCAAAATCAATTGTTTTCACCCTAATGTTAGAAGAGAATTAGTTAGCCATGTTAGTCTGAAGTCAGGCAGAAGGCAGGGTTAAAGTACACCTTATATGCTAACTGAATCAGAGAGCAGTTGATTTAGTTAATCTATAAAATACTTTCCACATCTGTTCTCTGCGCAGACTGCTACAGATGGAGATGAAGACTTCTACTTGCTGCCAGAGGTCACAAGCTTCCAGCTTCCTAAAAGTCCATGTCCTTTCCTTCCTTCTCTAGCGGAAACTACAGATACATTTTTTATCTCTCTTTGAGGGACTTAGGAGCCTTAAGTTTTATTAAAAGTCATTGGGACTAGATCTACAGAAGGACAAAGGCACCTCTTCCACTTAACTGTACTTTAGGCAACAAAGCTTAAAGCTTAGATCCTCCAAACATCTGATGAACTGATGCCTGTAGGTGCTTAAAGACTAGAGGCACACAAGGTTTCATTAGGATGGTTGTCATCACAAAGCAGGTATTTAGCCCTTCATCTCATCTGCAAGGCTCAATTCAGGTCACCTTCTCAAAGTACACCTACTAACATAAGCCTTACAAAACAGAGGAGAAGATGGTGTCCCCAATTTTTTTGACAGTAACTAGAGCAGGGGTGGGCAAAGTGTGGCTCATGGGACAGATCCGGACCACTAGCTGGCTGGATCTGGCCAATGGGCGGACGCCCCCAATTAATTGTTGCCCGCTTGGGGCTGAGTCCCACTGACTCCTACCCAGAGCAGAATGCACTACACTCCCACCCTCACCTGCCAGAGGACCCCACCACCAGCACCAGCACCAGCCCTGGGCAGCTACCAGGCAGGGATGTTGTTACCCAGGGAAATGCTCAGCTCCTCCCCCTGCCTCCAGCAGCTCCAGGCAGCAGGTAGGAAGGGGAAGCAGCAGCTAGTGGTGGGGAGGCTGCAGCTGGGCAGCTCCTGCCGCAGTGCATGGGGCTCCAGGTTCAGCTTCCAGCTGCCTTCAGCCCTGCCTTCCACCCCCTCCACCCGCCTTTTGTGATCAGCAGCCACCTGCAGGTGGCTGCGTGAGTAGAAGGCAGCCCACCTCCAGGAACCAGTGTGTATGCACTGGGGCTGGCCTGGCCAGCAGAAGCACAAAGCTAAGACCTGTGTTTCTGAGGTTGTGGCCAGCAGGAGCGTGGAGCTGGGGCCAGTAGCAGTGTGGGATGGGCTGCCCTAAGTAGGAATGGGAGGGGTTCAGCCCCATGCAAACACCAGGGAGCAGCCACAGGCTGGAGGAAACAGGATATGAACTGAAACTGCACCATCTTAGTGAACTCTGTTGCACATGCCCCCACCCCTCTCTCCTTCCACCCACCCATGGGCAGCTCCCAGGGTCTAGCATTTCGGCAGTCCCCCACTCACACTAGTTTGCACCCATTATTCCTAGTTACTCTTAGGGGTGCTCTGGTAAATAGCACATCTTCAATTCCCTGTTGTCCTCCCTTGATACACTTATAGCTGGCTACAAGGTCTCCCCTCAGCTATGTGAAGGCTGAAGATATCCAGATCCCCCAACCTCCCCTTGTAGGGTCTTTCATGGAGGCCACTAATCATGCTAGTGGCCCTCCTCTGAACCCTCTCCAGATTCTCCGTGTCCCTCTTGAAGTGCAGCGCCCAAAACTGGACACAGTACTCCAACTGTGGCCTGACCGATGCTGCATAGAGGGTGAACATCACCTCCCTTGATCTGTTGGTCACACATCTGCTAATGGACAAGGTGCAATTGGCCTTGTTGATGGCTTTGTTACACTGCTGGCTCATAGATTTCATAGGCTCCAAGATCCCTCTCAGCTGCTGAGCTGTTGAGGAGGTCATCCCTGAACCTATAGATGTGCTGGGGATTCCTCCTCCCCAGGTGGAGCACCTTGCATTTATCTTTGTTGAATTCCAGCCTATTTCATTTTGCCCATTGGTCCAATTTTGCCCATTTGCCCATTGGTCCAATCTATCCAGATCTGCTCCCTTCCCTCCAGCATATTAACTTTGTCCCATAACTTGGTATCATCTGTGAACTTAGAGACGGTGCTCTCCACACCTCATCCAAATCGCTAATAAGATATTAAATAACACTGGTCCAAGGACCAAACCCTGCA
This sequence comes from Crocodylus porosus, assembly GCF_001723895.1. Lineage (NCBI taxonomy): Eukaryota > Metazoa > Chordata > Crocodylia > Crocodylidae > Crocodylus > Crocodylus porosus. Next base: position 59,240,438 of record NW_017728906.1, on the reverse strand, counting down.
TGACCCCATTGCCCATCTCCTTCCAGGCTAAGAACGACCCTTCCACCACCACTCTCTGGGTGCAGTCCCTAAGCAGTTGGCCATCCACCCAACTGTGTAAGCATCCACTCCACAGCCTGCTAGCTTCCTTATGAGAATAGGGTGCAAAGCTGTGTTGAAGGCCTTCTTAAAATCCAGGTAGGTGACATCAACCCCAGCTCCTGTGTCAAGGCAGTGTGTGACCTGGTCATAAAAAACTATAAGGTTTGTCAGGCAGGATCTATGTGTGATGAACCCATGCTGGTTTCCTTTCATCATCATTGCTGGGCCTTCACAAATGAGCTCTTTGATGATTTTTTTCCAGTATTTTCCCAAGGACTGACTGGCCTGAAGTTACCTGGCTCACTCCTTCTCCCCTTCTTAAAAATGGGCACCACATTGGCCCTTTTCCAATCCTCAGGAACCTGGCCGGAGCTCCATGAGTGCTCAAACAGCCATGCCAGTGGCTCAGCTATGACACTGGCCAATTCCTTGAGCACCTACGGATGGAGGTCATCCAGGCCAGCTGACTTGCATCCAGCCCCTCCAACTGTTCCTTAACCAAGTCAGCACTAACCTTTGGCAGTCTGGTGCCTTTTGGACATCTGTCTATGCTCCAGGTGGGAGAATTGTCTTTGTCAGTACTTAGGAATACTGAAGCAAAGAACTCATTGAAGAGCTCCACCTTTTTCCTTGTGTCAACCACCAACCGTCCTGATTTGTCCTGCAGGGGCCCAATGTTACTCTGCGCCTTCCTTTTGCTCGCTATGCATCTGTAGAAGGACTTTTTTTGTCCTTAATTGTCGTAGCCAGCCTAAGCTCCAGTCCTGCCATGGCCT
>NW_017728906.1:59219821-59239251 GCF_001723895.1 Crocodylus porosus | reverse complement strand
TTCTCCTGCCTGTGCCCTACTCCCTCCCTTACCGCTGGGGCCTCAATCTGTCCCCATCACATGGCGGTGAAGGAGGGAGGGAGTGGGGCTGGGGCTGGGGCTGGGGCTGGTAAGGATGGAGCTGTGAGCAGCTCACCCAGGGAAGGCACCGGCATGCAACCCAGGAGGGCACTGTGGTGCATGTGCCCCCCGAGCTGCATGCTGGCCAAGCCAACTGCCACTGCAAGCTGAGGCTGTGCCAGGCTCTTCACGGTGGAGGTGTTGAGCCAGGCTGCATTCAGGCCAGGCAGTGGCACTGGGAGAGAGCTACAGGGGGGCTGCAGGCACCTGAAAATTTGCCATAGCCTCCCAACTACTCTCCTAGCACTGCTGCCACCCAGCCAGAGTGGAGTATGGCCTAACCCCTGCTGTGAAGGGCCCAGCACTGCCTTCCAGCCCCAGCTTCTCCCTCCAGTGCAGATCCCCAGCACATGGTCCCCATGCCCTCAGGGAGGGAAGGCAATGCTGGTCTCTTCAGGGTTGGGGGCTGGGCCACGCTGCACTTGGGATGGGTGGTGGCAGTGCTGGGAATGGGGGTGTGGGGGATATGGCAAATTTTCAGGTGCCTACAGCACCTTCCCCTGTAGCTCCCTCCCAGCGCCACCATGACTGGCCCACACAGCCCAGCCCAATACCCATACCAGGAATAGCCCGATTTAGCCCTGGCCCCAGCCCACAGTGGCAGCCAGCCCAGTTAGCATGCAGATCTGGGGGCACACGACACCCATGCCCACCCAGTCTGCATGTCCCCTGGATGAGCCACTCATGGCTCTGTCCCACACCTGCCCCAGCTGTGCAGGGCCTGCCCCAGCCCCAGCCCCACTCCCTCCCTCACAGCTACTACAGCCCCCAATCTGTGTGTTGTGGAGGCAGCTGCTATTGCAGGCCATGGGTGTCCAGCCTCTGGGCTGAGCCTCGTCCCCTGCCCACCCAGCAGCCAGATGCATATGGTTTTCCCTGGCCAGCTGCAGTGTGGATCAGGACCCAAAGCCCAGCCCACAGTGGCATCTGTCTCCATTGTGCACAGATGGGGGGGCACATGCCCCCTGGGGCCTCCACCAGGGTGCTCACAGTGGTGGAACCCCCCCACACCCCTGGACAAGCTACCGAGGCTTCATCCTCCCACCACCTGCCCAGGGTCCCACTCAACTTACCCCTACTCCTGCCTCTGCCACACACTGTACCTCACTGCAGGGGCCTCTATCTGGCCCCCATCCCTTCCCTCCCCCACAGACTGACCTGCAGGGCTGGGGGAAGGTGTTCATGCATGCATGCACTACACACTCTGCCTCTCCCCGCCTCCACCTCAAATTGACTCCAAGAAGCTCCACAATTGCGATCATCCCGTTGGTGACCACTGTAGATGTTTGATTTTTAGTATATGATTTGTTTTTATCTACACTTTGTAAAAAATGATTTCTTTTGAAATTTCAACTCAACTGGGAGGTCCAACACCCCTGAAACTCTCACCAATTGGTTGAGGGTAATGGGGCAGTTTGCTAGAGGGGCCACAACCCCTCACTACCTGGTAGATCATGTCTGCTGCTTGTGGCCTAGAGGGCAGAAATTCTGGGGACCCAGAGGCAGGCCATGCACCAGGAGAGTAGGCAGTGTTTCCCTGTCAAGGGGTAGACCTTTTCTCATCAGGGATGGGATTAGGGGATTCTAGGACCAACATGGGGGTGAGCAGGACAAGGTATGGTGTTGGGTGGGTGGGCCTTCTTATGTCATTGACCATGTGGCAGGACAGGACTTCTGGTTCTAAGATGGCAAATCCCCCTGCCCTTCCAGGGCAAGAAGAAGGGCTTTTGGTGGCACAAGGTGACTTTTGATGTTAGAGGTAGAACTTCCAGTCCCAAGATGGTGACCAGGGCACCTATCAAGGATGGGACTTAGCAGTTTGACAAGGAGCGTACATCTGCAACCCTCAACAGCTCACCAAAACTCATTAAGCCGCCCCCCATCCAAAATAACTGCCCACCCCTGAACTTGAGCATACACCCAGGACTTTAGAGAACAGGGCTTAATTCTCTTCTATGCCCCACGGTATTTGAATCTGCGTTCCTTTTTCCCATGTGAAGACTCAAATATACGGTACTGGGGGACAGGGGGAATCAATCCATCCTAAGTGCTTCTGTTCACATGTAAAAATAATTAATTATTAATAATTGGGATAGTAACTGAAAACATAGTTTATTGATTACAGCACTCACCCCAAAGAAAGACAAATACAGGACTTGCCATTTGTTCCCCAGGAAGGGTATAGGGACAGCCTGGCTCCTTGACAAAGCCCAGTGGGTTAGGCAAAACTCTCCTTTGCTCCAGTCCCAAATTGCTGCCCCCCGCTCTGTAGTTTAAAAAAAAAGTCCCATCTGCTTCACTGTCACTTGTGCAAGTATCAGGAAAACAGAGACATAGAGGAAACGGAAGCAAAATATCAAGGAGGAAAGCAGAGGAGCTGGAAAATGGTAACTATATCACCATTTTAATGAGTGTACATGGCAGGGATCCTCTTCCAATTTTCACATTCCTCTTCCTGAATTCATCCTATTCTTTCTGATTAAAAGCTTATACCACCTCTTCCCTCAGAGTGACATTTCTCAGAAGACTGCTGCAAATTCCTGGCAGTTTCTTGAAAAACAGTGGGATTTCATTAAAAGTATTTTGAAAGAATGTCATTTTGTTTTAGTGACAAATATTTGTCCTCAATCTAGTTACTACCCTAATTCCATAATAGCAAAGCTTGTGGCTGAAGATACAATATGTAAACAACATGCAAGTGATAGATTGTTGAATTATGCCAACTCCATCCAATTTAATACAAACAATGAAAAATGTAAGTGTAGCATAAACAGCACCCTAACAAATATTAAACAAACACATACCAAAAACATAGTACATCACTTAGCACAAGAAAATTTAATTTATAATAATGCAGCAACAAACTAATTTAATAAGTATATCTTTAATCTCTCCACAGCCACATTTTAAGAAGTCTCATTGTGGGCACAGTAGGAGTAATGTATAATAAATGTTTCATTGGCTTTCACAGGTAATATTTTTGCCAAGACATCTGGAAAAGACTATGCAAGGTTATTGGCCCTTATATTCAAGCTCCGTGCCTATTTGGGGAAAACAGCTGAGGACTAAGTAAAATTTACATAATAATAAATAATAATAATCTTCTATTTCAGAGAGTTACTTAGCCCAGCTGTTATTATTTCTTCCCATTATTAATATAACAGACAAAACATAGTAAGCTTCAATAGAAATATATACAAAACAAAAGCCATTTCTTAAAAGTTATCTCTGGCGAAGCATTAGCTTTGGACGGAAAGCCCATTCATTGTATTCATGAAAAACTGACTGTAGATCCTCAAGCAAACCCAGTCACTCCCAACCCCTGCCCCCCGCAGCCTCTCCTTAAGAGATTTGTTCTAATTATAATACAGTGGCATATAGACAATGTTGGCATTAAAGAATGTACAAAACTGGTATTAAAGACCAATATTTTTTCTATTTTTTCATAATGATAGGCACCTAACTCAAAAAGTGGCACCCAAATAAGGAATCTGATTTTTAGAAGCACTGAGCATCCCCAGCTCCCACTGATTCCAGTAGAAGCAGTGGCTACTGGAAAATCAAGCCACTTAGTTGGCACCCAGAGAGCCTCAACATCTAGAACAGACACCCCATTTATGAATCCCTCTGTCCAGTGGATGGAAGGTAAGTGACTAATGGCAGCATCCACTGTCCTCCTTAGGAAGATGCCCTATGAATTGAAGATCCATGGTGGAAAGAAGGTTCCCAGGACAGAAGCAGGCAAACCAAAGATAGGTTAGACAAACAGGCACTGATTACCTGTCAACCTCCAGCTTTGCAGTGTTTAGGTAGAATAGAAAAGACATTTTATACTCTATTAGTTTTTTCAACTAAAGATACACAGATGGATAAGGGTGTCTCTGGTAGCATGGCTTCCTTGGAGCAATGAGACAATAGGGATAGAATTGGTATAGATACCATGGATCTGTGCTGAAAGTAACATCCTTTTGCATATCCAATTTGATTAACAGAAGCTTTTCCAAGCAAGCAAATGGGCTCCCATCCATTACACAACAAACTGCATTCAATAAAATAATAGGGAAAACTTCTAAGAGTGCCACAAAAATTTCTTCTCATTGGCTTTTTGATGGGATGGAGGAGGTCAGGGAGGTACTCTGGAAGAAAGATACTTTTGCCTTGCTAGAAATCTAACTTGAAGCACCACATTTGAAATTTTTGGCCAAAGATCCCCCTAGTTCTGTATAAAAATTATCCTCTTCTGCCCCATTCCTACTATTCAAACATAGAACAACTGGACCACTCAGGGAAGCCTTGTTGACAAATATTGATGAGAAAAGTATCGATTATAATATGCTATATTAATGCTTTTGTAATTTTGATGCATTTGTAATTTTGATGCTTATATTACCCATGAGCAAATTTAAATGAATGAAAAACAGACATTCAATAAACATGAATATTTTAGTAAGCTGGAAGAAAATCAAGAAAGCTTTTCTTGGCCATTTTATTTATCTATCTCCCTGTGGGCTTTAAGGTTCAGAAGGAAATCTCAAAGTGACAAATTTATATAGGCCATATGAAAGCAAAATTTGTTTTTTGATCTTCCAGAGTAGGCTTGTGCTAGAGAGAGTAATGTGGATATTTATAATAGGCTTTGAAAAGTTTAATAGAAGAGTTGCTCCATGAAAAAATGGTAGACTATATCATAGTATCCAGCAACTATGTCAGAGCTACCCCACAGGCTGTATGTATCCCCCAAGTGGTTAAATCAAGGCCCACAGATACATACCTCAGCTTAAGGCCTTATGTCCTAAAAACATGAGTCTTTTCAACCCAAAACCTGGTTTTGAATCCTGATATCCAGCATAGCTGATTATACCCCTAATTCAGAATGCGCTGCACTAATTCCCTGCTAGTACCACTTTCTAGAAGGAGAAGAAAACTGCTGTACTGCAGATTGCTGTGAAATGTGGAAATGAACAGGCAGTTACATGAAAACAGCTTGGCCCAGGCTATGTGACCTCTCCATGCATGAGCAGCAGACCCAGGGACTGCATAGCTATGTTAATTATCACATGTGCAATTCTACAGCTACTCCAGAATCTCCACAACCTGTCTAGCAAGGAAGCTAGACTGAGAGATGCATGCAAGTTGTATATGGAGCTCCTTAGGGTGGAACATGGGGTTTTGTAGGGCTGCTGTAAATGTCTGTGTGTTATCTTAGCCAGACATTTATGTCTTGAGGCAGGATCCTCTGCACGCCCAGGACAGACTGGACAGTTTGACCCTAGTTGCAAAATGCTATGGTGCAAACACTCTTTTTGCCCACCACACATGATGTTTTCAGTATTGAAGAGGAAGAAGGTTTTCAGTTCCTTTACACCAGGAGTTTGCTCGATCAAGCAATGTACCTTGGGGCTCCACCTCCGCCACACCCTGTCCTAGTGCCAACCCAATGTCATCAGTCACAATCAGGTAAGTGGCGTGCCCACAATTAGCATGCCCACAATTTCCTCATGTACTTGATGCATCCTATGTCTTAACCTGAAGCCTCAGTTAATCTAAGTCCATAAGCAACCTGGCTGGCTCTGTGCAATGTCCTATACTCCTAATGGGGTTTTCCCTACACCATCAGTTAATAATGACTCACTGGTTTTATAGATTCTTTGAGGATGGGGGTAGGGGGGGGACTTCTCTCTGCTTCCCCCAGTCCACTCATGGTTAGATGTCTTCTTTTCTTCACCAGGATGGCAAGTGATCCTTGCTGCTTGATTGGCTGCTCAGCCACTCAAGATCCACTTGCCATAAGTTTGAAGACTCCTCAAAGTCTTCCCTCAAAGGAACCTCAGCTGGACCCCTCCATTCACCTCTGCTGGGGCAAGCCACTCAGGAAGACAGCTTCTTCACTCCCCAGCTTCCTCTTCCAGTCTCCCCTTGCCAGCATTGGGCATATCTTTATGACATCTCCCAGCCCCCGCCTGGCCAGCTGGAGCTGGCACATGCTAATAAAGCTTGGTGGGAGTGAAGCCAGGGTTTCCCCCAGCTATCCGGCATACCATTAAGTTTTGGGGTTGGGATTCTCCTGGCACTTCTGGGCTGCCAGCAATCATGGAAGCTCACATTTCGCTGCCACAGCTGCTTAGGTTGTTGGAGAAAGGAGTGGGGAAGCAAGAACAAGAGGGACATTAGTTTGTGGTGTGACCTTGGGCAAATAGTTAAAGACCACACTAACATTGCTGATGTGGGTGAGATATGTTAGCGCTAACCCTAAACAGGGGTCACCTCTGTAGAGCCACAGGGGAGGGAGAAGCATGTCCTTCTGGGCTTGTGGTGGCACCTAACCCTGCAGAGCCCATGAGAAAAAGCTGCTTCCCTACAATCTGGCCCCTGGGTGTCAAGAAGTTAGACAGCCCGCCCTACTTTCATTTACAGATGTTACTCTAACCAAGGCTATATCTATGCTAGAAAGTTTATTGGTAGTTTTCTGCTGGCATGCAGCTGTCAACAGGACAACCACCCAAAAGCATTCTCCAGAACCTGCTCTCAGTGAGCAGGTGCAGGATGACTTTTCAATGAGTGTTACTAGATATGCTTCACGAGTAAACTGTCTCTGATAGAGCCAAGTGTTCTTATTGTCAACGTTGCCTGTTGCATTTTGCATAATATTTGCAAAACATGAGAAAACATTACCAGCAGTGTAACCAGGTTTGGGAATAGAAAGTCTGTCTACTGATTTTGAATATCTAGACAAGGGAATTACATAATGCCACTGAATAGCTGAGGGAGGCCCTGAAAGCATACACTTCAAGGGAGTTACACAGCCAGCGTGCTGCTTTGTGTTCATTTATATCCCTTCATATCTAAATTGAATTTGGCTCCTATATGAATTTTAAATGAATTGTTAACATATTTTATGGATCTGATGAAGGACCCAGGCATTTTGCAGAACAGAATTATGATTTTCACAAGCTGTCACCTCTGGGCAGTAACAAAAGGACTTCAAGTGAAGGAGCACATTTCTGAAAGTCCCTGCTCCAAAATGCACGTCAGTGCACTCATAGCACCTGCTAGTCCTCTTCCCTGAGAGTTAAGTGGAAGGGAGACTGTAGCATGCTTTGTTGGTGCCATGGTAGAAGCTAGGGAGCATATAACCCAAAACGCAGGGAAATAATATGGTCTATGCAGTGGCTGCCAATGCATCAACATTGGGGTGTTCTGCTGTCTGTGGAACTACATAATAGTATAGCACATTTTCCTAAGCACCACTTTGTCTTTTGGCCTTTTCTAGAATTCACATTCCCTAGTTTCTCATACACCAGACCTTAGCCTTCTTAGGGCCTCTGAGAATAAGTACTTCCTGATCTTTCTTTTTGCTCCCGAGGTTTTCTGCAGGTATGAAAACAGGGCCTCCAAAAGTTACCCCAGCCAGGGCCAATAATTAGCAAGACAGAAATATTTAGATTTAAAGGGTTACCAGGCAGAAAGATATAAGTGACAAAATGCCCTAAACCTATCCCCATCGACCTATTTAGAAGTGAAGAGAGGGTCAGACTTGCTTCAGAATCATTCAGCTCCTTCCCAAACATTCCACCAGTTCGGAGGCTGGGGGACTGCCAGCTGCCCTGAAAATGAGAATATTGACTGTTCATTAAACAATTCTCATTTTAGCAGGGGTGACTGATATTGTACTCAGAAAGATGACAAATACCTAAACAAGGCAATTGTCTGAGGTAGCTCAAGGTTGCCTGAGCCCATATGCTTCCAGGTTCTCCCACACCTATGACTGCATACACACTTTCAAATAATTTGGGAGAATTCTCCCAGGTTTGTTCTCTTGGTACAGTAGCTTACCTAGAACTGCACGTACAGGCATTCAAATACTGAGGCCCTGAGGAATGGAGAGCTTGTAGTGCTGACACTGTGCAGCCAGGGGGCCCCTGGCTACACACATCAGCATGCTCTGCAGACTCCCCTAGTCTGTCTGGAAATAGATAGTAGTACATAGGGCAGCTCTAATTGACTGACCCAGACTGCCCATGGTCAGCCTGTGTCTCCCTGCAGCAAAATATGGGAATTGTGAAAGGGACATATTCTGCTCCCTGCTGAAGTAGAGTTGTGGGGGAAGATGCTGGAGGACTGTGTTCTCCTCTGAAAGAAGTGACATGTACAACCATTCACTCTCTCAGGAAAACCTCTCATAGGAGTCATTTAGTCCTGGTTGTTCCCAAATTATTTTTCTCCTGGACTCGCTGTTTCACTCTACGAGAAAAAGCCTGAGCAGCTGTACACTCATGGTTTCTCCTGGGAAAGCAGCAACAATTCCAGGAGAAACTGAATGAAAAAGGTGGTTGTTGACACTAGCAGTTCTTGCAGAGTGTGGTGAATCTGTCTTGCCATAGCAAGAGAAACAGGCAACCCTTCCCAGAGAGGTGCAGTCAAGAATTAAATAACTTTTTGAAACTCTGATAGAGGATGAAAAAGATGTTGATTCCAAGATCAACCTGAGACAGAAAATCACCGCATAGATTTGCAAGCCAAGTACCCCAAATCAGAAACTTTCCACTTCTATCTCTTTGTGCCCCTAAGTCCAAGCACAGAACACAATTAACTTGTTTTCTGCATGGAAAAACAAAGTTGTTAGGGTGTCACTATTTTGAATCTTGGGGAGCACTGGATTGGCAGCTGAATACAAGGCTTTAATCTGTGTCTCAGCAAAAGCTGCTGGTCACAAGGCAGAATGATATACTGAAAATAACATTGCAAACACTTAGGCAAGCAGTTTTCTAAACAAAGTTGTAGTGTTAGAGCCCATTCTGTAAGAAGAACAAGATGCATCCCACCAGCTATCATCAGGAGATAAAGCAGAAGCAAAACCTTGCAGATAGTGCTGAAGTCAGCAAGAAACCAGAAAGACCAGCAGGTAACTGAAAAAAGCAGAGGTCAAAGTCTTACACTTGCGCTCTTAGCAGAGAGGCATGTAGAAGAATGAAATGCATAGGCAAGACCATGCTAATGAAACACACAGTAAACAGAGGTGGAGTTTGAGATGGGAGGAGAAATGGGTGGAACCGAAGAAGGGACAAGGGTGGAGTGAAGGTTAATAAGTATGAACCAAGGTGTATAAAATGTGAAAAAAATAATGTTCAGCACAGCTCCCTGGTTTGTTGTTTTTTCTGGGAGCTAGTCCAAAGCTGTCTCCATTCTGAATAAAACTATTGCGAGCAATGTGTGCTGGTGTTTGCTCCCTGCTTGCTCTGGCTAATGAGTAACAGGATCCACGGGCAATTGGATCATCATATCCCTAGTCGCTGGGCACCACATGGAGTCAAGGTCTAACAAAAGTGCTATATTTTCATTACTTATGGCACAATTTTTCTACACAATAAGATAAAAATAATAAGCAAGCCATGGAATCTGAATGACAAGTGGCTGAACTGCTTGCAAAGAATATTTTAAATTTTCTATGTATCTTATTTGAATGCTCTGTTTCCATGGATTCCTTTTCCCAATTTGGTGGTTTGTATTGCTAAAAATTCTGCCTGTCCTAACAAAATTAGAGAAGGTCATCATTATATACCTAGACTTCCAAAAGGCTTTTGATCTAATATCCCACAATATCCTTGTAACTGCTCAACAGTTCAATAGGTGGAAAACTGGCTGCATGGTAGGACCCAGAGAGTTATCTTGAAAGGGTCTGTGTCATCCTGGTGAGAAGTGGCCAGTGGTGTCTCTCAGAGGTCCATGCTTGGACTAGTACTTTTCAGCATCTTTTTCAGTAATTTGGATGTGGGGGTGAAAAGCTCACTGGCCAAGTTTGCAGACACACCAAGTTATGGGAGAGCGTGGCCAGAAGATAGGCTGCAGATACAGGCAGACCTGGACAGGCTGGAAAGTTGGGCGGACCGGAACCAGATGAAGTTCAACACTCAGAAGTGTAAGGTGGGAAAAAAATCCCCAACATACGTACAAGCTCTGTGGAGACAATTTGACTTGCACCACAGCCCAAAGAGAACCTAGAAGTAGTGACTGACAATCACATAAACATGAGGTGGCCAGCAGGGCAAACAACATGCTGGCATGCATTAACTATTGCATCTCATACAAAACTAAGGAAGTGATACTCACACTGTACTCTGCACTGGTGAGGCCGCAGCTGGAGTACTGTGCCCAGTTCTGGGTGCCGCACTTCAACAAGGATTTGGAAAAACTTGGGAGGGTCCAGAGAAAAGCCACCCATATGATCAGGGATTTGCAAGACAAGCCTTACAATGAGAGGCTGAGGGACTTGGGCCTCTTCAGCCTACAGAAGAGAAGGCTGAGAAGGGGCTTGGTAGTGGCTTACCACTATACCAGGGGAGTACATCTAGAACTCAGTGAACAGCTATTCACCAGGGAACCCTTGGGGAAGACCAGGAGGAATGGATATAAACTACTGGAAGGCCACTACAGGCTCAATTCCAGGAAAAAATCCTTCACAGTCAGGATATCCAGACTGTGGAATAAACTCCCTCCAGTGGTGATGCAGTCATCTACCCCGGAAATCTTCAAAAGGAGACTGGACAGTCAGTTCCCTTGGGTAGTCTTTTCCTGCCTAGTGCAGGGGGACTGGACCTGATGATCTACAAGGTCCCTGCCAGTCCCTAACAATCTATAAATCTATGAATCTCAGCTTCAATATTCCCTTTGCAGTGTCCATATCGCCATCTCTATTCCCAGGCAAACATAACCTAAAAATTAGATACCAAAAGATCAATAATTCTTCTATGCCCATATCTGTAAAAGTAATTTTTACTTGAGCCTTTTTTATCTGAAAATCATCCACTATGAACTACTTAGAAAATTAAGATTTTGTAGGACCAAGCCTTTAAGGTGTTAAAGTTAAAAGATATATCTCAACAGGTTCCATGCAGGGACATCTCTGTGCAATGTAATGGTTTTTGATATACAGGAAGTAAAAAAAAAGTTATCTAATGATCTCTCTGGCACTAAATTATATAAGTAAAACAAGTTAAACATCTGATTTCCTTTTATTAAAGTGTGTCTTGTTGTACTTCAGACTTAAGCGTTCCTAAAAATAACATCAAGTGTTGAAAAAAAACCAGGCAACTGTTTAAGGAAACAGAAACTGAATCTACTTTTAAACAGATATGCAATTAGGACCTTTAAAAATGGAATCTCCTCCTATTTTTGTATATGCTACATAGATGCTCCAGGGGTATAGGTTGTAGCCATGTTGGTCTAAGGACATAGGAAGAAAGGGTTTTTGAACCCGAAAGCTTGCTTAAAAATTGTTTTCCAACTATTTAAGTTGGTCTAATAAAAAATATCAGATTCACACAAAGAACTTTGTCTATATTGATACTCCAGCATTTAAGCAAAGTTTAGCGGACTGGCAATGAGCAGGAATTTCTCTGATTTAAAAAAAATCCCCACTTTTCAGTTTTAAGAAAGTAACCCAAAGTCTACATTTTTCTGTAAGTAATATGTAATTATTTATCTCTATATTAGTGGTGTTTCATTTTAAAAATGGAAAAATGTGGATTTTAGGTTACTTTTTTAATCCAAAAATTGGGGATTATTTTTTTAATTAGAGAAAACCAAGTTCCCTGGTAATGAGATACTGAGTCTTTCACTTACGGGACATCAGTACTAGCAATGCCCAGATATTTAGATACTAACAATGGGCATAAGCCCAGTCTTTCAGATCAAGCCATACACTTTCCCAAAGTTTAAGCTATTTGAGACCAGGATGTGGGGTCAGGCCAGTTTAAACTGGGCCTTCTATGACATAGATCCATACTTCCCCAAAAGTTTGTGTGTCTGAATTTTGATTTGGCTTTAGGCAATAACTTATTACATAGACTCACTACTGCTTTGACTGACTGATTTTTATCAATATAGACTATAAGTGCAAGTGGAGGACTTACAATTTATTTAAATCTGCTATGCAGCTCCTGTACTGTAACATAAGTATTCCTACAGTGGTGCAGCAGAAGTCTTATTATGCAGGGGTCTCATTAGGGTAATTCAGCAATTCCACGTTAATTCTGCTCATCCTTTTGCTGGAATGGTACCAAAGTATTTGGACTGTCTCTAGATTTTACCATGAGTTAATTGGCAATTAACTCAAGGTACTTAGCAGATTTATAAAGCCTACTGTGGACACTCCCCATATGTTTACTTCAGTCTACAAATATTTGTTCTTTAGCCCAGGCTTATCTTTAGGGTAAAAAACAAATATTTGTAACTCTGCTCAAATGTGTGAGGACTTCCCATAATAAACTTTACAAACACTTTTAGTCGTTCCAGTTAATTACCCATTAGTAAACCCAGATAGAGAAATCTGGTATAGATATACTCTATGCTACATGTGGCAATAGAATTATCCCCAATATCAAAATAGTATTACTGAGGTTAGCTACAGCCAGTGGTTTTTTTCAAGAATATTGTCCCACTGAATCATATTCAGATTATTCCTAAACACTGATGTAAGGCATAAAGACTGTAAGAAGCAGATCTGGGCTGGTGTCAATTAGCATTTGACCAATGACTACAGTGGAAGCATAACCATTTATACCAGCCAGGGATCTGGCCCAAGTCTCTTCCAATTTCTTGTTTTGTAAAATTCTTATTATTACTTTCTCCCTTTGATTTCTGGAACCTCCCTTTCAAAGCATACTTAGATTTGCAAGCCACAATAAGAGACAATGGATCCATTCTACATAGGGATGCACCGATAAAGATTTTTTGAGCCAATACAGATGGCCGATTATTAATGAGCCATATTGGCCAATACTGATCTGATTGCTGATACACAAGCCCAGCAGCTTGGCCAGCGGTGTCTGGCTTGTAAGTGTATTTTGGGGAAGGGGTGTGGGATGGGGGCCATACTGAGGCCCTCATGGTGAGGAAGGGCGTGGGGCAGGGGCTGGGGTTGGGACAACCAGTGCAAGGAGGGACGTGGGATGAAGCCCCAAGCTGGTCTTCCAGGGGGCAAAGAGATGGGGGGCAGCTTCCACCACTGCGCACACCCCCAGGGGAGGCATGGGATTTGTGCGCAGGGTGAGGGTGGACTGCTGCTGTGAGCTGGGGCCAAGGGTGGCACTGGGCTCTTCCCAGTGAGGGGGTTGGGCCAGGCCTGCGCTCAGTTGGGCGGCGCTGGCACTGGGAAAGAGGGCTATGGGGTGGGCAACAGCCACCCCAAAATTCATCATAGCTCACCCAAACCCCCTCCCAGTGCCATTGCCACCCACCCCAAGCACAGCCCCGGCCCAACACCCCCACCAGGAAAAGCCCAGTGCCATCCCTGGTCCCAGTCCACAGCAGCAGCTCACCCCACACACAGATTAGGGGGGCATGCACCCCCCAGGCCTATCCCAGGAGTGCATGTACCAGTAAGAGCCATGCACCCCCTCTCTGTGCTCCTCAGATGAGCCACTTGGTGCTTCATCCCATGCCCCAACCCACCCCAGCTTGGCAGCACCTGCCTCTGCCTCAGTCCCAGTCCCATTCCCTCATCATGGAGGCCTTGATGTACCCCCTCCCCATGCCCCTTTCCCCCAACAGATTTACCAGCCTGACGCTGCTTTCCAAGCTGTGAGGCTGGCAAACGGACTGGTGCACCTGCAGCCACACGCAGCATTTATCATAGACATTATCAGCCACATCAGACAAAAAAAGCCAAATGCCAATAATATTTATTTTCCTTTTATCTGTGTTGATACAATATGGACTGGTGTATCAGTGCACCTCTAATGTTACACAGATAATATGAAGCTTAATTTGCTCCTCACTTACATAGCAGATTATTGCTAATTTTAGTAGCTAAACACTTAATTCCAACTGCATATACCTCACTTATGTGCCTGTTTCATGTTTCAGTCCCCACCATATTTTAATTAATAGCCATTCTGTCACATTTTCAATTCATTTCATTTCTATCTACATTCTATATTACAGAAAGGAGTTCACTTGGAGCACAGGACTAAGGAGTTGGGATCTTCATTAAACCAGAAATGGTCTTCAAGCCAATTTTCCAATTTTAAATAATACTTCCCACTTGCAAATTTTATTTGATGAAAGAAATTACAGGATTTTTTGAGTTCTTAAATAGCCAATGGCAGGCCTTTGTGTCTGAGCATGTCCTTTGCTAGGCAGGAGAAGCAAACACTATGCATTGCTATATTCATTCAAACTGGCATTAATTATGAGAGCTTGTTTGGTAAAAGTTCTGGGCCAGTATCATTTCTATAAATTTATGTACTTGGAAATGTGCACTTTAAATGAGATTCTTGCCAATGTCAAAGTGACTTAACAGAGTTAAATCATCTGCCCAATTATGAAGAGCTAAAATTTTCAGAATCATCAAGTCCAAACTATAAACATAACTCCAGCTCAACTATGAAGAAAATTAAAAGACAGTTCCAACATCATTATACCCTACTAATATTACCAATAATATAAACATAGGGCCAAAAGCTTTGCATATCACGCCACTGGAGCTAGAGCTATTCTACCACTATCACTGCCACCTGCAGGACCACAGCAGAAGGAAATGGCTGGCACAGATGCCATTCTTTTCTCGGGATGCTTAGCTGTTTGGTGGATCTAGTCATCCAAGTCCACTGATATCTAAGCCAAGAGGCAATTAGAGCTCCAAGGCACCTATATTTCTAACACTAAGGTCTCTTCAAAACCTATAAGCCTGATCACTGTCATACTAAGAACCACTTTAACCTAAAAAAATGCTGAGAAGCTCATGGCTAAACCCTATCTGTAGCCAAGTCATTATGGCAGTCAACAGGGAGGCAGAAAACCTGGATTCCACTCCATGCTTCAATGAATGCTTAGATGCTCTGCATAAAATGGAACATCTTCACCACAGAGTTTGAGAGTCTCACCCTAAAATATCCTACAGGATGGAGGAGAGTAGGAACTTGGTCTCCCACCTCCTAAATTATACTAGTAGTTAGATTATTGTTGGGCAAAATGGGGGTTCCTCTTGCTGTGCTTTGCAAAAAAATAAACTTTAATACCTAGTCCCAGCAGAGGATTCCTCGCTAGGAAGTCAGGGAGTGCAACTTACTAAGGTGACAGAAGTGATTTATACTGCTCAATCACCTTTCAGGGATCAAATCTACCCTCGGCTACACTTATCAAACAGTCAGCAGTGTCCATAGGAGCTACTGCTGTGCGAGTGAGGGCAGAATCAAGTTCCTGCCATTCTCACCCTCATTCCTAAATTGTGGCCATTGAGCAAATACCACATCTGGAGTCTGGAAGCTAGTGATGAGAAAAATATCTGCTAACAGGGCTCTTTTGTGACTTCCTACAGGCAGTAACTTGACTATAATGCAAGTTGCCTTTGTCCCCAGTGAGAGGTTATTAATTAACTGAGTGTTGTTATAATAAAAGGGCAGTTTAGAATTTTAATTAATGTCATGTAGAAAATTGACAAAATACTAATTAGGATGTATTTGGCATCACTTTGGCAGAAATGCCAAGACCAGAGAGACAACGTGCTACCCAGTAAGGGTTAACAGTTCCTACATGCTTTTCCTGCTTGTAAGTCAGAAGGCATGTGTTTTCAGTCCAACTCCTCGCTGATCTTTGAAACAAAAGAAGAGAAATACCTTTTTGCCTGCTTTCCAAATAAATACCCGATTTATTTTCAGCTCAGTGCTTCACTCAGTTCTCCTGTGTTCAAGTCGCATTTTAAGTCACCAGAAGACCTCCTTAATGGAAACAAGTAGGGAAGGTACAAGTTGCTGAAGCAAGACATGAATGACAAGGGTGTTATTACAGCAAAGCAACTGTTAAAGGACAAGACAAACTTGTGTTTTATGAATTTGCATCATGGTATGTCCAAGAAGCCAAAGTCAAGAGTGAGGCACCATTTTACAGGTGCTGCCCAGATATATAAAGAAATACTATGACACCTCAAAGAATTTACAGTCTAAACTGAGACAAAACAAAATCAGTAAACATAACAAATTAGGAAAAAAGGAAAGACAATGAATGTAACAAAACCACAATAAAAATTACAGCTGCTACTCCATGGCTCTGCTTGATGGGTTCTAAACATCTTTTTTTAAAGTAAATAAATGAATTCACTTTCACTAACTGCATCCATGCACCATCAGTGACTGGCTGATTTCTAGTAGGCATCATAGCAGAAATGGGGCTTCAGGAGAAACTGAAGGAGGTTAGCAGTAGCTTGTTTATGCTAGATACTAGAAGCTCCAATCATGGGACAATAGCTGATTGTGTTATCTCCTGTATATAAATTGAAAACAGTTCATTTCCCTGAGAGTTATTAACTGTCTTCTTACTGTGTCTAAAAGCATTTCATTGCTATTTGTGAAATCACAGTTCCACCAACAGAAAATCTAAGTGTACAAAAGTGTCAAAAACAGTTACTACCAGACCCAAAATGGCAAGCCTGGTAGCAACTTCTACCTCATCCAATGAGATAGATGTCACACCAACAGAGTTTCAACTAGAAGAATAGGCTCTTTTATACTTTTATTTTTAATAGTGAAGTACCTGAAGTTTGGAAGAAGGCCAATGTGATGCCTATCTTCAAGAAAGGGAGGGAAGTGGATCTGGCAAACCACAGGCCCATCAGCTTGACCTCTATCCGAGGGAAGGTTTTAGAAAAATTATCAAAGAGGCCATTCTTAACTGGCTGGCCGATGGCAATATCCTGAGGGATAGCCAACACGGGTTCGTTGGGGGTAGGTCTTGTTTGACCAATCTCATTTCCTTTTATGACCAGGTGACCTATCACCTGGACAAGGGGGAAGAGATTGATGTCATATATCCTGACTTTAAAAAAGCCTTCAATCTGGTATCCCATGATACCTCTTGGCAAAACTGACTAACTACGGCCTCGGGTCCACCACGATCCACTGGCTGGGAAATTGGCTCCACGGTCGAACCCAGAGGGTGGTGGTTGATGGAAGTCAATCGTTGTGGTGCCCTGTGACCAGTGGGGTCCCTCAAGGCTCTGTCCTTGGACTTATTTTGTTCAACATCTTCATTAACTATGTAGATACTGGTATCAGAAGTGCACTGGCCAAGTTCGCCGATGACACCAAACTTTGGGGCAAAGCATCCACACCAAAAGACAGGAGGGCAATCCAGGCTGACCTTGACAGTCTCAGGAAATGAGCAGATGAGAACCTGATGCTGTTTAACACTGAAAAATGCAAGGTTCTCCACCTTGGGAGGAAAAACCTGCAGCATGCTTACAGGCTTGGCAGTGCTGCGCATGCTAGCAGTATAGATGAAAGGGATTTGGGGGTCATGACTGACCACAAGATGAACATGAGCTTTCAGTGTTATGCAACTGCTAGTAAAGCAAGCAAAACGCTGGCTTGCATCCATAAATGCTTCTCAAGAAAATCCCAGGACATCATTTTCCCCTTGTACTCAGCCTTGGTGAGGCTGCAGCTGGAGTACTGCGTCCAGTTTTGGGCTCTACAATTCAAAAAGGATATGGAGAAGCTTGAGAGAGTCCAGAGAAGAGCCATGCACATGATCAGAGGTCAGGAAAATAGACCTTATGACAAGAGGCTGAGAGCTATGAGACTCTTCGGCCTGGAAAAGTGCAAGCTCAGGGGCAATCTGATGGCCACCTATAAGATTATAAGGGGTGTTCAACAGAATCTGGGGGAACGTTTGTTCACCAGAGTGCCCCAAGGGATGACAAGGACAAACGGTTATAAACTCCTCCAAGACCATTTAAGGCTGGACATAAGGAAGAACTTCTTCATAGTCTGAGCCCCCAAGTTCTGGAATAGCCTGCCATTGGAGGTGGTTCAAGCACTTTCAAGAGAAATCTGGATGTTTATCTTGCTGGGATCCTATGACCCCAGCCGACTTCCTGCCCCTGGGGCAGGGGGCTGGACTCGATGATCTTCCAAGGTCCCTTCCAGCCCTAATGTTTATGAAATCTATGAAATAGGATCTTTCATGTCACCCTTCAGCACCCACGCATGAAATGTTCTGTCCCCCCACATCTCCTTCAGGGACTCATTTTGTGACTCCACTAGATTCTAGTGCTTCAGCTAAGTCACAAACCAAACCCTTATCTCTGTTAGCCCTGGAGCTGGCAAAACCCATCCCCTCTCCAAAAACTGCAGGGCTGTGCATTATTTAACTCCCTAACTCATCAGCACTCCCAGACATAGATCCCATAGGCTCCTGATCCTGCACTATTTCCCAAGCTAGAAACACCCCCTGCCCATATATACACACCCCAACGTGAACTGACCCACTGCCTCCCCATGACAAACTCAGTTTTGTGAGGTGAAGGCCCATGGCTTTCTGGAGCAGTCAGCTAATCAACTCTGACATGTGCCCTCAGGTGACATCACATGTTTCAAGGCAGACTGGAGAGCCTGCAAGGAATGTTGGGATGCATGTACTGGGGCACTTGGACTAGATGTCATCCACAGCAAAGTGACTGCAGAGCATGCACCAATACCCTGTTATGCTCGTACAGGTTTGTACTGGTAGGGTTTCTAATGGCTTAAAATAAACTGCTAAATTTTGATCAGTTCATTTGAATGCTTGCATGCACCTTCTGCATCACCCATTAAGAGATAGCAGGTGAATCTAACAAACCAATTGGAAAAGAGGAACAAAAGCGGAAGGATTAAATGACATGAAACAGATACACTGATATCAAATATCTACATATATACTCAAATATCTACATATATACACACATACACACACACACATTCATGCATGCTAGCAAATTGCCCATCAAGAATGATGGGCAGGGATAGAAGCCTTCATTCATGCCCCACCTCACCCCCCCGTCAGGGCTAGGGCTGGGCCTGCTCCCTGGCTCCCCCCCCGCTACTTTGAGCCAGGTCCATGTCCACTTCCCTCTTTTCCCCCAACCACTTCAGGCCAGGGCTGGGGCCAGTCCCCCACCACACAATTCCTCTCCCCCCTGCCACTCTGGGCCAGGTCAGGGCCAGTCTTCCGCTTCCCCCAGGGCCACTCCCCCACTTCCCCTCCTCTGCTTTGGGCTGGTGCCAGGGCCTGGGCGGGTCACCCGCTCCCCTCTCCTCCCCCCCACTACTTTGGGCCAGGACCATGCCCACTCTCTCCCTCCCCCTCCCCTGCCACCACTTTGGAAAGCAACCAGGGCCTCACCTCCTCCATCCACTGCCACTGGTTGCCCCCTGCTCTGTCACCCCCATCTTGGCAGCATGGCTACCAGCTCCTGTCGGAATGCTCGCACTCTGATTGGTTGTTGAGATATATATATTTATATCTATATCTATCTATATATATATATATATATATAT
>NW_017728906.1:59172232-59219721 GCF_001723895.1 Crocodylus porosus | reverse complement strand
TAAAAAATAAAAAAACACAAAAACAAAAAAACCCCCAAACAAATAAAAAACAAACAACACTCATGCTGCTCCCTTGCAGTGCAGAGAACTACTGAACGCACAGTATGTAGCACTGCAGACATGTTTGCAGTGTCACATACCACACAGCCATCCTCATCTGGACATGGCCTCTGTTTCCAGTTCCAAAACCAAGGCACGTGGTTGGCTACAGAACCTGGGAGCACTTATTCAGAGCGTATCTCTTTTCAACCTTGTAGCCTAGCAGTGTGAGGCTCTTATTTAATGCTCAGGGAAAGTGTATGCACAATATAGTCAGTACTAGCAGCTTTGAGACATCCATGAGGAAACCAAAAGAGAGAACCATCTTTGATGTTAACAACTTAAAATAACTACTGCACAAAATAATATTTCAAAACCTTGATGGCCAAATTTGGACAGGTTTTCACACTAGAAGTGAAAGCCATGCCCTGATACAAAGGGAACTCCCAAATTTTTAGTCCCTGCTCCAACTGATTAGGGTACTACACCCGGTTAAAGTCAGAGACCAGTTTGTTTTTTCTAATTTTATTCCAGTTTATTAGATTTTTCCCTAACATAATACTTTTAAATCACTGAAAGAGAGAAAGCAGCCAGCTTCAGACAGATGCCAAGTATGGAAAACTTCAATTCAAATGGTTTGAGTTGAGAAAAGTCAGGAGTAACTGAAAACAAAGTCTTATAATGTAAAGTGTCATCATCACCAACATTGCCCAAAATTTAGATCCTCTTTCTCAGACTGAAATGTAACTACTTCTGAGGTGAACTGCAGAACAGTTCATTAGTGCAGAGTTTTAAGAGTGGGGAGGGAAAGAAAATGAGGGAAGGAAGGCAGGGAACTGGAATACCTAACATAAATTCAGCATGGCTTCACTAGAGTCAGTAGAAGTTCATTACATTTATGCGATCTCTGGCTTTGGCCTACTTGTTTTAGAATAGATTAAAATTCCAAAATAATCAGGAGAAGAGAACCAGATACTGATCCTGAAGGTATTCAGCATGAGAAAGGGTATCAGAATTACCCATATCATATGGATTTCCGCCTTTACAGAGACTTTTAGAACAAAGGTTAGACAAGGCTGGGGTATACAAATTAGAATGTGTATGTCTTGCGAGTTAATGTAACATCCTCTAATAATTTGTTGTGGAAATCATAAATATTTACCCTATCTTCCTCTTTCCATTTTATAACACTAGTACAGAAGAAGAGTCTCTACCCAAATTATTAGGTGAAAATAAAGCAATTAAAATTTCACTTCTTTACTCCATCTTCTTTGATACATTTCACCATTTCTTTTATAATATTTTGTGTTGTACACCTTGTGATAGAATGCTACAGAAGTTAAGTCTTTGTCCATTTAAGAATGTAAGTGTTTAAAAAAATAATTTCCCACAACACTTAATTCAAGCAGTTGATAGTTTAGTCAAGAGAATAGAAGCAAAAGTTGAACAACATAAGCAGGACATTCATTTCCTTATGAAATTGCAGAAGAATCAGAAAACTGATTCCTTAACGGAAGTAAATTCCACTGGCAAGCAATATAGTAGACAAAGTCTGAAGCAATAAATGAGGGATTCTGTATACTTGCAGCATAGACATGGTACGAGTATATTAATATTTTTATTGAAATGTGTTCTATTCTCCTTTAGCCATGAGTTATACTGGAAAAATAAAGTAAGGCGGTCCCCTTACATAAGCCACTTTGCATTTGAAGCATATAATATAGGAATGAAATGTGAACATTTCTGTACCAAACTCTCTCTTCAATTGTCATTTGAATCAATTTTCAATATAAAAAGAAGAACATGCATTGAACTGATCACTTCACAAAGCTATTTCTTATTGCAGGCAGTAGTGACAGAACCCTATCATCTTCCAGCAACTTCTTGATTGGACGTTAGCTGTAGTAAAGTGTAAGAATAATATTTGATGTTGGTTTTGAAATGATCTTTCTTCATTTGAGAAGAAAAGTCAATCAATCCCGATTTGATGAATGGAAAAAATTCCCATCGACTTAAATGGTTCTGGATCAGTTAAAAAGTCCTGTTTTCTATATGTACCAACCCCCTGGCAGGTGAATTAATGAAACCCTCCTGGCTACCTACCTTAATTGTGATAAAAACAGACCTTGAAGTGGATACTTACACAAAATAGTAAGTAGATAAAGAATTGTTGCTGCAGAAGCCCACTGGGAAACTTTGCCAGAGTTTTATAATATTAATTGGCCTTGTAAATGCTGTGCACAACATGAAGCCAAAACTCCTATTTAGAGAAAGCTGTATATCAAAATTCAACAGGGCACCTGGGGCAAGGTATAATTTATTTTTAAGTTGAAAATCATCTAGTCTTTATGGAACTATTTGTTGCACATCAAATATATTTAACACCATTTAAATACATTTAACACCATGTAACCTGGACTTTAGCTACACAACTTCAGGTTTGCCTATCAAATTTCTAAATGCACCATATCAAAGTGCTTTCCAACAGGATAGGTTCTATTTAATGCAATATTTTTTCTGAAGTTTTAATTTTACTTTCCAAACCTCATCCCTGATGGTTTTCCTTCAAAACTTCCCCTAAAATAGTAAGTTACAGTAGAAAATATCATCCTAACTGTGCAAATATAGATTGTACTATCCTACTGATGGCAAGGCGGCCAATTTTAATCTTTTTCATAGAGCATATTTAAACCAAGCCTTGAGGTTTAACTTTGGCAGTAATATAGGGAGTCTATATGCATGCTCTCAGGTTGAGCGGAGGGGGGTTAATTAGAGCACCTCTTAAGAGCCGCTCTAACTAAAACACCTGTAGTGTCTCGTGTATCCAGCATCCCGGGTTTCAAAATGGTAAACAGGGACGCTTTAACTAAAGCTCGTCCGACAAGCTTTAGTTAAAGCACCCTAATGCCATTATGAAATGTAGGGATGCTGAACACACATGATGGCATGGCTGCTGGAGCATTCTAATTAGAGTCGATTAACTGAGTCTGCTCTGACATGTTCTAATTAGAACTCAGAGCAGATGTCCCACATGTGTATAGGCACCCATAATGTCATATGCTATAAAATGGTCTGTCTCACACATACACAAACACACAAGGCTCAGCAAGGTAGAAAGAGGAACATAGAAACTCATTGTGCCTGTCTTCGCTTGATGATCCCGTTCCCGTGCCGCCTTTGTATGGGCCACTGGTCTTATGCACCAAGGAGCCTCATGTAGATCCCAGAAGTTTCCTTGATTGTCTTCGGGGTGTCCCCCAAACTTGCCTGCCATGACTTCAGATGGACCTTCAGTGAAGGAGGTCCCCTTTGAGGATGCCTCTAGAGTTGTCACGTGCCCTGGTGAATGTTCACAGGGCTCCAACCTCCCCTACACCCTGACCATATGTCAACCTTCGAGGCAAGCCTCGGGATCTTTTGCAGCTAGCTCCTGTTGATGTCTTCCTCAGTTCTCATGTGTCCTCCTTCGCAGATGGATGCCTTGGGCTCTGACCAGACCCAGAGGGTCTGGGGACACTCCACCTTTGGGGCTGTCCCTTTCGATGCCCTGCATGTTCTATGATGGATGCTGCTGGTCATCATCAAGTTCACACATTGTCCTTCATCTTCAATAGGGGTCTCTAATCCCCCCAAAACTTGGTAAGGTGTGCTAAACTAACCTGCTCTAGGAAGGGAGCTACAATAGAACAGACCAAGAGGAAAAAACACCAGAGGACACCACCCACCAACAGAAACCCCACACCACAGGAATACCCAAAGTGAAAAAAGGAACTGGAGACAAGACTAAAGAAAGAAAATGAAATAAAGAGAAAAAGAGAAGAGGAGCAACCACAGAACCTAGAGTCCCCTGCTCCCTTCACCCCTACAGTAGCATGTCCCATGGGTCGGGACCCGCACTTTCACCCCAGCCAGGGTTTCTTTGATCTTCTTCCGGATCCACCTCTGTGCTGGGGTCTCGGCACCCACTGCCTCTGGCAGGAGCACCTTTGCCGGCTCTTGCTGCCCACACTGCCGGCCTCACTGCCAGCTCCTTTGATCCCCGCTGGTCCTCTCCAGTGCAGGGATCTCCCACAGCCCCTGCTGCCGCTGCCGCTACCATTTGCACTAACCCATCTGCTCCCTGCAGTGCCCGGTCACGCTCAGGCCAGCGGTCCTCCGCCATTCCTCCACATCTTCACGTTGCCCTTACCGCGTTCCTGGGGCCATCTTTTATCTTCACCAGGTCACGCCTCTTCCTGACATCACCTGGCTCCAGCTGGAGATGAGCACAGCTGATAAACCATTAGGGTGGTTTTCCCCAGCCCGTGTCTTCACTTCTCGGGAGCCCTGCAATAGGTAGGAGTTTTTTTCCTTTATTCTTCATCTGGGGTCTGCTAGTGGGTGTGGCTTTTCCCTCACTCGGTCCTGCATCCCTGGGACACTCATCTGTAGAACTTTGATTCAAATGGAGCCTTGTCAATGGCAGAATGTAAGCTTCCTCAAATATTCTTTATTGAAACAGGGGAGGGAAGTAATTTTCTAAGAGTGAATTTAAACCAGTCTTCAAAAGAAACAGGCATACAGATAAGGCACCATATCAACAGATGCTTGTTGGGAGGCCCAGCAAATGTCACAGAAAAAAAATCTACCCGTCATTCTAAAGGAGTCCCCTGCAAGGATGAAGGTGAAAAAGTTGCACTGCTGCTCTCTATTTCACAAGAAGAAATACAGAAGTTCAATCTGAAGAATCAAACTGACAGACTAGATGCTCTTAATTGTTTCGCTTTTTAAGGGCTACCCTGGACTTATGCATGAGGGTTATTCGATTCATTAAAATCAAGCTAATTAAAAAAATCATAACATGTGATGTGAATAGAGCTGGATGCATAATGCACAACAAATATATTTGTTGCTTTCCATTCTTAAATTGTGAATTTGCTTCAGTATTTTCCACCCTTCTGTAGATTAAGCCCTATTACAAAAATATATTCCAAATGGTAAGTAAATATCTGGATAAGTGCTCATTTAAACTAGGTTGTGTTTTGAACTGTCACTGTGCTATTCCCTGGTAAGCTAATAGTGGATCCAACCTTTTGGGCAGGCATGCTAAATATTAGCCCCATGCCCTACCCAAGTGCTAAATTGATCCCTGATTAAAGGCTTGGGACACATTATTTATGAGGAGAGTTTGAAAGAACTAAGGTTATTTACTCTGGAGGACAGAAGAACAAGGGGGGATTTGATAACAGTCTTCAAATGCCTGAAGAAAAATTATGGAGAGGAAGGGTGAGGATATAAATAGACTTCTCTCTGTAGTCATAGGGCACAAGACTAAGAGCAATGGCCACAAACTGCAGCAAATACATTTTAGTTGGAGATTAGGAAGACCTTTCTGACAGTGAGGGTAGTCAAGTTTTTGAACAAACAATCTAGAAAAGTTGTGGAATCTCCACCCTGGAAATTTTAAGAACAGGTTACACTGACACTTGGTTAGAATAGTTTAGTAACAGATGAACCTGCCTTGAGGAAGGGCCTGAATTAAATGACCTCCCCACTTCACGAGGTCCCTCCAGTTCTACTTTCCTATAATCCTCTGCCCTATCTGCTGCTCTTCTTTCTGCTCCCTGCTCTGCCCCCAACCTACTGCATGCCACACATGCCTTGGGTTGGCCACCCTTGAGCTTCAATGACCACAAACACTGTAGGAGATGAGAGGAGGGAAATGAAGCCAAGTCAAAAGTGTTATTTTCTAAAACATGTAATCATTATTTATTGTTTGCACCCCTAGTCTTGTAACTTCATTTTCCTCATATTTTTTTGCTCTACTTCCAGCAAATCCAAAGTCTTCCATGAAGGCTAGTTTGTGCCTATTTCTTCCCAAAGACACTACCTTTTTTGTGAAGTGTTTGTGCCTTCTTATGCCCATCTCTAAAACAATTCTTCTGTTAGTGTTCTAGGAATCAGTGTTAGTACTAACACCAACTCTCTTCACCCACACTGTAGAAAAAATTGTGCCTGGTTTATATATGGCCCAGGTTAACCCATCCAATCCTGACAGCTGCTGAGAGGATTGACTCTTAATTGGGGTCAGGTGCTTATGTATACATATATCAACATATATATTTCTTCTTCCACTGTAAAGTACTTTCTATTGTAATGTTTTTCCTTTGGGGGTGGGCAGGTTTACTTGACTATCTTAACTAATAAAATGCTATTACTTAAATCACAGGCTGGTAATTGTTTTAGCCCAGCAGTATATATCATTAAAATAATTTTTACAAAAGTATTTTAATAAGTAGCTATTCTTGTAGTTCAATTGTTTTTAAGTCTCATGAGGCTAATGTGTAACACAGGACTGTTCCAGTTCACAGCTTTCATCACTCAGAGGACGTATATCAGTTTGCAAGTTGTTAATTTGTTATCGTAGTCAATACCCTGTTCTTTTTAACCAGAGAGAAAGTCATCTGCTCTTTTCAGTTTGATATTGGATTATGATTTACATCCATAAATACTTAGAGCAACATTAACAGCATCCACTATGGATTTACAACATACCTTTCATTAAGTCCCAGGCTGAAATTTTCTGCAAGTTACCAGATGACAAAGATGGAGTGCCAGAACTGGATTTGATGGCTGGGACTACAGCGCAAAGACAATCCTGTAGAAGATGACAAATTAATAGTGAAGGACCTTACATTAAATCAGTCATTCATCAATGGTTAACTAAGCATCTCTGCTACAAAAGCAACAGTTGCTGTTTAGAGCTCATTATAAGTACTCTTGATTTCTTGTAGTTTAAAAAGTACATATGATAAACATGTTAAGTGTGCGTGCGTGTGCATGTGATCTTTAAAATCAAGTTTGCAGACCATATCTTCAGGGGAATTCTTCCAAGTTATCATGTTAGGAACAGATAAGTGACCTGACAAAAAATGTGTAGATGAGACAGACAGACTGTATGTATGTGGGAATATTCTCCTCTGGGGTTCTAACCTGAGCTTATTTCCGGTATACAATTGGAACCGTGCAGATAGAGCCTTGCATCCATGAGGTCCCCATCTTCATGTTGTCATCATGCACCTCATGATATTTTCAGGCATACTTACTTTGTTCTTAAAAGATTAGGATGATGTTTCTTTGTGCTCTCTCACTTCCTTTTTGGAAGTTCTTGGTTGGCATCTTTTTTAGTTGCATTATTGTTTCGTTAGTATGGCGAGTTTTCCCACTCCATTTTTGTGCACTTTTTTTTCCTGGGTGTTGGAGTTACTTTTCAATATTTCATCCAGATGACACTAACCTGAAGTGGCTTCATTTATAGGCCATGAAATTTTGATGGATCTTAGTTAATTTTGCATGAAGAGCAAGAAGCTGGGGCAGCAGAAGTCATTCATGGAAAGTGTTCTCTTGATAGAAGAATACTCTCAAGCCAGACTCAGTTCTTGATTGAGACTATTTCTAATTACATTAACCACACTTTCCCCCCAGGCTCAATATTTCATTTCCTGAGGCCTTTGCACTTTCAGATGGCAGTTTTGATAAGAATATATTAAAGCCCATATTTAATTTCAGTTTGATATCCTCAGCCACCCTAAAGAAGCTGAAATATCTGAACATTACGTTTTGATAATAGACCTTTGGTTAGTATCAAATTAAAATGTTTTGTTTGGTACTAATTGGTCCTGTGTCTGTTGTTAAATGAAGAGTGTTGTTTCATTTTTACAATAAGTATGCACTCATTGCCAAGCCACTAGGTGGATGTTTAAAAATATTTCTACAATATCAAATAATTTGATATATGTGAAAAACAAAACACCCTCCAGTAAAACCACACTTATTCTCACACTAAACCTTGAGTGAAACTTGCAATGTGACTTAATGTCTAAGCTGCTCTCCATCGGACCACTGACAGAAGTGAATTCCAGAGTAGAGCCAGCCAGAAAAGCCCTTCATATCTTGGCTTCCACATATCAAATCTAGGAGCTACCACCAAAAGGATCCCTTGTCTCCACTCTTAGATTGGAGCAAAGGGAGAAAGGTGGTCTCTAGAAAATCACCAGGACTCAGCAAGAGGACCAAACATATTAAACTGCACTGTGAAAAACTGGAAGACAATCTGCTTAGACTGAACAAATATAGCACAAGATACAGGGCTTTTACCACTAGCATCAGCCATGTTGTGAGGAACTTGATCCATGAGTCGATTCAAAGATTTGTGCCTCAAGCAGTTAAGCTAGCTACTATTGATGAGCCCTATTATTCCATGATGCTTCAAAAACTGATAGGTGCTCAAGGCCCTTCATGTTCATCTTCACGAAGGGCAAATTATGACTTACCAACCTGACTGCCTTCTGTGATGAAATGACTGGCTCTGTGGATGCAGGGAGAGCAGTGGATGTGATATACCTTGACTTTAGCAATGCTTTTGATATGGTCTCCCACAACATTCTTGCAAGCAAGCTAAGGAAGTACAGGTTGTATGAATAGACTATAAGGTGGACAGAAAATTGGCTGAAGCAGTGGTCTCAGAGGGTAGTAATCAACAGGTGGATGTCTAATTGGCAGCTGATATCAAGTGGAGGGGCCCATGGATATATCCTGGGGCAGCTTGTGTTCAAGATCTTCTTCATCACCAACCTGGAAGATGGGGTGGCATGCACCATCAGCAAGTTTGCAAATGACACAAAGTTGTTGGGGGGAGGGATAGCAGATACACTGGAGGGTAGTACTAGGATTCAGAGACCTAGACAAATTGGACGATTGAACCAAAAGAAATCCCATGAGGATTTCAATAAGGACAAGTGCAAAGTCCTGCACTTAGGAAGGAACAATCCCATGCACCATGGGGACTGACTAGCTAAACAGCAGTCCTAAAGAAAAGGACCTGCAGATTACAGTGGACAATAAGCTGAATATGAGCTAACGGTGTGCCCTTGTGAAAAAGGCTAATGAAATACTGGTCTGCATTAGTAGGAGTGTTGCCAGCAGATTGAGGTAAATGATTATTCTCCTCCATTCAACACTGCTGATGCTACATCTGGAGTAGTGTGTCCAGTTTTGGGCTCCCCACTACAGGAGGGATGTAGACAAATTGAAGAGAGTTCAGCAAAGGGCAATGAAAATGCTTAGGGGGCTTTGGCACATAACTTCTGAAGAGAAGCTGAGGGAACCAGGCTTATTAAGTCTGGAGAAGAGAAGTTTGAGGGGGAATTTAACTACCCAAAGAGGATAGAGCTACACTGTTCTCAAGGGGGGCAGATAGTCTCATAGTTGTTAGGGGCTAGAAGGGACCTTACAGATCTTTGGGCCTAGCCCTCTGCAACAAGGAGCAATGGTCTCAAGTTCCAACAAGAAAAGTTTAGGTTAGGTATCAGGAAAAACTCTCTCACTAAAAGGTAGTAAGGCACTGGAACAGGTTACCCAGAGAGGTTGTGGGATCTCCATTTTGGAGGTTTTTAAGACCCAACTAGACAAAGCCTTGGCTGGGATGATCTAGTTAGGGATGGTCCTTGACCAGCAGGTTGGACTAGATGACTTCCTGATCTCCCTTCCAACCCTAAATTTCTATGATATACTCCCTCCCTATCACCCCTCATTTAGTGTGTAGATGTCTATGCCCACCTTCTATCAATTTAGGATGCTCTGATTTTTTTTCTCCTCATTAGAATTTTTCACCAGGCAGCTCAGAGCTTTCTGTTACAATGTTGTACTTATTGTTGTACTTACCTGAAAACCCAGCTGATTGTATACTTTTCTATAGGTGTCACATCAAAGGGAAATTTGAAGGAGAACAACAGGCAGACTCCTGTGCTCCAACTACTATATATCACACTGAAAAAAAATGCAACTGTTGCCTGACTGTTAACATGTGGTCTCTGGTTTCTTGCCTTATATTTAAATTGCATTCTACTTGGGGGGGCGGAAATAAAAGGAGTTCTCTCTCTGTTGGCTATTCATACAATACCTAGCTACCTGGTCCATGACTAAGGATCCTGGGGTGTTACAGTAATAACAGTTCCAACATTCTGAACATTTCACAAGATTTCTGCTGAAGTTCAATTGAAAAACCATGGCAATTCAATATTTACAAGAGATTAAAATCCAAATACATGCAAAGGATCCACACAGAGTTTATGCCTTCAATTGTCCCACAGATTCTCAGGAGATACTAGTTATCCTAACCTCATTTATGTCAGTGGACCTATGGTAATTGAAACCAAATGAGGACCTCTTCCAGATTTTAGGGAGAGTGTACAAATGGCATACAAGTCCAATATAATGGCACTGTAGTACACAGATTTTGTTCTAGGATTCAGGTTTGGGAAGGATTTCACCCCTTTTGCTATTAGTTATGCTCCTGGTTCAGAAATCATAATGCAAGAAGATTTGAGTAATCCATTTAAAGAGCAAAAGCTATACAATGTGCTTTAAGCAACAAATGCAGGTGGTCAAGAACATCCTATCAACTTTGATTAATTTTTCTAAACCAAACCCCTTGAAAACAAATTCCAGGTGGGAGCTGAGCCACTTTAGCTGGATGGTAAATAATCTAGTTATTAAATGTTACAGTACACAAAGGACTATAGCACCACCCTCATGCTACACAGCTTCAAAGCTGCCTTCAATACCTACATAGCACATATCATAGAAACCATAGAAAATTAGGATTGGATGGGACCTCAGGAGGTCATCTAGTCCAACCCCCTGTTCAAAGCAGAACCATCCCCAACTAGATCATCCCAGTCAAAGCTTTGTCTAGCAGGTCTTGAACAACCTACAAGGATGTAGAGTCCACCATCTCTGTTCCAGTGTTTTACTACCCTCCTAGTAAGAACTTTCTTCCTAATATCAAACCTAAATTTCCATTGCTGCAACTTGAGACCGTTGCTCCTTTTTCTGTCATCTGCCACCACTGAGAGCAGCTTAGCTCCATCCTTTTTTGACCTCCCTTCAGGTAGTTGAAGGCTGTTATTAAATCCTCACTCAGTCTTCTCTTCTCTAAACTAAGTCAGTCCAGTTCCCTCAGCCTCTCCTCAAAAGTCATGTGCCGCAGCCCCCTCATCATTTTTTTGCCCTCCCCTGGACTCTCTCTAATTTGTCCACATCCTTTCTGTAGTGGGGGACCCAAAACTGAACACAGTACTCCAGATGTGGCCTCCCCAGTGCTAAATAAAGGGAAATAACCACTTCCCTTGACCTACTGGCAACACACCTACCAATGAAGCCCAGTCTGCCATTAGCCTTCTTGGTAACAAGGGCTCACTGCTGGCTCGTATTCAGCTTATTGTCCACTGTACCCCCCAGGTCCTGTTCTGCAGAGCTGCTGCCCAGCCAATCAGCCCCCAGGCTGTCCTGGTGCATGGGATTGTTCAGTCCTATGGTGTAACAATTAAAGTATCACCAAGGTGTAGTTACCTGCATCAAAATCTATCTGAAAGAAAAATAAGTATTATGCCTACAGCCAAATGAAAAACCGGAGGATGCACTTGCAACCACCCTCCAATGTGAAACTCAATGGATGAGCACAAAGCCCACACCAGCTCAGAGGCAAAAAGCTTTCTGTTTACCAACCTCCATCTCTCCCCCCTGCCCCCCTCTCTTTTTTAAAGTGTTTTTTTGGCAGGGGAGGGAAGAAGGGGGCAGAGGGAATAGGGGAATCTATCCCAAGTGCAGTCACAAAACTATGCAGCTGTCAGCTGGAGTTCAGATTATCTTGATTCCATCTCCCTCATACCCTGATATGTTGTCACCTCTTCGCATCCACTGAAAACTTTCAGGGCAAAAATGCAATTTTCCCCATGCTACCCTCTAAGAACTCCCCCAAAGGAACTCATGGATCCACTGAAGTGTGACTATACCAACAGAGCCACAAGCAAGTCAACAAAACCTTGTGGTTGATGATATCAAATGCTGCTTACTCATCTGAAAGAAAAAAAATGTGACAGACAGACAGACTTTTTTTTTTTACTTTTGTCAATCATCCAGACATGACCACAAAGTAAAAACAGAGCAGTGACTGTAGCATGTACTGATCTCTGCCTTGCATGTTGTGAAGGCAACATCATTTATGTCTGAGAAATGCTTATATACTACCAGAATGAGGGATCATTTAAGGAAATAGAGGCAAACTACAGTTGCTGCTCCTTTCTCCCTGAATAGACCACCCATCACCTACAGTACATGAATATTTCTGATAGATAAATAAGCATTTATTGCTGGTACATCCTCCTTACCAAGTCTCATAACAGTGGCAGCAAAAATGTACATTCTGTATCTTGAGAACAGATATCAGCACAGCATTTACTGGAAGTGTTAGGAGAAGGGACCAAGCCAAAAACAAGTCTGAAAGTCTACCCTGAGAGCACCAGTAAATACCACAATGAATTATGCTCCTAAAAATGAATTATGTTCCGAAACAAGTCTCTGTTTATAATAGCTTGTAAGGATGAATTCAAATTAGTTTTTTGCAAGCCACCTCCCCCATTCTGTTGTTTGTGGCAGTTTCATTTGTAGGAAAAGTCTAAGGTTCTTAAAGACATCAGAAAAAAAATTAAAAACGTAAAGGACAACGAGTATTGCAGTACCAGTAAATCTGCTTTCATTCTTACGGGCCTAGTATATAGTAATAGTATGTTATGTGATGTAAGACTTTATATGATTATCCCTATTTTAAATCAAGCAATGAGAAAGAGAGAGAGAAGAGAGACTTTTGACTTTTTAAACCTTAATTATAAAAATATTTGAAACAAAAAGTGAAATGCAAAAGTGCACATCTGTCAGGGTCTAAGCCTGAAACACTTGGCAGTAATGAAAATTCTCTTATTACCCAATATTGAAATCCTCTTTTCACCCCCCACCTCCCCGCAATGACCTTCATGAGGTTACACATTTAGGACATGCCATCCATCTTCCATCCCATCAATAGCCCAACGTGACACAAACTGGTCCACATGTTGTTGAAAGAGGAAGTGTCAAAACTCAAATGCAATCCATGCCCAAACTAAGAAGCAGAAGAGTTGGAGGGCATTGCTGGAGCCAGCCCCTAGCACCTGGTCTCTATCAGAGTCACCACAATGGCCTGACAGATCGCACTCCCTTCATCCACTTAGTACAGGACAGAAAAAATGTACACAGCCTTGGAGGAGGTCAAGACCAGTGCACTAAAGAGGCTGCTGAACAGTCAAAAGTATCCACAATCAGGAACCACCCAGGGAAGCCTGGAAGAGAGTCCTCTTTGCAGAATGTAACATGCTTGGACCACAGGAGTAGTTGTGATGCCTCCTGGTGGCCAAGTGGTTCCTACTCTGCTCCATATCTAGAATACTCTCCATTCAATTCTCTTGCTACACCTTGATGTGCTTGGTTGACTTTTTAAGGGAGGCTTCCCACAGGTCCTAGAGTGAGCTCTCATCCTTATCTTGTCCAGCAAATCCCTTCCCCACCCCACTAATCCCAACTCTGACCTCATACTTAGTGGGTTGTCTTGGCCCATCAATGTCCCAGGGCACCTGTTGCCTTATGGGCTATTCATGACCTCTGACCTATCCTATAGCCATGTCCATGTTTCACAGATGTTACTGGTTAATCACTCTCATCAGGCCTTCTTACACCTCTCTGCCCTTTTGGGGGCCTCAGCCTTCCCAGCCTCCACCTCTTTCCTGCAGCTGGGCCCTTTAGCCCAGGCCCACTACACCAGACCTGGCTTCTGGGTTCCAGCCCACTGTCTCACCTTTTCAGGCACTGGGCCCCCTGGCCCTGGTTTTGCTCCTACTCAAACTCTGGAGCCCTTGCCTTGTTTGGGTTCTACCAATGCTAGGCCTCAGTCTCTCTCTAGACTTTTGCTACCCTTTGGCTTAAGCCTACTCTGTGTCCTGAGTCTGAGCCCCTGGCAGGGTTCAAAACATCAGTGTGCCCGTGGCACCCACTGTGGGTTAACCAAAATGTGCCCCCCAGGCACCCTCCTGTGGCATCCTCACATGCCCCTACAGCCACACCCAAACCACTAGTTAACTAGAACACAAAACATACAAGCAATTGCTTTAACTCAAGGGGCACCTATATATGTGCAGAGAGGCTGCTCCGACATGTTGTAGTTATTGTAAGGCAGAGCAGACTTGACTAATCGAGTCTGCTGGAGCGTGGGAATTACCACACTACCGCAGACTCCACTGTCACATGTATCAGCATCCCCATGCCAAAAAATGTGTGGCGGGGTTACTTTAACTAAAGCTTGTTGAACAATTGCCCCCACTGACATTTTTCACCATGGGGATGCTGATACACATGACACTCCAGGCTCCTTAATTAGAGTGGCTCTCAGAGCTGGATCAATCCACTCTAATGAAAGCATCCACCTCCCTCCCACTCCTGGAACACATCTATAAATGCCCAAGTTTTCTCCATTCTGAGTCATTATATAACACCAGGCCATCCTCCTACTCTCTGACTCTCTAGATTCTGGGAATACCTGGCACACTTGCTGCCAAGCCCCAGGCTCCCTCTTACACAGAAAGGCAGGGTCCACATGGTGGACAAAGATGCCTGTGCCCAGGGCCCTGTGCAGCAGCCACCACTGGAGGCTGCCAATTCTCTTTGCAATGTGCAGCTTGTAGTGTGTGTGGCTTACTCTGGTGCTGTTGTCACTAGATACCACCTCCAAGTCATGTCAGGGTGGGCAACAAGGACACAGGCATGACACACTTTGAGTGTCCAGATGCACTGTGCCTTCCCTGAGAAAATCTCAGAACAGACCTCTGTCCAGGCAGGTTTTTTAAATCCAATCGAATGTCCAGGATTCACTTTGCTCCACTGGTGGGAGCAGGGGGAGGGTGATCAGAGGCAGCAGAGAGCACAAACGTACCTGCCTGCAGTTGCAAAGGTGCACACAGACCCACGTGGTGCTTCCTGCTGCCTCTGATCACCCTCCCAGCAGGGGAAAGGGTCAGGGAGAGGAGGGTGCCATGGCCAGGCTGCCTGGCCCAGTGCAGAAGCCCCATCCCAGGGTGAGAGATGCCACAAGCCTCCCCTCCTCTTCCTTCCAGCCCTCACTAGGGCCCGGGACACTTCACTGCCTCCTGTATGAATCGGAGGTGCCATGCGCTGGCCTGGTCAGGACAGGGACAGCTGCCCCCCACCCCCAGCAGGACGAGGGGGAGGGTGGGCAGGAAGCCGTTGGTTGAGAGTAGGGGGGTCTTCTGGCAGTGCCAGGGAACTATGGGTCAAGAGTGAGGGGTACCAGCAGGGGGGGGTGCTGCAGGTTGGGAGTGAAACACCATCATGGCCCAGGGGGGCAGGGTACTGCAGTTTGGAAGTGAGGGGCAGCAGCATGGCTGGGGGGTGCTGTGGCTTGGCAGTGAGAGGCAATAGGCAGGGGGCAGGGAGCCAACATATCACTGCCCCTCCCCCAGTCATATTCTCTCCCCCACCACCCTGTGACAGATTCATATAGATTCATAGATGTTAGGGTCAGAAGGGACCTCTATAGATTATCGAGTACAAACCCCTGCATAGACAGAAAAGAGTGTTGGGTTCAGTTGACCCCAGCCAGATGCCCATCCAACCTCCTCTTGAAGACCCCCAGGATAGGGGAGAGCACCACCTTCCTTGGGAGCCCATTCCAGACCTTGGCCACTCGAACTGTGAAGAAGGTCCTCCTAATGTCCAGTCTAAATATGCTCTCTGCTAGCTTATGGCCATTATTTCTTGTGAACCCCAGGGGCACCTTGTTGAGTAGGACCTCACCAATTCCCTTCTGCACCCCCATGATGAATTTATAGGCAGCCACAAGATCGCCTGTCAACCTTCTCTTGCGGAGGCTGAAAAGGTCCAGTTTCTCTAGTCTCTCCTCGTAGGGCTTGGCCTGCAGGCCCTTAACCATACGAGTGGCCCTTCTCTGGACCCTCTCCAGGTAATCCACATCCCTCTTGAAGTGCGGCGCCCAAAACTGCACGCAGTATTCCAACTGTGGTCTGACTAGTGCCCGATAGAGGGGAAGTATCACCTCCTTGTTCTGTTTGTCATGCATCTGCTGATGCATGATAAAGTGCAGTTAGCTTTTCTGATGGCTTCGTCACACTGATGACTCATGTTCATCTTGGAGTCCACTAGGACTCCAAGATCCCTTTCCACTTCCATGCTGCCAAGCAGGTCATTTCCTAGGCTGTAGGTATGCTGGACATTTTTCCTCCCTAGATGCAGCACTTTGCATTTCTTCTCTTTTTTGACCCAGAAATATGGTAACCCTAATCACTGTTCTCACTGAGCTTGAAGAGGGACAGAGGGGTACTGGGCCTACCACCCTCATCACTGACCCCGGCCACAGTGGTAAGAGGATCTGTCTAATGAGCTGCCATCAGGAAAGGCTCATTGTATGAGGAGGTAGTCAAGGGCAGCAAGCACATCCATGGGGAAGGTAGCTTTCACTTTAGCTAAGAGGTGTGAAACAAAGCAAAGAGAGTGCAAGCCTAGCCATCAGCTAATGAGTACACAGCGTTGCCTGGTATCCTTTACTAAAGGAGCAGGGGTTGTGCAAACTGGTTCCCCTCCCACTCTTGAGATCCCTGGGAGGGAATCAGGGACAGGGGCTGCTAGAGGTTTTCTGGGAGAGCTAAAGAAAGCAGGGAACCGTGGCTTTGTGGGAGCTCCAGCAGAGAGCTCTATAAAATACAGCTGAGCAGGGGGTCTCCAGGTGCCAAACACAGGGGACCTGCCTTTGGGGAAGTGTCTGGAGAATGGTGCGATTGATTGCAGCCATCCAGGAAAGACTGGAAAAGAGAAGAAACCCTGGTCTCTGCAACAGCCACACCTGACGTCTTGGCAGGCACCCCCATCTTCTGTCCAGATGATGGCATCACCACCCCTCTTCTAAGGCAGAACGAGCGCCGCTCCACAGGGCTCCACTGCAGCCGCTCCACAATGGGCTACTTTGCTGCAGGAAGAGTGTTTTGTGGACACCTGGCTGACTAAGTGTATATACCTGTTGTAAGTTGCCTGAGTAATAAATTTGATAACATAATTACTTTTTCTATACGATAAGTATTTGCTTTATCTGCTGGTATAGACTATTTTTGAGCTCATTGAAAACATTTTGTTTGTTATTTATGGAATGTTGAATTTGTCAATCTCTCAGTTATTGTAAATAATAAATTATTGTAAATAGTTATTTAGTGTGTGGTCCGGCATGGGGAGGACCATGGGAGAGCACTCCAATGAGTGGCGGCTCCCAGCCTGTAGATGGAGTGGGAGTAGACTGAGACCTATTGGCACCCCAGGATCCCAAAAATTTGGAATTAGCTGCGAGTAGTGTTGCTGCCAGGGTTACACGCTAATTACTCATCTCAGCTGCAAGCTTCAGGATAACATCTAGATACAAAACACTTTAGGCATAGATTCATTAATTGGAATTTGAGCCAATCTCTAGTTCTAACAAAATCTGCATATAGCTCATTGTTTCCAAGCACAGCAACCAGTTAAAAGCAATCACACTATCACAGTATCTTTCTAACACCCTGCTTCAGATGTTGTCTTACCATGGTAATTAGGGTGACTTGATTTTAAAGTGTCCAGAGTTTTATAACACAACCTAAAACTTAAGCGAAACGCAGTTCCATTCCCCAGCATGAGCTATCGATGCCAGAAATTCTTACTGTTCAAGAGTTACCAGTACTACAAGGCACTGTCAGCATCCTACTACTGTCTCAGCCCTGTATAAGGAGCACCTGACCATTATCCAGATAGTTCTGATAATTGAACCAGGCTGCTTGGCTCCAGGCTCCAGACCCTTAAAGGACCAGGTTTCCTCACTACACCACGTAGAAATATTATTTATAATACTGCTTCTTCTCCTCCTTTTCTCTGCATCTGTAATGCCAATTTTATACTGCTGCAGGAACACCCAGTGTCAAGATCACACTGCATTTACTAAGAGTTACAAGATTTGTTAACCACTTGTGCTTCTATTATTGAGAGAATACATGACTTCAGTAGTCTCAAAACTAGAAGTCAGAGAGAGCACACACACAGAGGAAAGGATGTCAGGAAACATTGTGTGAAACGCTTAACACCCAACTCACTGGGACAGTGAGAACTCAGCATTGTCCACACCTTGCAGAATCAGGTTCCTAAAGATTTGTATATCCAATTGCTCAGAAGTTAGGTCCTCAGGCGTAATAGAAATTTTTACTACAAAAAGTACAACGTAACCTGAAAGCCCATGGTACAAACTTTTAAAAGCAAGAGTGGCCCACTTGTGGCATGAGTGCCATGAGTGGCATGGGCAGCCTCTGTGCATGACATGTGGCAGATGCCAGGGCGGGGGCAGGCAGCATGATGGCAGAAAGCAGAGCAGGTAAGGAGCACAGGGAAGGGAGCAGAAAGCAGAACAGCAGGAGTACAAGACAGGAAGAAGAAAGCAGATTAGGCAAGGGAAGGGACTCAAACTGGCACCTGGGCATGTCTAAATTTGTGGCATGCTTGCCAAAAGTGTTGGCCACTACAAACCTTCTCAGCTTTTGCTTCAACCTGTGTATTTTCTAACAGGAACTCATATTAGCATATGCCTTTAAAACAAAAGCAGAACTCTCTCTACCTAACCTAAATAACAAACAATTTTCCCTCTGCAGAGGGAGAGAGAACAAACCTGAGATGAAGGAGATTGGTCACAGATTGTGGATTCCCCACAGGAGCACACGCTCAGGACCCCAGCCTCACAGTCTCTTGGAGTACCCTCTGAAACCAGCTCAGGCATAGTTTCCAGGAAGGGTGATCCCCTGGCTTCTTGGACTCTGAGATCAGACTCAGATACCTGGCCTTTTGGTTCCTGACTCTCCTGATCATCCATAGTGTCCTCAGAGAGCTACTTTCTGGCTCATCACCCGGAAACAGGCCTACTACAGCACACCTGAAGTCGCAGGCAGCTCTTACTAAACAAAAAAACAAAACCATTTATTGGTCAGCAGCAATAAAGCAGGCAGAGTCCTGATCCCCAAAAACCAAGCAGTCTGCCAAGAAAAACAGCCTACAGCTGTGAGGCACACAGCATTATTAAAACATGAATACATTTCAACCAGAAAAACTACAATGTAACCTTAGTCTGTCACATCACTTTACCAGATGGTCTTCTGAAAGGCACTCTCGGCTATGTTCAGATGTTACATTTCGGTCGACCTAACTATGGTTAGGTCTAAGCACAAATCTGTGCAGATGTTCAGGGAGATTAGATTAGGCAAAAAAAAAACATGGCTTGCCCAATCTGCATTAGTTTACCTGAGAAGGTGAACTAACTTAGATCAGGAACAAGTTAGCTTGACCTACTGAACATCTGCACAAATCTGAAATGCAGCCCCAGGGCTGTGCTCTTCCAACCCCACCTCTGACCCTGATAAGGCAATTCTTAGCCTCCCATCTCTCTACCCCCAGCTCCTCCAGCTGCGGACCAACTAGTCACCACTCACCCCCACAATCCCACCTGCCCCACCCTGAGTTACTTATATCGGGTTCCTGGCTTGACTCCTGTCACCAGCAAATGTGTGCCCAAGCTGATCCTGAGCTACAGTTGCATGGCTTAAAGTCAGTCACATGATCATAGATCAGGTATGATGAACATCTGGCATGCACCTTCAGAAACTACAGCTATGAGGATGGCAAATGAGGTTAGGCAGAATTGAATAAAATAAATTTTCACTGCCGAGCAACACAGAGTTCCTTTTCCATCTGTAGTTTTGTATAAATAACATCATCTGAAACTGCAGATTGTACTTTGTAACATCTTTCTAGTTTGCAACTTATAGAACCAGTAATTTTCAAGGTCAGACATAACTAAAAGGCCTTTGTAACTAGCTACTGTATTTATAAAATATTGGATTTCTCTTTCTTTCTAGATCTGTAAAAGACTCTAAGGCCATGTCATTTAACATATTAATTACAGCACATCTAATATCCATATTACCACATTATACAGGTAGCACACATCTTATTTCAATATCTAGGATAAATCTTATAGTCATCACAAATTAAAGATAACCATTAGTTAAAAAAAATCCAATATAATAATAAATGACAGCTCATTACAGGGAAGAATTGTTTTTAAAAAACTAGTTAGCATTTGTTAAATGAACTGTTAAATTAACTAATAAAACTATAGAACTTAGAATAACTTTGAAGATTTCTGGTTTCAGCGTGTTTTTATAGAAAAACCAATTGTTTCTATTTTGTATCAT
Source organism: Crocodylus porosus (assembly GCF_001723895.1). NCBI lineage: Eukaryota > Metazoa > Chordata > Crocodylia > Crocodylidae > Crocodylus > Crocodylus porosus. Next base: position 59,199,490 of record NW_017728906.1, on the reverse strand, counting down.
CCAACTAGGCCCCTGCTGGGAAATATCATTAATGTTTCAGACCCCACTGAGAGGCGATAGCACTACTTGCTGAATACAGATAATTGAAACAGTGACAGGTATTTTTTAAATTGTTTTTGAAATTCCTTTGAGACATAGTACAAATCTAGTAAATATTATTTATCAATCTAAAGAAAGCTTTGCAGTGGGGGAAAATATCGGTGCTGCTGGTTTGTTTTAATGATCTGTGCTCCCATACAGTTCTGATTTTTCACCATGTTTTTTAAAAAAGGGCCAAATCTGAAAAGGAGTCATTCATGCGTGCAGTTTCAATGGCACTCTGGCCTGCCGGGAGCTACAACACTGAAAGACATTGCTCATCTTGAGAGGGAAGGAAATCTTCTGAGAGAGCCATGTAATACCTACCCAACTGCTCAACCAACAACCCTACCCAACTGCTCAATCACTCCCCCCTTCCCAAGAGAAGAGCCCCTGATTTTGGGAAAAAGCAGAAACTCTCTCACATACTAGGCTGAAGACTGGCAGAAGGTAGGGTAGAGCTGAACCTTATAGACTGAATCAGAGGTACATAACCTTCCTTAAGAAAACTCTCACTTTGTCAGATGTCATGAAATACAAAAACCAGAAAGTTAATACATCTCTGATTTAGTCTACAAGGTGCAACTCTACCCAGCCCTCTACCTGACTTCAGACTAACACAGCTAACTACTTCAGTCTGAAAAACGATTACTTGTCACAGCACAGTAATCTGTTTCTGAGAGCCCGCTTTTTGGAAGGATTCCCTGACAACTAACATACTGTCATTGGTGATTCTTCCACTGCAGAGTTTTCCTCCTCCTTGTCCTCACAAGTGGGTCACATTGCCTAGCTTCACTAAGGCTAATGGCAAGTTTATAAAAAAAAAAAGACCTGAAGCACAAAATAGAACCAGGGTCTGAAAGATAAGAGCAGATTAATAATAGGTACCTACCTTGGCTAGCCACACCATCCCACTCACAGTAGTTTCTAAAGCACTAGAAAAGGAGAAAGCAGGCAGAGACATTTTGGAGATGTTAAAAGGGTTTAGAAAGCATTTCTCCATGTTGCATTTTTGCATGGAGATTGGAAAACTAATTGGAGTTTTGTACCCGTGAATGTTGGCAAACAGAGCCACCTGCGATGATTTTCCTCATCACAACAGACCAGGGGTTCTCAAACTATTTTTTTGCCGACCACTTGAAAATTGCTGAGGGTCTCAGAAGACCACTTAATAAACTTTTTTTTTCTTCTACAAATCAAAGCACACAACTCATATTTTAGTATCAGTAGTCTTACCTTACAAGTACAGATATTCTCGATTGTTCCGCAACCCTTTCTGCAGATCCCCTGAATGGAGCTCGCAGACCAGTGGTGGTCCATGGACCACAGTTTGACAACCTCTGCAATACACCATCTTAAACTAGGGGCCTTTAGCAAAGAAAGCAGCAACATCAACAGGAACTATCAACTGGGCTTCATTATAGATAGAAATCCAGATATTTTTCTCAATGTCTAGAGTTTCATAATTGTAGCTTCATCCCATTATACCACTTAAAAGGGCAAGGTGCTGAAAAATAAAATGTCCCTTATTCCCCAGGTTTAAAACAAACAAACAGGGGGCGCATCCACACAAGACCCTATCTCACCGTAACAACGAGCTATGTCGCTTTAGCTTGTTACTATAGCAACGTAGCACTGGGGGGCATGAACAGTGATGCCGACACTACTGCACAGTAGCATAGGAAAAAACCTACGTGGCATCGAGACTGCACAGTAACACCAGTTACTGTGCCATCTGGCACACATGTAGACATGCCCACATTGTGTGTTTTCTACACTTTCCTGACCTGGCTTGTTTGCCACTGTACAACCTTAGGAAAAGCCTTGGGAAAAACTGCAGTTTAAGGAATCACAATTTCTCAACCATCAAGGAGAGTATGCATTGCCTCCTCACCTCCCCCTGTATGCCCCTCCACTCTCCACCAGAGACAGTGGAGAGGAAGAGCCATAAAAACACTGGCCCAGTTTCTTTCATGTTTTCCCTCCCACTTTAGTGGCATAATTCCAGGACTTCTTCAGGACATGGAAATATATTTTTGTAACTAGCTTTGACTTGACAGGTTCAAGAATAGGGACAGGGTTTGGCAGAGAGGGAACACCTTCAACTGACCGATAACAAGGGGCAGGATGTGACACACCACAATTAACAAAACAGTTCATTTTGATTTAAGAGATGCTAAAGGGTCTGGAGAACTTGTTAGTTTATCCAGTGATGAATAGCATGCTGAGGGTATAAAGCTCTATGTAAATACCAAGTGATATAGCTTTCCCATCCTAAGCAGCACTTACTTACCTAGAGCTAATTTTTGCCCCCATCCATCTACTACAGGTAGGTAAACACTTTTCACAACAAGGTTAACTTGTTGCAAAGTTAACAAGGAATTCATGTTTCTTATTAGGAGCACGTTTTTTCTGAAGTTGTTTAAATAATTATCCCATTCATGTACTGTGCAGTAGTTGATCCTGAAGCAATAAGTTCTGTAGACCTAGATAGTCTATACTCTTGGGGTCACATTTAAAGAGAGCATCTCTACCCTGCAGCTTGAACCATAATTTTAGTCAGCTACATCACCCTAGATTTTCTTAAGTTAACTTTAAAAGCCAAAAGTCAGTTTAAACTCATAGATACAAAACACTGAAGTCAGACTAGCTTTCTTACACTGCAACACATGAGATGCTATTTCTGTACTTGTTTGTTTTATTAGTTGCATCCTGCCCTCAAACCAGCATATTGTTAAAATAGTATTTAGCTATTGTATGATTTTAAAGTCTATCAAGTCTATGTATCAAAAAGCCATCAAACTTTAAAACAGGGGCCAGCAACCTTTTCAAGCCTTAAGCCAAACAACTCAGCTCCAGTCCAGCATGGACCAGGTGGCTTTAGCACCTGGTTTGCAGTGCACCCATCCTGGGGCCAAGCAGCTGGGAGCTGCACTAGCACTGCTGCCACTTCTCCCAGTCCCCTCCACCCTAGCAAGCACAGCTTTCAGCCAGAGGGAGCTACACCAGGCACAGCACAGATGTAGGCAGAGGCAGAGCCTTTCAATTCTGGAGACCGGATCCAGGGGCTCTGCAGGCTGGATATGGCCTATGAGCTGTAGGTGGCTGACCCAATCTCAAGAAGAACTATATTATAGCTTCTGAGCCACAACTAGAGCAAGGAATAAAGCTAGTCATTTTTTTTTGACTGAAAACATACTTCAACCAAAAAAAATTGTCAAAATCAAAACATTCCACAAAACATGTCAAGTTTGATGCAGATTTCCACAAAGATTTTTTGAAATAAAAAATATTTTGTTTCAGAAATGTTCAGGATGTTTCAAAATGTATTTCAGATGTTATTATATTCCATTGTTGTACATTATCTTATGCAGGAATACAATAAATCAATTCAGTTTTCCCATTATATCATATAATATGTCTAGTATCCTATCATATTACAACATACTGAGAGTAATGGATACAGGAATTGCTGACACATCATGAAATATTTTTTAAATTATATATAAAGGAAAATTTTGTAAAATCATATTTCAGATGAAATTTTGAAATAAAGTTTCTACCAAGAGGAAATAGGGTACCTGCTGTGCATAAGGCAAGAGAAAAAAATAATTACAGGAGCCAGGCAGAATTTGCCCAGAGTATGTGCTAATTGCCCCAAGATCACTTTACTTTGACTTTATAACCATTTCATTCTAATGTGCCTCCATTAATTTCAGTGATGTAGCTTTGATTCATATTAATGTAAAATCAATATTGATGTAAATGATACCAGAATGAAGCCTCAATGAGCAAATCTCCAGAGCCCAAAGTAGAATGTTTACTTCCTCATTTAGGCAATTAGTTCTACAGAAGCTTATCACACTAGTCACATAAGTCAGCACCACCTTGTAACCCGGCCTCACTGCCGGCCTGGGCCCCACGCGGCTCTGGGCTCGCCTGTCAGGGCTGCAGGTGGCTACAGCAGCTGCGGCCCCCCCACTTGCCGCACCAGGCAGTGTTTGCCACCACTGCCTGTGGGCTGCCCAGCATGCGAGCTCTGGGTGGGCAGCGGCAGCCAACACTGCCCGGCATGGCACGCCGGGGGGGCGCAGCTGCTGCCACTGTGCACAGCCCCGACGGTGGAGCCTGGAGCTGGAGCAGGGCCCAGGCCTGCAGTGGGGCCAGGTTACAAGCTGGTGCTGAGTGCGGGGAAATGTGGCCCCTCGTTTGCCCCATGGCTGGCACCCCACACAGTAGCTGCTCACAGCCCATATGGGGCTGCCTGTACCTGCTCCAAACAGACGCACATAGGCTGTGAGCACCTGCAGCAGGGAGCACCCGCCATAGGGCAGGCGAGGGGCCGCTTTTCCCCACACCTGTACCACAGGGCTGGGGGGCACTGGGAGTGAGTGGGCAGGGAGCCAGCAGGAGCACAGGGCCCGCACCACTGTCCCTGGGCCAGTGCTGGCGGGGCCCAGAACAGGGTGGCAGGAGTGCGGGATCCCGGCTGGCAGGGGCTCTATGGAGCCTGGACAGCTCCCCACTCTCCCTGTTGATGCAGCCCAGGCCAGCTCCACAGACTCCTGCCAGCCTGTGCCCCGCTTTGAGCCCCACCGGTGCTAGCCCTGGGACATTGGTCCCAAGACATTGGGACACTAGTCCCAAGATGGTGACCGGGGGCGGGGCACCTGTCAAAGGGTGGCGCTACCCATGCGGTCCTTGACAGCCTGCCAAAACTGGCCCTCCACCCAAAATAATTGCCCGCCCCTGATTTAGACGCTTCCATTTCAATAGCACACATAGTTCTTCATCACCTGGCACACATAAGTGAATTAAAAATACCTCAATTGGAAGGCACCTAAAGAAAAAAAAGACAGAAAACTATATCAGAATTCGTCTCCTTGTGTTAAGCCAAAAACAGAATTAAAAGGACAATTACATACTTGTCCAACAGGTAAACAAGGCCTGGTTCCTGAAAACAACATGTTTTTCTATGTCATCCACAGGAACTGCAATTTGATTCTGAGACCATAAGTAAAAAGGTCAGATGTGCCGCTCACAAAAAATACATTTTAATCAAAATCACTCCCCAGATACAAAGCAAGTTCAAAAGACACATCGGCAGGCTTCAGACACTATCAAAAGATAAAGGCATGGGATTCCGTATTCCTTACCCAGTAGCACAGTTAGCATTTGTCTCGCCAAAATGAACTGAAATTGCTCCAGATCCAAGCACAGACATTTCCCATGGCAAGAAGATGCAGAACTTACAGTTCAGAGGTTAAAGGGTTCCTGATAGTGATGTTGAAGAGGACAGGATGGTAATTGCTATCATATCCTAAGACAGGCTGGATGCAAGGACATGCAGAGAACAAGCAGAACTTTTTAAAAGGGACTCAGAATTACTTGTGCACCAAGAGAAGAGGGAGAGAAAAATATTCAAAGTGATGCTCTTAGAATTGCTCTTTCCACTCAGTATGATAAGTGTTCCTTGTGTAACAGATAGCACTCCAAAACCCCAAATATTTAAACTTGAGGGCTGGCTGTACACAGCACCTATATCAATAGAGGCACCTAAATATCTTGCCTTCTTTTCAGAAATGTTGAGTGCAGCAGTAGGAGCTATGGCTTCATGATTGCAAATCAGGCCAGTCATTTACAGATTCACATTAAATATGGACTGAAGTGTCTCACTGCAAGTTTCTGCAAGATCTTTTCTATCCTGAGTGCTCTCAGTGCTCCCAGGCAAAAGGTCATAGTAAATGATGCCTCTCAGTACAGATCCCCAGAACAAAAGGCTCTTGCTTATATACCTAGAAGATAGGAAATTCTTCATTAAACCTAAATTAGTAGAAGTTCTCTCAGTATCATTCACAAGAGATTATGGCTCAAACTGATCAGCGTAAAGCTTATAATACAGCAAGTCTCAGCACTACAAATACAGAATTTGGACCATCTGAAAGGGTCATGGAAAACAATAATCCATTTGCTCCAGAATACATAAGACAGACTGGCAGTTTTAATATGATATTATGTTGTATTACAATAAAAATAATATATGTTATAACATTTGTATTATAGAGCATCTTCATTTATAGTCAGATGCTACTGAAAAAAATACATACATATTTTGAAAAATATTTCCAATATTTTTTTTCATTTATTTCATCTTGGACAATGAAAACTAAGAAAGCTGGTTTCACTTTGGTTTCAGTCCCATGGCAAGGCCCAGCATTCGTTCTGCTCTGAACCCTGGGAGGAAGGTGGTCTAACTGATCCTGACTCATGTGACTAGTGTGATAAACTTCTGTGAAACTAATTACCTGAGAGAGGAAGTAAAAGTTCCACTTTGGGCCATGGAGGTTTGCTTGTTGGAGGCTTCAATCTGTTCTGTGAATTATACCTAACATGACTGAAATCAATAGAAGCACAACACCACCAGACTGGTATAAAGTCAGAGTAAGGCCATCTAGGGGCAGTTAGCATATTTCACTCAGGCCAAGTTTTGATTCGCCCTTGAAATTAATTTTTTTCTTCTGCTTTATGCACATCAGGAGTCGTTCTATTTCCTCCTTGTTGGCCATATAGTAGTTAATATTAACTATATGTATTTATTCTTAACATTACCTTTATCCACCAATCAAGTTCTGTGTTCCACATGCAGCAAAATGAAGTGTTCAAGAGCAACTGAACAAAGATGATCACAAATGACCACTCTGATGAGAAAATCTTTGTAATAGTGGTGTCCTTTAAGATTTACCCAGTCTTGTGTGGTACTTGTATTTCATTGAAATTTTTTCTCCTTTTCTTTTTGGTGTTTATTTTTCAAACACAGTTTTATACAAAAATGCATTAGTAAGAACAAGATTGCAGTCAAAACACAAAGGACAGGAAAGGAGAGTTCAGGTTCCCACAATAACCTTCTTGCCCTATTGTGTAATTGTATTACAGTGGTACACAAGGGAGATCTGGGTGGGGTCTCAAATTACAATGAGCTTTCAGCAGCTTGGATAGCTAGAGTTTATGTAACCCAGACAATTAATATTCTTGTTTATCGAAGTAATGTTTAGCTAGGGAAGGGTTAGCTATTCTTTAGTTTGTGCTCTAATTAGCCCCTACATTTTCAATCCATCATGCAATGTTTTACCACATAGCTCCAACTAAACTATTTATTCTGCATGAGCAACCTATAACCTTGCTTACTATTTCTCAGTGGCATAGTCATTTTTCAGTGGTGTGCACAGCATACATTCTCTATGTTATAGGTGAAATTCACTAATATCATTAGATGTACTTAAAGTTACTTTGCACTATAAAAAAGTACTCACTGTACTAATGATATATAAAGTATTTTGGAGAATCCTGTTATAAATAGAAGGATTTCAGTTTTCGGGACCCAGGAATAGACCATGCCAGGAATGCAGAGCTCATAGTACATATTGCTGGAGAGGTTACTTGATGAGGAGGACAACTGGGAGATGGTTTCCCTCAGCAGGTCAGAGGACTAAATTTACAAAAGGCAGGTATGTGCCTAAGGAGAAACACAAGTGCCTAACAGGATTTACAAAGGTGCTTAGTCTGCTTAGGCATTTAAATTCAAAAGCCCATGCTAAAACAGGGCTCCTTAAACAAAAAAACTCTCAGAGTATCTTGCATACATTTTACAATGGAAGTGGATATCAGGCCTGATTCAAGGTCTCTTGCTTCAGTTTTCTTTCCTGGGTGGGCAGTTATTTGGGCCACATGGGGAGTTTTGATGAGCTGTTGTGGGCCGGGTCAGGACCACCCCCCCCTCAATAACTCACCAAAACTCCCTATGGGGCTGTGGAAAATTACTTTCTTTCTTTGCATGTTGATGCATGTAGAATTATATATTTCCTTATTTTTGGCACAGAATAGTTTTCTGTTTGTTCTGCTTTTGTTTTTTCAGTACTATACAGGGTAATTTCCTTCAAATCTGTGAAACAGGAATAGAAGGCAACTAACGCCTTCCAGGATCAGAACATGAATTTTCCTCAAATAGTAAAATACATAATACTCACCATGCAGGAAACCCCCATCATGCACACTGTTTTCTCCTACACAATCTAAAAAGCAACACTTTATTGAGCTTTATTGAGATATAAGAACTTTATTGAGCTTACTAGGGCACACACTTGTTTTAAAGATAAGGCAGGGGCTTGGGTGGAAGTTGCGGGGAGCAAAGTTGTGGGGAGCAAAGAATCATCAGCTGCTACATCTCTGCAGAGAACTCTTGATGTCTTCGCCAATGCCTGCTAAGTCAGCTTGGCTGGTCAGTGAAAAGGAGGAAAAGGCCCACCTCCTTTCCATCCTCTTTGGTACTGCAGGCACTGCTACTTCTGCACAACCCTGATAGTCAAGCCAGCAAAAAAAAACCCTCAAAATGAAAATCCCCCTGGAATGGGAGCTCATGAAAGAAGCAAGAGTTGCACTTCCATATATAGATAACACATAAACAATGGCCATCCACAATCTGAATCTCCATAGTTAACTGGTTTATCAGGAAAAAACAATGTGCCAAAATCAAACATGGCACAAGGTCCTTTTATTTTAGCTCAAATAATACCCAAGCACGATTTTTCAGCTGTAGAATTCATGCACTCTTCTACTGATTAATATTTAAAGAGATTGTTTGGCACTGGACATTCAGTACGTCTTGCAAGGACTTGGCAGTGCAAAGAGGTGAGTAATCAAAGATGTGCCAAAGACTTGTCAAGAAAAAAAACTTACACTCAATACTAATCAAGCCTTGCTCTGTGCCAGTCCTGTTATTTATCCTTTCAAGGGAGAGCAAAGTCTTTCAGAGTGAGCATGCCCATGGTATAGAGTACAAACACCTTCTGTATTTGTCAGATGGAAGTGCAAGCTCAAGAGGATGGAAATGGTGGAAAGTGCATCCTGCCTTGTGCTTTGTGGCCAGCACTCTTTCTACATGCAGCAGGTATTTGTACAAATTGTGGGAAATTTGATAGCACTAGATATAATTTGTATATTGGTGGCACTAGAAGGCAAGTTTCCATATTCAACTGAACCAAAGTATTTAAATCCTATGTCAGCCTCTCCCTCTGGTGTTGCATTGGAGGCAGTTGTTCATGGCAGAATGATGTCCTGTTCTGGGCATATTCTCTCTGGAGACTCTAGCAAAGCAACTAAACTGACTTGAACTGCATCCTGTAAATATCCCTCTTTGATTTGGCACAGTTCATGTAGACCAAGGGTGGGCAACATACAGCCCACGGGCAGCCTGCTCCACACTCCCACTGGCACATGCAGCTTCTGGTGCAGTGGCAGCCAGGTGCTACTCTGCTCCCTCCACCCCTAGTGACAGCTCCTGCTCTTGTCCTTGCTGCACCATGCTGTGCTGTGCCACTCCAGGTAGCTTCAGCCAGCTGGCTCCTGCCCCAGTATGCGGGGCTCCAACTCCAGCGCATGAAGCTCTGACTCCAGCTCCCGGCTGCCTTCTGGTGAAGTCACAGTCACAGCCACACATGCTGGGGCAGGAGCCACCCGCCTGAAGCCGCCTGCCTAGAGCAGCACAGCACAGCAAGGAAAAGAGCAGGAGCAGGAGACAGAGGTGCAGGGAGCAGAACAGCGTCTGGCTGGGCTGGGCTGGGCTGGGCCGGGCCACAGGCACCAGTGGAGTGGCCTGCCCTGTTGCAAGTGTGTGGGGCGCAGCCCCATGCTGAGTGCCACAGAGGCAATGCAGACAAGTTTTGCTGCATGCGTGACCTGTTTCCCCTCCCTCCCCTGACCCATGACAGGTCCCCAGGACCTAGCTCCCAGGCAGCCTCCCCTCTCCCCCCCCCACACACCCACATCCCCCCCAGAAACCTAAGCTGTCATCACCCAGCAACCCAACCTTATGATCCCAGCCTTGCCCACCCCTCCCACTCCTGAACACTGCTCCCAGCCCACTTGCAGCCCCATAGGGAGTTTTGGTGAGTTATTGAGGAGGGGTGGTCCTGACCCAGCCCACAACAGCTCATCAAAACTCCCCATGTGGCCCAAATAACTGCCCACCCCTGATGTAGACCATGCTAATCAAACTATATAAATAATAATGATCTCACTTGGGACCTCAGCCAGGTTCAGCTTCTGGTCTTTAGCAATGAGAAGTTAGGGACTGATGGTCAGGTTTTGTCTGGCTGCTGCACAGGTACTTGGGATGGGCAGGAAGTCACAAGAAGTCTCTTTTCTTTCAGGTCTCTAAGTGCCTGGTGCCAGAGCAGCCACCTCCTTTGCCATCCAATCCATATAAGAACCACCCCCAAGGCCAGCACCCTGGACTCGCCCCACCTATATAGCAGTCAGCACACTGCATTCCTCTTCAGGAATGATCCAGTTTATATATCCGTCATGTACAACGGTGTTCTAGGCAGGATTGTGCTTCTCAGGAGAATACATCTCCAGCTGCAGTCACTGCTGTGACTCCAGGTTGTGTAGAGATATATCTGAACTAGCCTTTCGCTAGCTGGTTTAGTGCGAGTTCTCCTGAAGTATAGTAGCTGCCACAAGTGAGCTCTAATTTGTACCCCTTGCTGAGATTTTGTTCTTAATTAGGTGCATAATGTCCCTCAATAAAAAATAAATCAAGTAATTTGTTAATACAAAAAACGCTGTTCACTTTTATTTCACCTTCCATCCCTGGGTCTGAGAAAGTGCTTTGCAAATATTGAGCATAGACTCAAAACAGCCCTGCAAAAAAAGAGGGCATTTATTATCGTGTCCATTTTGCAAAATGAAGAAATACGATGAGAAAGGTTAATTAGCTCGCACAGGAAGTCCTTGTCAAAGCCACGCATGTTATTACTCTTATTGCTTGTTTACAGAGCAACACCATTTTTCCAGCTGTTTTTCAATCAGGAATGAAGACAAAGGTTCTGAACCTGACTCTTCTAAGGGCTGGTTTGGTGACGAGTTTTATTGCCTGCCTTAGTTCAAGTCCCAAATATGATACATTGTAACATTTGGTTTAGGTTCTGAATCTGAAATGTTTACCCACAATGGGTGACTTTACAAACAAGAGATCCCTGATTTCAGCTGCATAATCTGACAATATTATGGAGGCTATCAGAACAGATATAGACATCAATGTGATTATTCACAAGTATGAAATTTTGCATGTATTTTTAAAGCATTTTTATGATCAGAGGCTATAACTGGCAACAAATCTCTACTAAATTTTTTTAACTTCTCAAAAAATGCTTACTGTAAGTACCTTGAGTTACAGTGTTTTGAAAAAATTAAAGAAAAAAAAGACTGTTCTCCCAAAACAACACGTGTGCTCCCCTGGCTGCTTCAGTTAAATATTATTCCCAAAGCCATGCACATCACGGCTGAGATGATCGGGGATGTCGGTACACACAGGGAATGAAAAGACAGTTCAGCTGCACTGGCTTCTTTTCTGCTGGAAACACCAGAGAAAAAGGCAAGCACAATTTTTGTCCCTTACCTTTTGGCAAACATTCACAGCAAAACAAATTTAATCTCCCAGCTTTCAAAGGCTTGGGTGAGAAGTACAGGATACAATAGATTAAGGTAGTTGTCCTCTTCAGTGGCAAAAAGGATATTTTCACTCAGTTTTGCTCCTTTCCCAGTCCACAGTTACTTGTCATGCTACAGCTCAGTGTTGCAGATTCCTAAAACTCACCTTCAAATTATTTTTAAGGTTCTAATTTCACACCAACAAAAAGTCGAGATTCTGAGCCAGGATCAATGTGGCATCAGCTGCCTAAACAGCAACATTTTTACAAACCCACTACAGTAGGTCCCTTAGTCCCTGCCTGTGAGTCATAGCAAATTCAGCTCTGCAACAAGTACACAGAAGAGAGAGATGAAATATAAGAAGGCATGTGATGTAATCTGCCAGCATGGGAAGGTACAGTTCATAACTATTTTATTTACTGAGGCATAGCTTGGAAACTAATGAATCTCATGGCTCTCATCCTCAGCTTGAAAATTCAGACAAGAAGAAGAAGAAAAAAAAAAAAATCACCAGTAGGAATGCCTAGCATTTAAAAACACATTGTTTATTCAGGGACCTTTGCAGCAGAAACTCAAGAGCACTGCACTGAAGACAAGGATGCTAACAAACCTGATTTTCCCCCCTTACCTATAGGTTAGGCTTCTATCCATAGCTATACTCCTCTTCCAGCACTGGCTGCAGAGAAATGGTGACATTTTTCAAAATCCTTTGATTTCCACAAATGACAGGAAGGACACCTGAGCTCCATTTTTCTAACAGGCAGCCTATTGTCAGGGCGTTAGAGAGGAAAGTTGCGATGAATCCCATCTAGTGACACTGCAGTATTTTTCTCCTCTTCTGCTCCAGCAAGAAAGTCCCACAGCATTAAATGTGATGCTCAGTTACGCAGCTCTATATTTCTAAATGAATATCGCTAACCATTGCCATTTACAAAATAGACAACTGATAAAGTAAAATAACCTGTGGTATCAAGCGTAAAGCATTGGAGCTGGCCTTAGGGGTGAGCAGCGTGGGTAACCACCCAGGGCTCAGGGAGGGGGGCACACATATACACACACAGTAGTACTCTCCCCCTGCCCTGCCCCAGCCGATCCCTGCCCCAAGCAGGAGGAGCCCAGACTGCCCCACTCCTTCCATCTCCAGCCACTGCTCTGGAGGAGCTGAGCCAAGCAGTGCGGGCAGCTCTGCCTCCCCACCAGACTGCACTCCTTCCTGCTGGTGCCTGTAACAGTGCTACTGACTTGGGAGTGTGGGGGGGCAGGGGTGCCAAAATACAAATTCCCCCAGGGTGCCATTTTCCCTAAGGCTGGCTCTGCAAAACATACAGCAAAGAGTAGGCCCGCAAAATAAATCAAAGCTTTATTCCCAAAGTAATAACAAATCAATATGATGTTAGAACACTGGCCATCACAGACTTAATCTCAATTTACTTCATGACCCAAATCGCAATTACATTACCTTTCTCCTTACTTTTTTAATAATAAGACATCATTATAATGCTATGTATTATAGTACTGCCTAAGGGTGAACCAAGAATTGGACCCCGAAGCGCTGGCCCTGTGCAAACAGCCTACCACACAGTCCCCACCCGAACAGCTTACAATCTAAATGAGCAAGACACAGGGTTGGGAATAAATTAAAACACACAAATGGAGTAAATGATGCAATAACAGCAAATGAGATGATAAACCCACACTGGAGTGGGGGCTGCTGAATGATAGTAAGCTAAATGGAAAGAAAAATGAAGGGGAAAGGGATAGCGAAGGAAACAGGATAGGACAGGGGGACCTGGAAGTGAAGGGGCAGGTATGAAGTGAAGCCAAGATGACAAAACTGTGAAGGAAGTAGGAGAGGATTGGAGCAGACAGCTATTCAGCACTGAGCAGAGGAAGTCCAGTAAGTTCTCTGACTGTTCAAAGCTGGCTGCTGCTGAAACTGTCCCCCACGAGCTAGTCTCTCTGGCTCTTCAATTTTTCAGTGGTGCTGCACAAGGATAAAACTGAAGTAACAGTAGAGCATCTGACCCATCATCTCCCTTGATCAATGTCATTATTCAAGAGCAGTTCACAGACTGATGGATTTCCAGGGCAGAAAGGGCCAGCTGCTTATCAAGTTTGATCTCCTGAATAACACAAGGCATAGAATTTCACCGTTCTCCCTGCATTGCACCCAGTAATGTGTATTTAGCTACCTGCCAGAAAAGCATGTAGCCTTGATTAGAAGGTATCAGGAAACAGAGTATCGTTCACTTCCCTGGGCAGTTTGTTCCAGTGGTTATTCCTCTTTACTGTTAACAATCTGCCTCATTTCTAAGTCCTTTCTGCAGAATTCTCTTATCTTCTAAGCTATTGTCAGGCTGGGCTCCTTTTAGTTAAATGAGTCAATATGTTGCTGCAGCAAAATTATGTCAGAAAGGGGAATTCCTGCAGGACAAGCAAAGCAGGCAGCTTTTTGTTAGCTGAGCATCTAGCCATACTTAAACTAAACAGCACACTTGAACAATGTGGGCATACACAATGTATGCTAACAACAAGAACATGATGCAAACTACCATTCATTTTTACATATTATGGCTCTATCTGCAAAGTCCTTAAGTATTTGCACAACTTTAAGCTCATGGGGAACCTATACATGTGCATCAATGCTGCTCCAACATGCTGTAATTACAGTGCACCAGAGCAGACTCAATTAATTGAGTTTACTGGCGTGTGATAGTTACCGTGCTCCAGCAGACTCCAAAGTCATGTGTATCAGTGTCCCTGCACTGAAAAATGTTGCAGTGCAAGAACAGTTTCAAGGAATTCCATAGGACTTTTTATAACAAAAGAGCTTCAGCTTTTCTAAATAAATAATGGGCCTGATTCAGCTCAACATAGTCAATGAATGTGAGCCATAATGTGGATTTAGTCATGAAGTAATATGAACAACTAAATTTTGGCTAGAGACATGGCTTAGAATTGAAAGGCTTACAAGAGTTTGAACTATGTTTTAAGTAATTTCTGCTAGTCCTACCATTGACTTTAGAATAATGATTTATTTAGATATAAATACATTTTCTATATGGAATATGAATTGAAATTATTTTTTCAGTGTCAAGGGTTTCCACCGTCATATAATAAATATTATTAGTCCATTAGCAGACTGACTTGATAATTACTAATCTCCTTGGTAAAAAAAAAAAAATGGTTGCACCTCATTAAGTTTATTTGCGAGCTAACTAAATAATCCATTTTGATATATTTCATGCTTGTATGCAGTGTTAAGGGACTGATTGCTTTTCCCTTGGTTATTAATAAAGAAAAGCTAGATTTACTCAGCTGGAATGACAATCTCACAGTCTCCTTAATTTAAGGTTGAGGTTAGGGTTGGGGGTTGAGATAAAATAAGTGGTTTAAAAACAGTGTGAAACAGATTTTCATTGCTGATATTCCATAAAGTCTGCTTCTGGAGAAGTTTGCCAAGGTGTCTGGGGTGAAATCCTGGCTTCACTGAAGACTGACGGCACAACTCCCACTGATTTCAGTGGTGCCAAAATTTCACTCCTGATGTTCAGGAGAGCTTCTATCTGGTGCCCTGTGCCTTAAAGCAGTGTTTCTCAGCCAGTGGGTCATGACCCAAAAGTGAGTCACAAGAATATTTGAAAGGGTTGCGAGCAAGTACCAGAAAAATGCATGAAAGTGCAGGTTTCCCTTTGCAGGCTGGCAGCATTACCACCTACAAAGGGCTGCTTGGGATAATTGGAGGCAGTGGGTGCATGTGCGTCTGCATGTACTGATGCACATGGCCAGCATACAGCAAGGCCGGGTCATGGGAGCAGGGGTCCAGGGAACCGTCTGGAGGGATGGGGGAGAATGGGGTGGGGGTGAGACAGGCAGGGAGTCTGTGTGTGTGTGTGCACGTGCACATGTGCGCGCATGCCTGCCAGCGTTGGAGAAGGTGGCCAGGCAGGGGGAGAGAGGGGGGAAGGCACCTAGCACTTCAGTGGGGGAAGGGGACAGGGGCAGTCCTTTATGGCAGGGAGCTGTGTGCCTGGCACAGAGCCAGGGCTCATACATGCAGGGAGCAGCATTCACTCCTCGTCCTCTCATCCAAGCAAGAAGGGGGCAGCTGGGGGCCACCTCCGGCAGGGCTGGGGAGCAGGCGACTGTGGGTCAGGAGTGAGGGGCACCATCATGGCCTGGGAGGGCAGGGGACTGTGGGTCGGGACAAGCTATCAATCTTGACAAATGGGTCCCAGTACAAAACAGGTTGAGAACCACTGCCTTAAAGTACCATTCAAAACAGGTTTTGTTGCATTTTGTTTGTTCTTTTCTATTCTTCATTTTCAACTTCCTCACCTGTTACCAAATCATGATGAGTAAGAAAAGAATACTAGAAAATGGACAAATGAGAGTATTTCAAATATGCAATGAGGTTTTGATAAAAATTTCCTTTTTTTCCAGGAAAAAATTCTCAATTGAAAAACAGAAGTTGTTCCTGCTGCTCTAATTGTACATGGTCTTAAAACTGGATATATCATTGATTGCTACTATTCTAAATCAATGATAAATCAATAACAATCAATGATAAATCATTGATTTATCATTGATTGCTACTATTTTGATTCTCAACATGTCTAAGATCATGTTGCTGATGTCCACACAAACTTCTTGTGTATCATTACATAGTTCTTTAGGTGACTAATATAATGAATATTATAAATGTATGCAGCCCTATACCCCTTCTGAAAGGAAACATTAGTCTAAGGATGGACCTGCATCCACTGCAGTCTAAGACAAAGCTCTGCTTCAGGACAATCAGGCTGTATGTGGTACAAATGCATGTGTGATAGATCTATAATAGGGTGAGTATGTGCACACCAAAAACTGATGTATGCAAAAAAAATCACTGTTGTTCTGAAAATCTTGGGTGTATTTATATAATAGAAATCATAGAAAAAGAGGACTGGAAGAGATCTCCAGAAGTCATCTAGTCCAACCACCTGCCTGAGGCAGCATCATCCCTATGCAAACTATCCTATACAATCCATAATCTAAACTCCTCATAAGACTAATACAACACAAAACATAACACCCTAACCTGCTACAGGTGAAGCAGGGGAGCCATGGTGGCCAATGTCCTGCTTCTGTAAAGGGTTGTTAATATATGCTTGAGAGATCCTAGGTAGCAGGCCACACCCCACTACAAAGGAAGGCAAAAACCCCCACAGTCCATACCAATCTGACCAGGAGGTAAAATTCCTTCCTAACCCTAAATAATACCTAGATATCTATGTACATCTGTACAGCCACTCTGTGACCTATTTGCACCAATACGATTAGATTGCACCATAGGGTTGTAGTTCCATTGTTGAAGGGATGTGGGATTTTATCTGATTTGTTGATAACCTTTTCTGGGAGGTTTTAAATGTGGGGTTGAATGAATAAAGGCAGATGGATCTGGTCTGTCTGATACTGAGTCACTTCCCTAGGGCTGCTGTCTCCAATTGCTATTAAAAGTGTCCTGGAAAGGTTTATCTTTTTCTTTCTTCATTTTTTTTAAATTGGGCATGTGCCTTGTTTTGCTCCTTCTTGATTAATAATGAAGTTTTGAAAGGTTTTTCCAGGGATGGAGGGTATATATAGGCACTGGTGTATGCAAATCTGGTCTCTCTTTTTCTGATGAGTCTCAAAATAGGTGTGCCATGAACTCTCACGCTGTAATTGAAGGGGCTGAGTTGCTGATCATTAACAAAGGTCTTTCTCCTCCAAAGCATTTATTAGTCACTGATGTTAAATAGATATCTGATAGAAATTCTAATGTATAATATAAATGGAAGAGAAAGAAAAGTGGGGGAGAGAGAACTGATTCCATTTACATCAGAGAAAAAGTTTAAAAAGGAACTGCATAATTTTTCTTTGCAGGTCGCATTTAAGGACAATGGAGCTGAGGGCACTCATCCATCAGGATCACATCCAAGACAGAAAGGAACTTCAAAGCCTAATGGGCAGCCTAGAAGTAAACAGGCATACAAGAATACAGTCTTCAGCTATTTAACCAGGGAAACCTGTGACCATTTCCATTTTGGCTAAATTAAGTGTTAAGGCAGCCTCCTATAGTTAGGAATCTACTTAACCTGCAGTGATTTTCATGGAAACTGTGAAAAATAGCAGTTTCTGTGATCACTTGGAAAAATGGTATTTTGCATGGAATGGCCCAAAAAATTAAAGCTTAGCCAAATACAAAGAAAGTGTGGCAATCCCTGGAGCCATAGAGCATGTGGTTTGAGAGACAGCTACTGAGAGGCTGAGCTAGAGATGTAGACTCAGTGGAGGAGTCAGACGGGGAAACAAAAGGGTTTGGGTGCCATCTTTTAGGAAGCCAGATGCAATGCTGGAGCAATACTGAAGTCTGAAGATGAGTGATTGGCCTCAGCCAATCAGCAGCAAGAGGTGGGAGTGCCAAGACCCCTCAGCCAATCAGTTGTGAGGAGGCCTCACTGCAAAAAGACCAGAAAATTGACTCTGCGCACCATGAGCAGCCTCCAAAAACCCCTTTGATTAGTTGCATTTTAGGTAGATCCCTACCTATAGTCTGGACAGAAGAATTAATGAAGCAAGAAATGTCACTAATATCCCCTCACATCTCTATACTCAGCAATGGAAGCCAATGCGTGAGCATAGAGGACACTTGCTATGTTTGTAAAGCAGACTGCAGACTCTCCAGCCACTTTTCCAGGCACAGAGGCCTCCATTCTAGCGTTTGTTTTCTATGTAAAGTGAGCTGGAAATTCCCTAAGGTCACAAGAAATCTGTCTACAATGCCAATGAGATTCTGCACCCACACTGGGAGAAGCGTAATCTTGCATAAAGGTAAGCAACGCAATAGAGAGGCTTTGCAAGCCACACCTCTTTCCCCTAATAATGTTGCATCCACACTCTGACTCCTTAAGTGTGTAAAATCATCCCATCACCCCTTGAGATGACTCTGGGTGTTTCTTGCTATACTCACTAAGTCCTAAGGTGGCCAGATGGTAGGCTTATGCTAAGTGGCTAAGTGTAATGATGGCTGTCTGTTTTTCTATGCTATACATCTACTGCATGTTTATATTCAGACCCCTGTGACTCTGAAAATGTCTGTGCTCTGATTGATCAGCTTAGCATCATTGTGAGTAGAGACAAAGAATAACAAGGTAAACATATAGTGGATGCCACATCATAGCAAAAGAAAAAGATGGGGCCTGGCTCTTAAAAACTACTGGTGTTCATCAGAATGGCAGAAATGTAAATACCACTTAAGAGATTTTTCCAGGTACAGGCTAATCTGCAAGTGAGCTAAAACTAAAGATAGCCTCTCCTTGTACACACCAGATTGGTTAATGTAGAAGATAAATTACCACAGTGTATGTAAACTGCTCTGGGTCCAGCTTTCAGCACACACAAAGAGGTCAGTTAAGCATAATTTTCTGGTTAGTGAATGTGATCAATGCCAGCAACATAGGAAAGAAGGACAAAGGACTGCAAAAAAAGAACAGCAACATATAGCGCACCAACCCACAGCCACATCGTTATGAATAATTAATGTATCCTGTTCAAACCTTTCCAACCTCTTCCTTATCATGACAAGACTAACTCCATGCAAGTTAGCATGCTAGACTTGCAGACCTGCCAAGTTTCACATATCTTACATGGCCTTTGCATTTGACAGCTCCATGACACCTTTCCACAACTCAGGTAAAATCTCAGGCATACACACGACAAAGAATGTTGTTTAATCAGGAGAACATAAGTTCAAGGCTCACATCTTTCCCAGATTGCCTTTGATATTTTAGCAGCTCACAACCTTTAATCCCCAACCTGTGAATCAAAAGTAAGTCTCCAAAATAACAGATCAAGTCTGATGCCTATGGTCAGACTTGCAGGAATACTATACCAAATCCCTGTCTGGTTCCACTGTCTGTAATATTGCTCTATTCATAGGCCACAATCTGCTTCAAAGGCCAGAATAAACACACACCAGTATTCCCAAACTCAATATGCTGCTGCTATTTCATAAATAGTTACCTATCTCCTTGATATCATGCATGTGCAGCCATCCAGAGAATGGCTCCAGGTGGAAGATAAAACCCCACTTCTCCTACATGTTGCCCCTAAAACTCAAGAAGTAGTAGCCTGTACAAACCTGACTTCTGTTTTAAATAAGAACTCACTAGGAAACTGAGGACATTTATACTAGACGTGTGTGAGCGGGCTGTATTTTATTTGGATTTAGAGTCAGGCAGAATTGAGGAACAGTGATTCAATTCATCGATTCAGGTCACTGTCCTGATTCGATTCAGCCAAATCCAAATCTGAAGATGGGATGCTGATTTGGAGAGTCAGCAATTCGGACATAGACACAGCTTTAAATGTTTTTTCTACATGCCTTAAGGTACCCAGTGCAGCTCATGAAAGTTGAGATGGTGGGGCAGATGGAGCATCCCAAAGGAGCGTGAGGAGATCCCCCTCACCCCCTTCCCCGGCCCAGACCCAGGAGACACCAGTCACCGAGTCAGGGGATGTGGGAGTCCCCCACGCGCTCTGCAGCAGATCCATAGTGCTTCTGGTCCACTTCTGGGTAAACCACCGGGCATGCTAGGGACCCCTCGATGGGATGCTCTATCCGCCCTACCATCTCAGCGTTCACGAGTTGCCTGGTAACTTGAGGTATGTAGAAAAAAACATATAAAGCTGTGTCTATGTCTAATCTCTATGAATCGATTCAGAGGGTTTCAATTCAATTTGGAGAGATTAAAAGGGTCTCCCGATTCAATTCGGCCTCTCAATCATCAGTCTGAATCTGCCCCTTTCCCAAATACCGGTGTTTGGTGCTCCCAAATGAGAAGAGTTAGGTTGCTCTCGGTTCTGGCACCCATGTCATATTCTCATCCCCTGCTGCAGACAGCACAAAGGAGCCAAGCAGAGACTTGAGCCAAGGTGCTAGAAATGCCAGCTACTGCTAATTTCAGTATCTTCCCAGTCAGTAACATGAATCTCACTCAATACATAGCTCCAAAATTGTAGTATTGTACAGCCAACCTGGGCAAAATGAATGCAGTTCCTGTAATACCAATGATACGTTTATGCATTTTATTGGTACATTTATACTGCAGTCCAGAAGAGTAACTACTGCATGTGTGGACATGCATGAGCAAGATCTAAAACAACCTAAGTTGGATGCTGATACCTGCAGCAACACAGGCTCCAGTGAGTGTTGCAAAAATCAATGCAGGAATCTGAGTAAGCAACTAAAGCCCATGCTGCCATGGCTGTTTTTAATGATATCCCAGTTAACTTGCTTAAAGCTAGCATGCCAGACATGCAAGAGATTCCCAACTTCTCCCAGGACTGTCTTGACAAAGCACAGGAGACAAGGTGTGGGAACCATGGACTGCCAGCTTATAAATGATTACATCCCTACAGGCCTGTGCTCCTGGTGCAGTTCCTAGACTTTGCTTAGCAATCTACACCCCATGGGCTGGATCCATCCTGCAAAGTGAGGTGATCCTGCCCACCAATCGGTGATCTGGCTCACAGTGGCACTTAGGGGTAAATCGGCAGCTTTCACAGCACAGGGGGGAAATGAGCAACCTGGTGAACTGGTAGCATTTAGCAGCATACAGTAACAGGAGGAATGAAGAGCAAAGGATGCAGCAGCGGCTGGAATGCAAGCAACCTTAGGGCTAGGCTGTGTTACTTCAGCCCGCCATTGGTAAAAGGTGGCTGACTCCTGATTTAAACAGTACTAATGGACATTATAGTCAAAGTGTATTGGACAGGGCTGTAGTTCATTGCAGTCTGAGCTTTAGCTACTAAACTGCAATAAGTTACATAGAAGTTTTCCCCCCAAAATATTATATGTGCATCTATGCAACTGTTGTCCTAAGACAAAGCTAGCTTGGCTCTTTATGCTAGTCACATTTTCTACTATAATGATACTACTGCAAATGTGAATCCAACTACTCAACAATGTGGTGTGAACAAGATTGATGATCCCCATTCTCCTTCTTTATCCATGAATGCAGCTGTCCCTCCATGTTACATGCACATTTATATGCATGTGAACAGCAAAGCTGATGGTTCTGATCAGGAAACTTCTGGTAAAAGCAGACTCCAATTAAAAGTGGTTGAAACATGAGAAATTCCACTATTTTTCTGTCCATGAAACAGTACTACTCTTCTGCAGAGTTAAATAGTTTCCTGTGGCCTAAAGGGCCGCATGTGTAGACATGTGATGTTTACTGCAGAGAGAATTGGTCTACGCTGCAGTAAACATCTCATGTAGATGTATGTCGATCTACCAGCTCTGTCTGCTGAGTTAACTTTAGGAATTATTTCACTATTCCTGCCATTAAACTATTTAAGCACTCCTAAGATGGTCCTATGTCTTTCCAGAAGAACCACTACCCTATCAAAACTCCTATGCCAAGCACTTCAATTTTTTTTTCAGCGGAAGATTGTGTCCCAATACTATGGACATATGTTACCACAAGAGTCTGTCAAGCACTTTCTCCATTCCCTACTTGCACCATAGAAAGTTGTATGTTGTAAGATTCCTTTCTGTGACTTACATGTCAAAAATCAAGCCCATGTATTGATTTCCAGGGACTGGTCAGTGCAATGCAATATTTTAAATTCATAAATGTTCACTAATCTGTTTGTACTGAAATGGACTCTATCAGTATGCAAATAAAGAAAACTTGATGAAAATAATGCAACTACATTTCCTCTTTACGAAATAGTAACCCAGAAGAAAACTACAAAAAAGATTTGAGCTCTAAAAGGATGACTTAAAGTAAAAGACAAAAGAAGCGTGGTCAATTTAGCTTATGCAAGCAAAGGTTAAAAGATGACTTGATTACAAGGTACAAGTGCCAGTGTGAGGAAGAAGATGACTGTTTAATATCTAAGAGAAAGAGACATAATGAGAAGCTGTTGGAAGCTGGAACTAGAAAGAAGGTGCAATTTTCTAACCATGACAATAATTAATCATTGGAACCACTTAAGAATGTGATGTATTTTCCATTACTTGCAGCCTTTAAAATAGAGAGTAGGAGCCAGCTCCTACTCCATCTAATAGCTTGTAAGTGCTATTCTATTCCACCCTGCTTCAGTCCCTAAAAAAATACTAACACATCTATTTTTGTACCTTCATCTTAGTCATAAAGCTAAATCATCACCTTTTGTGATAGCAGTTTTTCAGGGGCTTGAGTGGTGTAAAACAAGTTCGCACTTGGACACCTAGGCACCACTTAGAAGTTGAATAAGGTGGCATAAGAACCTGTCCAGGATCTCTTCCTAAGAAAAAATATGCAGTATCTGAAACAGAAGTTTTGGGTCCGACATAGAAATTTTTGGTAAATGTTTTCTAGCCTGCATTATGCAGGAGGTCAGATTAAATTATCAGAATGGTCTCTTCTGGTTTTAAGGTCTCTGAACACCTTATTATAATTACAGTGTTTTCAAGAAAGCCCTATGTTTGATATATGACCACCCTGCTAAATGCCATCTCTATATCTCAAATGAATCAAACAGCATGGTACCATCAGGGTGGCATGCTGCTCATAGACATCGTCCTGAGCGGTTGATATGACCAACCATTTTTATTCCAATTTCTTCCCAATGACCAGCATAATAGATGTATATTTTGCAAGGATACTTCATGGCTACAGAGATTCATACCTGTTTAATGTTGAATGCATTGATACTGTCGTTAAAGCCATAATCACTTGTGAACATAAGAATTAACCAAATTCTGTTCTTAAGGAATATCACACAAAAGGATCAATATGACAGATATTTTATAACCTCTGTTAAGGTATAACACAGTGGTTTCTGAAGGTACAAATTTGGTCATCATTGTGTTATTCTGTTCTAAAAATTAATATGTGTGATGCCCCAATTATAATACAACAATTTTACTATTAAAAACAAAATAAATCCATATACATTCCTATTTGCATGGTCACAAAATTGATTCGTATCACACCTTCCAGCACGTAGTAGCTGGGATGAAAACTAGTTGCAGGTCCACCTCTTCTTCGTCTTCAATCCTTATTGCCATCAATTATTGGCAGATTTCTACATAGACAACATTATCATTCCAACCTGCAATTTATCCACCACAGTTAATTTACTTGGTGAAAAAGGCAGCTGACTAGCAACATAAAGTTGCATAAAGATAGACAGCATAAAGTTGACTTTTTAACATAATAAATGTTTGTTCAGTTATAGGGGTGTACTTGGTAGCCGTGTTGGTCTGAGACAAAAAGACATACAAATACTAGAACTCTTGGTTCCAAAAGGATACCTTTTATTAGACCAATTGGAAAATAGCAAGAAAATTGTCCATTTCTACAAGCTTTTGGGATCCAAGTCCTTTTGTCAGGCTCTGGGAAAAGTGTAGATGGTGCAAGATGGTAAAAAGTCTCCGTAGATAGGAAATAATGTCTGATGAAGGGACTTTGATTCCAAAAGCTTGCAGAAAAGAACAATTTTCTTGCCATTTTCCAGTTGGTCTAACAAAAGGTATCATTTTGGAAGCACGAGTTCTAGTATTTGTATGTCTTTTTGTCTCAGACCAACATGGCTACCAAGTATACCCCTGAAACATGGAAGATGCCAAATTTTAGCTGATTTTGGATTTTAAACTTCATTGCAGAACAACAAGGAAGGTTGGGTTTTTTTTACCTCCCTGCCTGCCATGTGACACCTCAGCAGAAGGAATTCTACCTGATCAACACATCAAAGAGCTACTCAACACAGCTCACAAGGACACTGTCATGGACCCAGAGGGACAGACTTCCATCTTTAGCTCCCTCTGTGCGAAAATTAAGTTTATTTCCTACCTATGGGGACTTTTTACCATCTTGAACCATCTACACTTTTCCCAGAGCCTGACAAAGGGACTCTGATCCCAAAAGCTTGCAGAAAGGGATAGTTTTCTTGCCATTTTCCAGTTGGTCTAATAAAAGGTATCATTTTGGAAGCAAGAGTTCTAGTATTTGTATGTTCAGTTATATAGCATGTTTGGTTGTGAATATCATTACACCTCTGCTCCACTGCTGTTGATAGTGTGGATATAAGAGTTACTTTGTAATGAAACAATGTTAATCCACTGTGGCTTACAGAAAAAAAACAATTGAAAAGCTATGCAAATTATAACTCTGCTACTGTGATATGTCTTTCATATACCACCTGACAAAATCATTCTATGCATTTTTATCAAATAGATTCTCCTCGCTCCACCAAGCCAGACCCTTAAAATTTCATATAAATATTTTATGCAGTAGAACTATTCCATACACGCTATATCAGTGCTTCCAAACATCCAAATGCACTCTATCCTAAGGACAACCTTTATGAAATTGTAGATTCTAATATTTCAACAGCCACAAAATGCCAAGAACAGCTAAAGATGGCAAATCACTAATCTTTTTCACCTACAAAGAACACAAACATTGGTGATCACCAACCAGCCTTCCATTCTGCAGCAAATCTCCAAAAGGTCCAATTTGTTTTCATTCTATATCAGAACAAAGAGCCATAATTTCAATATGTTCCAGGCAATTGCATTTCAGAGATGTTTCAACTAAAAGCTCTCAACAAATTTTGGTTGAATCATTTTGTTTTGATGATGAAGACCTGATATATTAAGTAATTATTTTTAAAAATGACTTTCACCAAAATATAAAACTACACACAAAACGACTTAAAATTTTAAAATGGAAATTTTGTCAAACTCCACTCATTCCCACAATACACTTACTGTATTATAACGAAACTACATTTCTGATTAAAATATTTCCTAGTGAAATTCTTTTGAGTAATTCTATGCACAAGATTTTGCATATGTAGATCACGTAAAAGGCTTACTTGAATTCACAGCTCATGAAAAATGTGGGACAAGTAATTATCAATATAATTACAAATAATACTTAATATACAACTTTAAAACAACCAGCAAAAAAGAGGTATATAGAGCTTTCCTCAGCATGTTATCCCAGTCTACAGTGTCAACCAATTGTCTGAATGATATTCAGCAGATATGCTAATGCTCTATGACTCAGAACTTGGAAAAAAAAAATCACCTAATACTCTTTCTAATTTGGTGCATTTGTGTACTCTTTATTTTCTACTAAGCTATTTTTTGTAGTAAACACATCAAAATTATTTCTACTTCTTTTATATTAATTCAAAAGCCAGCTACCTTCCTCTGGCCATACAGCCAGTCTGTTGCTGGAAACTCATAAAAAATGAATGAACTAAGGCAGCAGTCTGGAAACTCAGCATCAATTTTTTTCATAACAAATGGACTAAACATCTAGAACTAGGTCCTCAGCTGTTGAAAAAAAAAATCAACATGGCTCCTTAAAATACATCAATTTACAGGAAAAGAGCTACTCTCGCACTGTGAAATTGTTTTGGGTGAATATAAATGTCCAAAAAAAATGATCCTGATGGTTGTAAAGCTGCATGAATACAATTAATGAATACAACCAAAGCAACTCATAAAGGTGTTTTGGCCTACAACCATGTAAGAAGTGAGGAAGGAAAATTAACATGGGTTTGCACTGGTAGTTTTGCTAAAATATTCATGTTATGCTACTGGCTAGTGATGACTGTATCATCCCTATCTGTTATGTCTCCTGCATGATGAACAGACATACTAGCACAGAAACCCATCCAAGAAGCTCCCTGCAGCAGTAGTGTAACTAATAGGGGTTGCAACCAGAAATGAGGATGCAAAAATAGTAGGCACTGCTGCTGCTCTCCTGGCTGCCAAGTCGCCATCAACAGCTCAGCTGTGGCTGCTGCCCTGTCCAGGACACAGAACCGCTCATTATGCTTCTGCCCTGTGGTACAGTCAAAGTGGTTACATTCCCTGTTAGTCTGCAAACCTGAACTCAGAAACACGTGTGCCAGGTATGGTTCTCCACATGTTCTGAATCTGAATGCATGCTCCTTTTTAGTTCTTCACCTCAAGAGCTGGCAATGCTTAAGCAACTCTTCCTTCAAGTTCCACTTCCACTCCTACACTTCACTCCAACATAAATCATTCATTAGCATTCAAAACAGCACCTTACAATGCAACCCACACAAATAAACAAAATCACTACCTTGGGAACAAAAAGTTACTTTCCTCTCCAACTGCCAGGAGTTCTCTATATATAACTACTTCTCATGATTCTTCCACACACTTGAGCACATTGTAACCAAAACAATTTCGCTATTTCCCAGAATAAAGGTGGTGGACACTAAAGTAGTGGCATTTCCCTGAGAACATCCAGTAACCCCACCCCTTTGCAGGGTGGAGAGACTTGAAAATTGGCAAAGGAGATCGGGGGTTTTTTGGCAAGGATGTGGGTTTTGTCACAAGAAAATTCACTCAAATATGGAAAATCTAAGTACCTACAGGAAGCAGGGGGAAATCACAGTTTGCTCGTGCTCAGTAGAAACAGGCTAGAATTTCACTGCCAAAATGTTACAAGAGGAATGGAAGTGCAGGCTGGGAAAGCCTGGGAGGTTGGAGAGAAGTGGTCAGACTTGAAGAGAAGAAACGCCCAAGCACAGTTCCCTTCAACAGGTTGGAATACCACACAAAATTTCTGAATCTCACAATGCTCTTTAGTTAGCAAATGTCTATGAGGCCAACTACAGAGAGGGCATCTTTCC
>NW_017728906.1:59161433-59171546 GCF_001723895.1 Crocodylus porosus | reverse complement strand
GCATGCTCTCAGTCAGGAGCTGACAGAATCTGAGCATGCGTCTGTGGGGAAAGTAGGTCAACAATGATTGACAGCTCCGCAGGTCACCCAGGGGGCAAGGACTGGGTGAGCCTTGGAAATTTCCACTCACAGCTTCAAACCCCGCATGTCAGTTTAACCTCTTCTGTACTGGCAGCACATACTCAAAAATTTCCATGACAGTCCACACTGAAGCTGGCAGCCCATTAATGTGAAACATAGTTAACTATTTTAGTCTGAACTCAAGTAGAAGGCAGAATATATTTGCACCTATAGACTAACCAAAGTAGATAGACCTAGATAGATATTTCTATTTTTCTTAGTCCCCAAGGTACAGATCTACTTCACCTCACCTATTGCTGCAAAAGCTACACCATTAACTGCTGGAGTGGCAGAAGTGTGCGAGGTACAGCTTAAGGTTCCACACCTGCTGACAAATGGGCATCCGTGGCTATTCTGGGTTTTTTGCCATTTGAATATTTAAAAACCTAGGAAATCCACAAGCATATCTTTATTTAAAGAACATAGGTCAAGTTGAAAAGCTGAGTATGGATACTGTTGTCCCTGCAACCTTAATACACTCCAAACTTGTGCATATGGATTAGGATACAATCTTTTCATATGGATACACTGTTTCTTTCCACAGGACCACTACCTTATTTGATGCTAGTCATTATTTTGGTTTTTCCTCAATTTTCAGTTTGTGGCCCCTTACTAAAGTAAAGGGGCGGGGGGAGGAGTTTTCTCTTTACTGACTGAAGGAGTGCTCTCAGTATTGACTGTGTGACTGGCTGTCATCCTTCCCTGAGATCTCTTCCAACCCCAGTGCTCTGGGGGAAGGATGAGAAAGTTCCAATTTATGGAACTGTTCATAAATGTATGGATACTCCATGAAAAATCAAGCCTAAATATGCCTATCCATAGAATCTGTTGGAAAATTGTATCATCCATGAAAGCAGAAATCTACCAGAACATCAATCAAGCTTTGTGGTCAGAAAGGAACTGGAGGCAGTGTTGAAGCACAGAGACAGCATAGCAAGGCCACTCTGTGTCTGAGCAGGAGCACAAAATCCTGAAGGAAGCTCTTCTTCCGGGCTTTGTGGCTTATGGGGCTCCTTGTAGCTCCCTGCCACACTCTACCCAAAAAGCCACATGCTCTTGCTGCTGCTCACTTGTCTTTACCTGCAAAACCACTCATGTCATAGGTAGGCACACTATACTCCTTCACTGAGGGTCAGTGCCAGGATGGGAGACCAGAGCCAGGAGGGGTAAGGCTGGGTGGGGGGACTGGTGGGAGCAGTATGGTGCGTAGTCAGGTGTGTCAGGGTTTGGGATGAGTTGGGAATCCATGGGGTGGGGGCAGCAGGGTGTAAAAGAGTTCTCAGTCAGGATGCTATCAGCTCCTTCCAGAGGTGCTGTGCCACACGGGTGCCACTGTGGCCAAGTTTAAATGCCCCACACACCTCCTGTGGAAGCAGATCAGGAAGCAGCTGTGGCTGTGCAGTGCAAGCTGTCATCACAACCCTTCTTGATCCAACCCCACATGTTGGGGGGGCAAGCGAGGGAGGATTGTACTGCACCCCTCTGTTTCCAGAAGGAGCATGTGGGGTCAAACCAGAAACAGCTTTAATCACAACTATTTACACTGCCAGTGGGCAGCATCTTCTCTCTTTGCAGCAGCTACTACAAGCTGATTAACCCTTTCTCCATCCAATTAAGACTTTTACAGCCCCAGTCTACATACAGTTCAGTGGCAGCAGATAAGACTCTGCCTAGCTCCCTGTCCACCCCTCCACTTCTTCTACACACAACACTCCCCATTTTCTTCTCTCTCACCCATTCCCCCTTCCCTACTCAAGGCACAGAAAGAACTGATTAGGCATCTGGGATGCTGGGTTACTCCTTGGTTTAGCAATGCTTCTTTTCAAGTGGTATCAGCCCTACCAATAGGTTTTATTATATTCCTTTTATTTTACCTGTATCTGTGACAACAAATGGATGCAGGACAAAGTCCTAAAAACATTGCATTCTTGTCAAATGCTTACTGTATTAGGCCAGTGGTTCTCAACTAGGGTGCCACAAAATTCAGAAGAGGTATGGAGTAGTGCCTGAATCCTGAAAAGTTTGAGAACTTCTGGCATAAAACCATTGCTGCTGTCACACAGGGCTGACAACCTAGGACTTATTTTTTTACTGACAGTAAAAATATGTAACAAAGTTTCTCTGTCAATAAAATGTTTGCAAATTGTCAGTAAAAAAATTCTTGGGTTGGCAGCCCTTATGTGACAGCAGCAATGGTTGTGGAATTAAAGACATATAATATTATATATTATTCACCCTTGTTTAATATATGGCCTATATAAGACATGATTAATTTGCAAGCTTTTCATATTTCACTGACTTATTGTGATTTTTCATTATTCTGAAGTTATATGGGTCAATGATGCCTCTTCCTGAAAAGTTAACACAGGATCTTCACAATGAATCAAAGCATAAGGCAGATGAACAAAATTCTGAACTCTAATTATCTAGTGATCTTAGCTGCTCATCTTTTGCATCTTGTTTGAGGCTGAAGAGGGAAGACCCCACATCAGACCGAAGAATTTCAGGACCAATGAACCAGAAAGGATGGTAAATAACATTGGTAGCACATTTGTGTTTATTGTTCAGAATTAATAGGCAAGGAGCCAGCCAACAAACCCATTGTCTGCTAAAAATGTTGGGAAACCAAGGAAGGGAGGAAGCCCAGCAACAAAATATCCTTAATTGTATATTGTTGCCAGTTCAAAAGAAAGAGATATCTGAAATGATTAGTTGAGGGGAAAATGATAAATCTCAGCACACAAAGGGAACCAAGCAAAATAAGTCAGACTATCAGACTTCAGTGACCCATCTAGCATGGAGCATGAAATACAGATAGTGCTCCAGAGATTTTGTGCATAGGAAAAATGGTGGTGTCCTTAATATCTAAGGAAATGCCCACAAGGAACAACATAAGCTAGCTGTTTAAATATTTCTATTAGCCTACAAGATTCTCCCTGGTGCCGTATTGGTCACTCCCCACCCCCCAGGTGTGATGGAGAGGATGAGAAGCTAGGATCCATGGCTAACAAGAAGACAGGACCTTTGTCTTTTGTCTTGTGCTTTATCCCTTGAATAGCGATTCTGAAAGATTTCAGTGGTACCTCTGCCTCTCAGCCCTTTCTACAGCAAATTGTAGTGGGGAAGGATTAGTTTCATATAAATCAGAAAATGTAACCCAAGGAAAATTTCCTACGAACAAACTGCATTTTACACATGATCAGTCAGCTACTTTTTCCAAAGGATAGAAAACATCATTTGACACATGTTTACTGTAATAATACCAGCTATCAGACAACTACTAATATTTGGCTTTCCTTCATTCAAAGAATGTGTCTGATATTTCATTCTGTACAACACATGCAAAAACGCAAACTTTTTTTCCAGTTTTTGCAGCCTATCGCATCTTTTTTCAGTGGGTTCTTTGTTTTTAATTGAGATCACCAAAAATACTTGGTGAGATCAACAAAATGGCAGGAACCCCTCAAGTTCTACAGAACTTCGAAGACTGGGAATAACTAAGTACTTCATGCAGCAGCATTCATAAAGGTAGGTGCGTCCTTCTCTTCCTTGTTACTTTTTTTTTTACTTAATCTAAAGGGCAAGATGGTAGTTTTTATGAAAGTAGATGCCATAGTGGAGTGTCTGGGGGTTGAGCAGGGTGAAACAGAACTGTTGTTAGGCACCAAAGCCCATTTACAGAGCTAAGTGGAATGGAATCTAGCCCCAAGTTTGTCTTTCATGTTTCCACAGCAAAGACTATTACAGTACTGTGAATGACAACAGAACAATTGCTTTGCTATATACAAAGGTTATGGAAGACTGACTTTGGTAATTATATACAATGTGTTGAAAAATTAGGTGCCTGACAATTATGAGATAGAAAAATGTATGCCTTATTCCATGACAGCTAACTCCAGGGAGCGTGTGTGTTCAGTTGGGTGATATAAACATTTATTGTTTCCTCTCCGTAGATTTGGAAAATTGTATCTGTAAGTTATGAGCTCTTTGTTTTATTGGCCTTTGCAAAATATTTATGATTTTAGCATGGTAGCTAGAACATACACCCTTGCCATGAATTTCCAGGATGAATGCACAAATGGCATTAGCTCATCTTAAAAAAAACCCTTATTTCTGCTCCTACGTAGACAGAGGGGTGCCATTTTCCATTATTGAATGCTATCTACACTTCATCTGACTACGAATGAGCTTCTGCCACTTCAATTTTAATGCATAGAAGAGTCAAGTAATGCATACGTGCTGCTATTTCATGATGCCAAATCTTATATCTTTACATTTCTCCGCAAAGTCAACTATTGAAAAAGTAACAGTGGATATGTGACGTATTCAGCAAAAAGCAGCCTTCTCTGGCACAATAAAACAATTTGTGATGACTCACCATCTGACAAAGCAGCGGCAACTGTTTCCAGATCATCATGAAAATGTGATTTGACTGCCCCTTTTTACTGAGTGTACATATGACCCAAGAACTACAGACTCTCAAGTTTATGTTAGATAAATTGATAAAAGTGTGATTGGAAAGAAGCCAGGAGGAGACCCAGGAAAAAGTGATGTAACACTTGCTGACATGCTTACAATCCACTCAGCAGCCCGAGACTCCCCTTGCCTCAAAGAGCACAGAAACAGCCAATATTCAACTATGCCCTTTAAGCAGGGTGCCTGTGGAGATAGTGCATGACTCATAGAGCGCCGTGTTCTCAACTGAGACAGCAGCATCTGAGTCAGCAGCAAGCAGTCAAACGTCTGCAGGCAGAAGTGTAAAAGGGCAAGGTAGTCTAGTGTCTGATAACTTTAAGTGAAAGCGGAGCTGGTAATGAGTCCAACTCACCAACCTGGTAGGATGGCTTGGCTGGGGATCCTAAAAGAGATGCTTCTGTTGCTACAATGAAGCGCTGCACCTGCTAGTATAATTTGAAGAGCACTTTTTTGGCACAAGAGCATGCTGGTCTCTGCAAAAAGAAAGCCTGCATCATGGTAAAAATCTCAGGATGGCATATGGAGTCTCTTACAAGTTCTGTAAGTGATGAATAGCAGTTAAACAACAAAAATATAATGCCTAAGCAGCTTGCTATTAGAGAGTTTTCCTGGTGAAGGCTCCGTAAGATGTATCCAATCAGTCCCAATCCAAAAGTCTCAGAGAAGGTCATGACAGCTGACTGCTGGGAGCAGCCAGCCTTTTTTTGCATTGTTCAAACATAGGAACCGCCACCCCCAGAAAAAAAAAAAAGATTACAGAAGAACAAATGCAGCCAGAACTATAAATACACTAAAATTACATTTAGATATTGACGTAAAGTTTTAGGTTCTCCTTCATTTTATTAAATACTGAAGGAGAACAGAGGAGAATACATTTTTGCAGGTGTATTTTCAGTTATAGAAACTATCCACAATTTTGTAAACTATATAGTATATTATTTGTACCGTAATGGGTTTGGACACATCAGAGAGCCCCAAAGGGAGTAGTCCAAGAAAAGTTCAGAGCTAAAGGGTATTAAGCTATATATATAGGCTCTTTTTATATGGACTTGGAGCATACGTCCATATATATATATAGTTGTATATGGACATATGCTG
Source organism: Crocodylus porosus (assembly GCF_001723895.1). Taxonomy (NCBI): domain Eukaryota; kingdom Metazoa; phylum Chordata; order Crocodylia; family Crocodylidae; genus Crocodylus; species Crocodylus porosus. The sequence continues at coordinate 59,165,852 of NW_017728906.1, read as the reverse complement.
CAAGTCCATATAAAAAGAGAGGAAATAGCCTTTCATTGATAGTGCCATTGAACAGCATATATGTTACAATCAGTGAATTAATAAATAGAGCAAAATATTTGGTAGCTTTATCTAAAATTTGAAAAAGCCCAGTGGAGATGTTGCCACAATGTCTTCCATGCATCACTTCGCCATTGCAAAACTCGACAGATCTCTTCATTAATTATCATAGAGAAAACAGTGATAGATGGCTAAGTGGAGTGAAAGATGGAATGAGAGAAGGAAAGAGAGAAAGGAGAAATTGTTGGTACCTTTCTCCACTGGCCATAAGCAGCAGCAACTCCCATAATTAATCCTAATCAATTCTCAGACTTCCCCAATTCTGCCTCAATTAATTTCTGGCTTGCTGCATCCCCAGTGAATCAAGTCTCACTCACTCCCTACCTCATCCCACTTCAACCAATTTAGTTTTTGACTGTCTTTCTTCCAACTTATTTCTCCTTGCGTCAGCATGTTCCCACTCACAGGTTTCACTGTACATCTGACCCTATCCTCATCATTTCATGATCCAAATCCATTACCCTCAACATTTCACTGCCTCTGCCCAACCCAGCATTTATACTAAAAGTCTATCAGCACTTAATTTCTAACCCACCAACCCGTCTCATCATTTAATTACTAAACATTCACACAGCCACCTCCAGCATTTAAATAATAACAACCCAACCTACCCAAACACCTCTCCCCCTGTTCACACAGCTTTCCTAAGCAGGTACCAAGATGTTTACCCCATCTTGCAGAGACTGAGGGGAGGAAAGAAAATACCAGACTAGTAGCTTTTTTCCCCCCATTCTAAGGACTGCGTAGGGGAAGGTCAAGGAAAGTACTTCTCCCTTGCACCAATAACTGAATGGAGCCTATTCTGCTTGTGGTCTTCTCATCTCATTCCCCAGGTTAGGGTTAGAGGGTTCCACAAGTCAAAGCAGAAGTTGCAAAGCTGGCAGGGGAAGTCACTCCACAGTTTGCTACAGCACAGAAAAGCCCCTCTGCTGGGACACATGGAGAGGTAACTAACTGTTGTGTGTAAGGAAGCACCTGTTTATCCGTTACCTTGTGCAGCCATTCCAATTGGATGACCTTCCCCAACAAAATGGGGTGAATGGTGATGGACAGCCAATTGGAGAGGATTCTCTGAGCAGATTCAAAGTAAGCCTTGTAAGCCTGCAGCCTACCAGGGCTAGCAATTCTGTCCATTAGGATTTGTATTTATCTGTTCAAGTATTTTAACCTCTGCACATATTATGTTATATTATGGATCCCTTATTCCTGGCCTGGCAACAGATTTAGCCTTCTGCAAGAAAAGCTAAAGCCACTGACACATTAAGGTGATGTCCTTGTGGATTCCAAAGCAGCCCCATGTAGTCTTGCTTGTCAAAAAGTTGTCAGGGAGCTGAAGAGAAGGAAAAATAAAAACAAATTGTGGTAGCAGAAATATGAACCTCTGGATTCAATTTCAGGGAATCCCTGAAAAAGAAAGTAAGCTAAAGCTTCAGTTCTCCACTGCATCCAGGTGCATGGTGCATTTGCATGCCCCTTTGATCCACCCGCAGTTTAAAACCAACTGTCTGGCAGTGGCATCAGCATTTCTAGTCAGGCAGTGTTGAGGGAGTCACTTGACTTCATGGCTCATTATAACCTACCTAATCTCTTCTAAACTCTTTATTCCACAGGTGTTAACAATCCTTTTTTTCTTTTTAATAGTCTTGATGTTCCACCAGTCAAGCTAACCTGTCTTCTGCAATTCTGTTGACTGTTACCAGCCCCTGGTAATTAAGCTCCCATTTCCCAGGCCTGCAGATTGTTTTTAACTCATTCCAATGAAGTTATATTTGTTTTTTCTTCAATCTTAAACTGAATAATACAGCCCTAGGTCCCTAGCATATTAGTAAAACTTCTATCTTATTTTTTACTGGAGAAAAATATGTATTGTTATGTATGTAAAAATGCCCCTCACCATCTGCACCCCCCTTTAAAAATTCTGGATCCAGCCATATTTATACCTCTGTTTGCAACAACTAAGAGTTGCCCTCAGTTACTCTGGGGGGCAACACAAGCAACCCTCTTTATCTATATTATTACCTTGCTCTGCACATGTGAAGCACAGGAGGAGAAACAAGTGACCCGATCCCTAGGAAGACTCAACTGAAGATGAACAGGGAATTCAAGTGGAGACCTTTTGGCCATCATGCCCTCCATTTGTCTCTCATTCTGTGCTGACTCTTATTGTGGGTAGTAGAGACAGAAAGTAGGATGCAAAAAGGCCACTTCTTTCCTGCATTCCCATCTGTTTAGCGTGAGTAAATACTAAACACATATGAGAGGGGGAGTATGTTAGGGTGAAGCTCAGACTTGAAATTTGACATGCAAGAGTATTTTTAACTGAACTGCCGAAGAGGGTTGAGCTGAGAGAGTGGGGGCTAGAGAGAGGGCTGGAGGGATAAAATAAATAGCAACCTGGGCAGCATCTGAATGGCACTGACAACTGGAAAATTCAAAGTATATGCTGCAACATTACTTTACTCTGTTATATATCAAACAGAATTGGAGGAGGGGGTACAGAGAGAATCTCCTGCCATTCAGAGAGTCGTTAGAGTTCTGAACACCACAGGGGGTGTAAAGTTGAAAAACGGAAATCTAGCTTTAAGCCTGAATATCCTGACTCTTGTTGGCTTTTTAGATCTTTAACTTTACTTGATCAGAGAGAGCTATTTCACAGTTTCTCAGTGCCATTACTCTACTGTGTATAACCCAAGTCTATCGGTAGCAATGCATCTTGCTTGTCTACAGAACAGGATAGCTGACAAAAGCTAAGTGAATTTTATTCCATGAGACACTGTCCAGATACAGAATTCTGCACAGGTCTTCTCTTCTCCTTCAACCATCTTCAAAAGAAAACTTGTTTGTTCCCTCCCCCACCCCTCCCAGCAAGCATCATCACTATGTCAGTCATGTAAACCACATAAAAAGCAAGAAAGGAAAATGTTTCATACCCCATGGGTTCTCTTGTGCCTTGAAGGCACTACTGCGCTTAGGAGATTAGATAAAAAGCAGAATGTCTGCCATGACCATCAGAACCACATGGGAAGTAAAACTAGCTTGTCACCTCCAAAAAGTGATACCACCTTAGCAAAGACATATGGGTCAGGACTTTAAGTTATTGATGATTAACAGTAGGTTCAAAGAGATCAGTTTCAAGCTTGTAACAAAACCAACTGTAACCCCATCTATGTCATTTAAATCTATGGCTCTTGGCACACGTTACAGTTACTGTGTGATTAATGTGTTAATCACACCATAAATAGTGACAGTGCTATATATTCAGCAGAACTATGACACCATAAAGTGGCAAACCAGCCACAAAGTTATTCCAAAAACAAAAAAAAAAAAGGAACATCGTTGTGATTAGTTCATATAGCACTAGCAATTGAATATGCAGCACCCCATCAACTGACTGTCAGCATCAACACAGGGACAGGGGCCAGCATCAGGAACAGGGCATCCCTGGTCCCAATGCCAAAAAAAAAAACAGCTGCCAGGAGAGAGGGCTGCAAGATTCCCCAGGTCTTAAACCTGCAGCAGGAACCCTGGGTCCAGAACAGATTCATGCTTTGCCCGATGTGCAGGATTAGGCTGGGCGCAGCTCAACAGTGACACCATTGAAAGCAAAGGAATTTTATGCCCCATCCCAAACATCATACCTCCTGCCACACTTATCTGGCATGACAGGAGAAGAAATGTTTGGGATGCAGCATAAAATTCCTTTGATCCCAATTATGCAATCATTTTAATATCTATAAGTGGCCTATGCCTCATTCATAAGAGAAGTTTCAGAAAAATTATTGCAGTAGAAACCCTAATTTTGAATTTTCTAACTTCTGAATTTAAATATTATCTATAACTTTAAGGCAAAGTCATTCTTGCACTGAATGTTCTAAGGGCTTTGTTTGTTTTCTTTCTTTCAAAGTACTTGTTTACTGAATTCTCTACAACAGATAATATATTTTTATTTCAACTCAAGACTAAAATGGACTAAATAGAAAATGTTAGCCTGTTTGATCATGCTACTGACATTTAAACATAGCATCTAATAATTTTTCAGTTGGGTAAACAACAAAACTTGAGAAAACTTCATTTTTTGTTGCCTACATCTGTTATGTCAGTCAGCTCTTGGAGCTAGCTTTGACATCCTCTCCTTCAGAGTCTTCAGAAGCTGCAGACGTGATGAATGAGGAGGCTAAAGTCTACAGCAGGTCAGAAATTCAGAATGCCCCATCCCAAAATTTAGTCCAAAATTTCATAGATTTCATAGACATTAGGGCTGGAAGGGACCTCGGGAGATCATCGAGTCCAGCCCCCTGCCCAAAGGGCAGGAAGTCAGCT
>NW_017728906.1:59158635-59160223 GCF_001723895.1 Crocodylus porosus | reverse complement strand
CCCTGTCCCATAGCAGGCATGGGCATCCCGTGTGACTGATGAAAGACTGACACAAAGTACCTATTTAATAGGTTGGCTTTTTCCTGGATACAAATCTCCAATTCCATTTTCCCCAACTCTTGCACAAGTACTATAGAGAAGGACTATGTAAATAAGGTTGCAAAGTGGGGTGAATATGTGGGGGATGTACTTGGAGTTTGAAGACTGGTTTGATCAGCAGGCTAATGATTTTCCTGTCTTTTTCCTTTCTCTGCATGTGCTACCACCCTTTGATTTATGGTTCTAAAGAGTCTCCTATGCTGAACACTGAGTTGTTTCTGCTGAGTCATCCTAACAGCTTAAATATTTTCGAAGATGGATTTTTTTAATTGTCCACCTCACATTAATTATTCTTCGTGCCATCCTTGGTGCTGATTTTTAAAATTCACTCCACATTTAAAGTAAGAGACTACATTCTCCCCAAACTGTGGCTTAGAGATCTGCCCTGTGAGGAAAGTGGCTTGTCTATCTCTGTGACATGTCTCTTCCATTGCCTTTCCTAGAGGCCTCCATGTGAGTCTGAGAACCTACCTTCTGAGAGAGGACAGGGTAGATCAGGGCAAACAATGGAAAAGTTAAAAAAAGGTATATATGGTACACTTTTATGGGCCTAGAGAATTTCCCTAGAAAAGGTATTTCATGTCTAGGGCATAATTCCAGGACTGTATTTTATTTTCTTAGATCATACTAACTGTAGTTTTTGAGGTCATCGTGCCTAGGACTATTCTTTGGTAGCGTGGAACTAGTGTGACCCATGTTAGCATCTAAGTGTAAAAGTATGAGGAATAGTAATATTCCTCAAATGTGAAGAAGACATAGGGAAGGGGTCCAGAGTGTGAAGATTCCTCCTGGTTGTTGGGGAGAGTATGGTGTTGAAGTGAAAGAAATTGCTCAGGTGTAGGAGTGAGAGCTTGGAAGCCTTTCTGAAGATGTCAATTTTAGATAGTCAATAGGAAGTCATTGGACAAGGGGACTATAGCGGGGCTGAGTGAAAAGCATGGTTTCTGGTTCACAGCAATTAAAAAAGCCCAAATGAATGAAAAAACAGGACCTGGTTTGCATTGTGTTTAAACAAAATATCTTAAATTTCCTTGTGTAAAAGAAATTTCGAATATGGCTATGCAGTATTTTCAAAATGGAATCACCTTCCTAGACTCTGTAGCTGCCTAGTAAAATTGACACGCTTGTCAGTTTCACTTGCTTTGCATCAGGATGGATGTAGCTCTGGTCACATCTGGGGCTTTCTGATCCCTTGTGCAGTGTAGGAAACCTGAGAGCTTCGGGATAGCTGACTGCTTCAGATGGAGACCCTTCAACCATTTGTTCTTCCACACTGGGGTAGGCCACCTACTGGTTTGTCTCAGGGCAGTCCATCAGGAATCCATGGCGGATTTTGTGGGAACCTGCCTTGGACTTGGTGAAAGTTTGTCAAGTCCAAGATGTTTTAGATGAAACCTGGACCTATCACCTGGACAAGGGAGAAGAGATTGATGTCATATATCTTGACTTCAAAAAAGCCTTTGATCTGGTATCCCACGATCACCTCTTG
>NW_017728906.1:59153790-59157779 GCF_001723895.1 Crocodylus porosus | reverse complement strand
TCCTATGACCCCAGCTGACTTCCTGCCCTTTGGGCAGGGGGCTGGACTCGATGATCTCCCAAGGTCCCTTCCAGCCCTAATGTCTATGAAATCTCCGTGCATACCAGGAGACCAGCACAGGCCACCCCTTCACCACAAATGCTATTGAGAAATAAAGTGCTCTTTGAATGTATATTTTTCATTTTTATCCCAGAATTAAGATCCTTAATAAAATGCCAATGACCCAAAGAAGTCTTCTCCATATTGCTAAACAAATCAAGTCATGCAGCTTATTTAGTGTTTCACATCTTTCTTTTCCTCATATTTCCAGAACTAAGACAGACAGGGCTTCATTTCCCTCTCTCAACAATTTAGTGCCCTTCACTTTAACTTGCGACTATACTGACTGAAGTTGTTACGCTGTGTAGGGGATGTACCAGGCTCACAGTTTCGTTTTCTCCTTTTTTAAAAAAATAAATAAAACTCCAAGGTTTGTTTAGATCAGACCAGCTCCTTCAAGTTCATCAAAATTATACAGCGAGTAAGTTTCTAGTTCATAATATATTTCATTGTGATGGCAAAATTTGTACTCTTGGGACAAAAGAAACCCATAAACTGCAAACAGCCTATTCTGTCCAGAATGATTTTTCAGGTCCTGGCTCTTCAGTAGCATTAGCAGAGTACTCACTCCAGGATTAAAATCAATGGTAAGGACAGAAGAAATAAAACAAAAACTACACTGAAGATTTTTTTTGCTACTTACCCCTGAAAAGAGTAGAATGCTCAACTTTAAAATACCTAGTTTCTTGGAACATAAAATAAGCTCTACTATCTGATACACAACCAAGTTTGATTGTCTTTCATTGCAAAAAAAGATAATAATGCACAGTTTATAATTGTGATTATAAAATATCACTTTAAAAACGATGTGTTTATTACAATAAACCAGTCAGATATTATGCAGGCTTCCTTTATAGTATCTGAAACTCAAGGAGGCAGCTCTTGATTTCATTTTGTTTCTTAAAATGAAACCCAGCTTCTGCTCCTCTCAAGCTGTTGTTTAAGCCAGGCACTTGCTACAAATAAATCTGAACTGATAAGAAAGTAAGTAGCCTAAGGAAGGAGAGGTAGAGGATGTGGCAGGATGTAGGCCAATGCATTTGCGCTCTACAATATTACACAACAGTAAATCTACCCAGAAGCTGAATTCAAAACAGCATCTATTACCTGTTCCAAAAAAGGATTTAAGCCTCTAGGGCTTAGTTCTCCAGCTCTTTACGCATGTGAATTGACTTCCCATGATTTCACTGCAGGCAGGATCAGGCCCATCGTCTGCAGCTGTCAATGCATAAGCCTCATTACACAGAATAGGATCCAAATAGGCATTTCAGTTAATCACTCTCATGTATTAGTAAGTAATTCATTAATTCAATTAATTGCTCCAGGCTATGACATAATCAGTCATGTCAGAGATTATAAAAAAATCACAAACCAAAGTGTTAAACACAGGCCCATCCTTGCTGATTCATCATCTACAGTAAGAATTCAAGGCGGAATAGGTAAACTTCTTGTTTTAAGACAACTGGTATAGAAAACTAATCATGATAACTGTAGATTTCCTACATCAACATTGGGTGAGGAGTCCCCCCAATATAAGACCCTAACTGCATACAGTTTAGGGCCATGGTGTCTCGGAGAAATAAACATTTCCTAAGACCCTTTTGCTGTGAGCTGACAGAGTCTCATCTTGATGAATGGGGATTTATATGTGTAGTAGCATGTAGTTCATAGTCACCATAATCCCTGCATAGATCAAGCACAGAAATACTCAAGAAATAGAGAAAATTTGCATTCCCAGATGGAGCTGAATACACATTTCACAAACTAATCTTGCAGCACTGAGAGGCTCTACTGTCTATCTTCATCTCCAACCATGAATGAAGTCCCTAGGCTCCTTTTTAATGATCAATAGATCAAGCAGAATCAAGCTGCACTGAATTTCCAAGCACCAGTTTTCACCAGTTTGGCTGCATCCCACCTAAAACAAAATCCAAGCTTTTTAGGTTATGAGAACAAAAGCTGGTGTCGTGACCAGAGCTATGCAAAATATTTTGCCTGTAAGATTTTTGTGTATTAAAAAATGCAGATTCTGATAAATCAAATCATTTTGCAAATTGTAGTTTATTTCACCCAATTATTTTAGTAGAAAAATACCTTTAAAATGTTCCCTAAAACCCAAATTTTTAGCAGAAACATATTCAAAATAGAAATTTTGAATTGCAAAACAATGTTTCTTTTCTAAATTTATTTCAATTATTCAAAGATATTAGAACTATTAAAAAGCATCAAATGAAATTACATAGTTTAGGATAAACAAAATATTTCATTCAATATGAAATTAATATAATGAAACCAAAAAATGTAAAAATTGTTTGTTTCAGGTCAGTTCAAACAGGTCAGTGATTGCTGTTTACTATAATCTTTCCATAACAATGTTTCTAATTCTTTACACAGGCAGTCCATTACATTTATAAATTAAATAATTACACCTTTCATTATTATGAAGTATTCTGCATTATGAAGGAAAGCCCAAGACTCCATAATTAAAATCCAAGCCTCCCTGAAATAAACAGGGCTTTCACCATTGACTGCAATACAGCCAGGACTTCACTCAAAGCCACTAATTTAATCTTTAGACATGGTGAAAGGTGGGATGTCTATGAAGGAACTATTTACAAATCAAAATGCATTCAGGGACCACTTTGATGCTTTACAAACAGCGCCAGTCAGAAATTTCATTCTGTGGGAAATTTTTGGGAAAGCAAAATGTTCTGGAGTAGAAACATCAAATTTCACACTTTCCTATGAAGTAAAAATTATGAAAAAAATGTTAATGTGTGTGGCAGTGCACCTTTGGGTGCCTGCCACTTTAAGGCCTGGAGTTAGGCAGCCGGCAGGTGCTTGGTTAGGGTAGCCATTTTAGGACCCTGCTCTCACAGGCTGGGGCAGTAGTTTGAGGGAGTAACATCATCTGGCTGAGCTACTGTTTGAGGAACATCTTGGAGGTAAGGGCAGGAGCTATGGGCATGGTAGGAGGCTCCTGGTCCTGGTCCTGGTCCTGGTCCTGGTCTGAAACCACATCCTGCCGGGGAAGGGTGGCCTGACAGGGCTGTTTGTGGTGGAACAACCCCTAAGAAATGCCAGGCCACTGACCTCCCTGGTGACAGGTGGGTAGGGGAGGCTTAACCCTGCCCCCCCGCCATCTAGTGGGTAATTGTGAGAGTAGTGGCAGCAATGTGGGCCAGGCATGCTAATAAAGAAGACCTGATCCCAGCAGTGGTGGGAGGCCCCAGAGGGGGTGGTTTGTTGTGTGCTTGCCCCCTCCCTGCAGAGTAAGGTGCAACTTGGGCACCTGAAGGGCTACACTAGTGGGGTGCAGAGTAGGGTTGCAGAGGGTGACATGAAGGGCTGCACCAGGGGTGTACTGAGTAGGGCTGCAAGGGCAGCTTGAAGGGCAGTATATGGGCCAACCCCAAGTGCAAGAGCATGAAACCCAGTTTGGGGCTAGGGGCAGAAGAAGCTTGTTGTCAGCACAAGGTTATGACATGTAGGGTAGGTGAACTCCCAGGATCCAAAGTTACTGTGTGGTAGTTCTGGACAGTAAGTAGTAAAGCCCAAGGGCCCAAAGGGGTCGCTCAAGGGGAGCAAGGGCAGTAGAGTGGCCCAGTAATGGGCAGTATACTAGAGGTCCCTGTGAGATGGGACCAGTGTGAGTGAGCATATGTGAACGCGGCCAAAAAAGGATGAGCTTGCCCCAGCCTCAGACCAGGGAGCAATAATAATGATCTGGATACCATCTGCGAGGCATAGGCTACAGTGTGGGGGGAGGTTCAGAGCCGTGGATACCGCCCCGCTGGCATTGGGGTAGTGAATGGGCAGCCTCCTGCTTAATATATCATAGTTTCATAGTTTCTAGGGTTGGAAGGGACCTGAGCAGATCATCTAGTCTG
>NW_017728906.1:59136112-59153690 GCF_001723895.1 Crocodylus porosus | reverse complement strand
CCAGGAAGGCCCCCTGTCACAATGTGGTATAATTCAAATGTTTAATTTTGATAGTGTTAAAATCTTTAGTTTTAAGTGTGGTGTTTGAGTTCATGTCACTTATCATTTTATATTTTATTACTTTCTATTGTATGAATAATATTACATTCATAATAATACCTAGCTATAAATAAAATAACACATTACAATTAATTTTAACATTAAGTTGAAACAAAATGCATCAAATTGACAGTATTGTAATACTATTTTAATTTCTGTCAATTCAAAAACTATTTTGACTTTTTTCATCAAAAAATATCACCAAAATCAATATGTTCCCAATAGCTTCATCAGTTTTAAAATGTATATTTCAACAGAAAACTATACCATGAAAATATTTCAAATAAAACTGACTGCAGAACTTTTGAAGTCTCAATGGCTTGCTGAAAAAGCAACTGTGTGCTTAAAGTTAAACATATTTGCGTGCTTTGCTACATCAGGACCTAGATCTTAAAAGTACTTAGAATACCTTTTTCTCAGAAGACACACTAAATGCTGGACATGTTTTCAATAATGATGCAATGTGTTCAAGACAGATGTGTGTACAGTTAATTTATTAATAGCAAGGCTCCAATCCACAAAAGCAGCCTATTTTAAATCAGCATATGTGTCCCGGAGACCGGGGTGAAACAAGACACTCACCTCTGGCAGGGAACGACACGCTGGCAAAACCCGCACGGCTCGTGAGCCAGCTGTTTATACAGCTGCGGCCGGCCAGTGATGTCAGCACCAGATGCCGGCTGGCGAGGATAAAAGCGGCGGTGGCTGTAGAGGAAGGGTCAGATGGCCCTGAAGAGGGAGATCCGTCGATGACAGAAGAAGAGAGTGAAGCCCCGCGGCATCCAGGGAAGCACAAAGGACCGGAGCAGGAAGAGCCGGAAAGAGGGAACTGGCAACAGCTCCCAGGAGCCAGCGGCAGACGGACAGTGTCCGGGAGAGACGACAGGGAGAAGGAGGCATCACGGAGGACCCACGGGAACTAGGTGCACGCTAGGCACGGCAGGGTGGCAAGGATCCTGAGGGAGGAGTTTGATCGGGGTGGGGTCACCGTTGGAATCACGGGTGCCCGTGTCCATTAGGGACGAAGGTCCTAGGGACTGAGGGTCCAGGGCCAAACCAGTAATTGTAAAGGCTTGACTCTTTAGGTATAAGGGATAGGTATAGGGAAAGGCTGCAGATGGGCAAAAGGAGCCACGTGCCTCCTCCTTAGGGTCCGCTTCTGAAGGTGGCATGAGGCCGAGGTGCAGGGGTGGTTGGAGCCCCGTGTACATCCGCCGGGTCGGACCCGGGCAACGAGGGACTCGCTAGACGGCCCCCCCCATTGACGGTACAGCAAGACATGGCAGGCAAGAACGGGGGCGGCAAGGCAGAGAAAGAACACCCCATTGCCCGCAAAGGGTCCTGGGGCGAGGCGACATGAAAAGGGTGGTACCCTACGGAGTGAAGAAAGCTTGGTGGGCACAATATATTTTAAAAAATCAGGGCATATTCTTAAGTGGTTTTCCTGATCACAAACAATCTGAAGAACAGGCTTTTGTTTTTTCCTGATTTGGAGCCAAAACTGGGCTAAGATATTAAAACTGAAAAAATTATAATAGAAGAACTGAACTTTATTAGCTACATATTTAAAATTCACTTTGAGGAAAAAAAACACATTGTATTCAATATTATAAGAAAGTCCGTCATTATGCCAATATATTCACTTGTATATTTAATATGAGGAATGTATCCAGAGTGCTTTGTCCAGGTGACACGCTTCCATGAAAATCATATTAATTTCCATGACCACCAATATGACAGCAGTGGGTTCACTGACATCATGGTTAAAGTTCTTTGTACAGATTCAAGGGCAAGAGTTTGAGCCTCACTCCAGACACGTGAACTAAATGCAGTCAAAAAGCCCAAAGCTGATTTTGATTCAACTTCCATAGGTTAGTCTAAGCTGCATAGATTGAACTGCTAAGCAAGTGAACAGGCATTCACTTTTGATTCCAGAAATGCAGCCACATGCCTGCAGCGGCCAGAAACTGGGGGGGTGCTAGAGCACACCTCCCTGTTTGGATAGATAGAGCAGACAGCTTGGGCCAAGGCCAGCCTGCCAACCTTACAAGGGAAATTTGTGGAGGAGGTGAAAAGCATCCTGGGATGCTGGGGGTCTGAGCTAAGTTGGAGCTGGGACAAAAGTTCAATAAACCAATTTAACTTAAATCAGTTAAGTCTGATACTACATCCAGCCAGGCTTATCTTAAACCAGTTTCAGCCATTTTAAAAGTAGTTTATGTGCACTGAACTTTTGTTGTGTTACATATTTGAGCAGGTTTCCAATCACTTATACTGGATTATGTGTAACTTCTGTCCATAGCCATGCTGAAGGCAGGCTAAATGATTACCTGTGCATATGGGTTGGAGAGTCAAATGCAGGAAGATGTGATACTAGTCAACATTAATCCCTTGTGTGCCACTGATTGCAGAGCCTGGTGTGCCTTCACCACCACAGGCTACTAGGTTCAGGATAAACCTTTGGCTTTTTTCTTTTTTTTCTTTTTTTAATGACTAGTAAACAACAGACTTGAGAACTTCATGAAATTCTAGCCTGGAAAGAAACCATGCTAGTGTAACAGGATACGAAATAGTTTTGTAACACTATTTGTAACTTTGGAAGAAACAAGCACCACTCCAAACCACAGCCATGACCCAGCTGCTGGCCAGGATCTGTGTGCTTGGATTGCTGCTGCTGCTGCAAAAGCCCTGGGGTGGCCACCAGGACAAATGTGCTGCTGCTATTTGTCCCTGAGAATGCATGCGAGCACTAGTGGGGATGCATCCACAGAGAGCAGGAGTACTAAATAGAAAGGATCATGGTCCTTTAAACACAAAAGGTAGGGAAAGGGGAAGGAGTGAAGCAGGTACTGTTGAGAGAGGAGAAGTTGAGTTGAAGGGATCACAAGAAGATAAACAAAAGCAGTTAGCCCACTAAAGCACATTAAACACATTGGGATGGAAGGTTCTCACAGAAGTGTTTTTAAAAGAAAACAAAGTAGTGTAATTCCTTAACATAGCTTATAGCTGAGAGAGCTGGTATCTCCAGATGTAACAGAAAAATAGATTGAAGGTGGATATGTTACAAACTATTAATATTACAGTTTAAAATTTGAAATAATTTGCAATTGTTTTTAATACACTCAGAAAAAGCCACTTTGGATGCAAAGTTCATTGAAGGTAATGGAGAGGCTCCTCTAAATACTATTTTGACAGCTCAGAAAACCTTTACAGTCACCATAATCAAAGAGAAAATCTTGCCTTTGGATAAGAAACACTGCAGAATACAAAGCTGGTGCCGTGAAGCCAACTGTAATGAGCAATAAGCATCTTATTCTAAGCAATAAGAAGCTTCATCTCCTAATTCACAGCTTTCATCGTTTTCCAAAGACCAGGTAAATTGTGGTGACCATTGTATAGTCTTTTCATTGAAAACAATGATGGGTTTCTCTTTCATTTCACTGGAACAACATTGGCCCAATGGATTCTGAACATTTGCCTTCTGCCTATTTGTAGTACAGATATAATCATTTTGTAGAAAGTATAAATAAAGTAAAATTGCATGAAATGGTGAAACTTTTTTCATGGAAAATCCCAAGAAATAAAAATTATGAACTTTTTTCTCTGATTAAAAGTTATAGTTTTGTCACTGAAATCGTGAATTTACAAAAGGGTAAATTTATGAATAATCTGGTCAGCTTGTCCTTTGAACAAAGTGAATCTAGGTAATTTTAAGAACAGAAACAACCTTCATTTTGGAGTACTTAGAGCTGCTTGTACTAAGGAATTCTCAGATCCCCTCTTAATTGCAGCTGAGCAGCTATAGCACCGAAAGCCAGTTTCAGCTAACAAAAGACTAGAGGGTAAACATGCTATAAGATTTATTCTTGGTAGAATACCTGCGAAGGCCAAGCACTAAGGGTGACAGCTGTGTTGTTCAACACTTGTTTTCCATAGTGTTCAATAAACATGACTAAGTGACACTTAAAACCAAAAATTTTACTTGAATACTTGTGCAAAAATATATCATATTCACCTGCTGGAAGAGAAGCTCCAGTAAACAGTGAGATAATGGACAGTTCAAATGAAAAAAGATATTTATTTATAAACAATGGATTCTGTTCTTTTTTTATGTGAAAGCCAAACTGTCCTTTAAAAGTTAAGGTGCATTCAGCCCAGTTCATCAAGCACTTAAGCACAGGACTTTAGTAGGAATAAAGATGTCCTTATTTTAGGCACATTAATTGTGGTGAAACTTAAGCACAGGACTTTAGTAGGAATAAAGATGTCCTTATTTTAGGCACATTAATTGTGGTGAAAGGCCTAAATTCCACTTCATATGGAAGTGACAGTAGAGGTAATACAGGAAATAAATGGTCAAAGAAATTACTGGCTTCTGTCCAACCCAGGAGAGCATAATATGACTGTAGACTCTCCCCCTGCCTGAAGGCGGCACAGGGAGCGTTTGTTGTTGCTTTGTGCTTGAAGAAGGGTGCTTGTTCCCAAAAGGTTGCAAAGAACAATCTTCCAACTATTTAGTTGTGCTAATAAAAGTTATCACATTTACCCAAAGAACCTTGTCTGCCTATGTCCTAAGACCAACATGGCTACAATCAATACCTCCAAATTTTAAAGTTCTGCCAGTATAATCAACTCTTTTGAAAATGGAGCCACATACTAAGTTGACTAAATGGAATCTTACCTTTTTTCAATAAATAGTCATGTGTATCCCTATTTATGTCTTTGTGTGACCACAGTTTTTTTTCTGCTTATGATACTCATGAGACTGTCTGAATAAGGTGTATTTTGAAGAATGTTCTTTCAAGCATGCAAAAAATATAATTGTTAAACATTAGGAATCCAAACAGGTGGTTGTTTGAGCCTGCCAATTTGGATCCTTTTTTAGACAGCTTGGCCCAAAACATTGTGTTTCAGTTAAGAGATTTTTTTTCCTTGTTGTGGGTTTATCTAACCATGTGAAGACATACATAAAATATTGGCAGGCTTTCTAAAACATTTTGTGCTGACATTTGCATGTGGGCTTTCTCATTAACGTATATAGAACCTCTTGCCTTTTTCCCCTCATTTGCAAAAAGCAACTTTTAAAATTCTCTATTCCATTGTTATAAACATGCCTGGTTTCTGTTACCAAAAAGAGGAATAACAGCCATCAAAAACATTTTTTACTGATATTGCAGTAAAACAAGGTTAATTACCTTACAACAGGATTCTTTCCCTCTAAATGCATTAACTCCATATATGTGCATGTCTGAAATACTGAAAAAGCAAAACAAAGTCAATCAATAAATAATCATCACCCTGGACACATTTCAAGAAAGCACTTACACATGTGCTTAAATATATTTGTATTCAGGACAGCACTAAGAGGACATTTCTTAAGTCTCATTTACCTATAGTTAAAAGCATCCTTGAGCACTGCCATAAATAAGCACCTGTTTACCCAAACAAGGTCAAATTATCTTGCCATCCAGTTTTTCAATGTGTACAGAGAATAAACTTGAAGTACTTTGGATTTAAATTACCAGATTTGGGGACTATTTCCTGTTTCCAGATATAAACAGGAAATAGGGCTCATTTAAGAATAATTTCTATGTTAAATGAAAGGGATTTCTTCTTTGATCAAATATCTTTTTTTTTTCCTAACACTAGTCACGTTTGCCTAAATTCTACTCCATTGACATCAATAGGAGTTTTACCACTGATTTCAATAAAAACAGGATGATTCTTAAAAAAAAAACACTCTCAAGTTGTAGACACAGTATTCATTTTTCACATTTTGCCTTCTTTTTTTTTATATTTTACTTTCCTGGATTTGGACAGTACTCTACTTTCAGCTGGTTTTGAGATGTTTGTAGCTGCTTATTTAACTCTGTAAAGTCAGAATATTTTTTTAAATAAAATAAAATAAAGTATTTTAAAAACAATTTTAAAATGCAATATATCATTCAGTAACTGATTTTTAACCAAAAGAAAACAATTAATGGCCACCCTTCATCCACTTATTCTCCTTTAGGCTTCTGGTTATCTTTTAGGCACACAATGTCTGTTATACTTTTAACTGTAAGTAGTTGTAGCACATGCTCATCCCAGGGTAATTGTAATGCCCCCTAGTAACAGCTAGGCCCCTGCCCTGCCATGGCTTCTCAAGCTTGCTCCCCTTCACCTTGTCTGCCACACCTTGTTGTTATTAGATACTTTAAAAAGGAGGTTGTTCCAGGGGTCCCTGATCCCATTCTGCTGTTCAGGTGTCACTACTCAGCAGCTAAAGGGCTTATTACTTGGCTCCAGCCACCCTCTACCCCATTCCCATGCCTCACAGATGTTATCAACTGGCATCACTCCTAGGTCTATACTAGGACCCACTGCTGGGATTTGCAGTCCCTGTACCATCAATCTTCCTGGCCTCCCCTGGGCTCAGGCAGCTGTCTCTTCTGCCCACACCTGGGCACTTCGCCCATTCTTGCTAATCCCAGGTACCTAGTCCTGCCTGGGCACTGGACCTTCTCTGGTCCTATCTCCACTCTATTCCCAAACTCTGCTCCTGGGCCTCTTGGGACTACCACTGCCTCTTGTCTCAATCCCCTATCCACCAGCCCCTACCTCAGCTCAAAGTCTGCCCTCTCTTAACCCCTAGGAATACAGAGTCTCCCTCCATCTGCTGCTTGCTTAGAAGCTCCTTCCATGTCAGCAGCCAGGGTAAAACTGTCCCCTCTACCCCCAGCTCTATCCCTGGGCTTATCTTTTTGCTCAGGTGTTCCCTGCCTGCTGACGCAGCTCCTTCCAGAGCCTTCATAGATATTGGGGGCTGGAAGGGACCTCACGAGATCATCGGGTCCAGCCCTCCTGCACTTGGGCAGGTCCCTTCTTGGAATAGCAGGTGTTCCCAGTGCCTGCTGCAGTTCTTGATGCACAAATACTGTAGATGCACAAAATGCCATATGTGGATAAGCAACCATTACATTACATCTCTTTAAAATATGAGATATTTATACGTGTTATACAATGCAAGATGAGTATTTATACAATGTAAGATACTGCAGAAAAGCCTATGAAATATGTCTCAGGGGCACTCAGGTGCCCTGTGCCTAAGAACAGAGAAAGGCAGCTGCCAATTTCCAGGGCAGCTCAGGTGCCGGTTGCTGGGGCAACCGTGCTGGTCATGTGACCAGAAGGGGGCAGGGCTGGGCCTTTATAACCAGCCCAGGCCGAAGCCTAGCTAGCGGTTCCCTTCTGGCAGCCTGATGTGCAGGAGCTCAGCGACAGAGCCAAGCAGAACAGAGGCAATCGGTGCAGCCTGATTACCCAGGCGGCTGCATCATGGAAAGGGGGAGAGAGCCCTGCCTGGGAAGCTTAAAGGTGGGACATAGTGGCCATAAGGGCACGGCATTTAAGTTCTAACCAGGAAGCTTATTTTTGGTTATAGCCAGTTGGCTCACGGCTTTACATTTCTTGCTTGTTATTGCTATATACTGGAGGGCCGGGTGAGGCTGTAGGGGTGCGAGGAGGCCTCACGGGAGCTCCCCAGTAATCTGGGGGTTCCTGGTGCCCTGTGGGGTACAGTGAGTGGTGCCGGGTAGGCATAGCTATTCGCGCTGGTGTGGCGCGGTGTTGAGGGGTGTTGACCCCAGCCCGGTGGGGCAATAAGTTGGGAAGCCCAAGTTGGGCGAAAGACCCTGACGGTGGGCTAGGGGGCCAGGCACGGCTACAGCCACCTGATCCCCAACTGTGGTAAGGACTTGAGAAGCCCTGAAAGGGGAATAAACTGAGAGAAGCCCCAGGAGCGGGCTTGTGTACTGAGAGAAGCCCGAGGAGCGGGCACGTGTACAGAGAGGAACCCCAGTAGGGGTGCAGGCTGAAAAGGGTCCCAGAGGGGCTCCACAGTGGTGGGGATCCCGAAGGGCCAAAGGGGTCAGGTAAGGCTTAGTCCGCCTGAGCCCAACTGGGAAGAGTACTGTCAGTCAGCCCGAGAGGGCTAACGGATAGAGGGGCGCCGGTGGCGTGACAAGCCCAGGGGCGCCAGAGAAGGGGTGCCGGTTGCGCAACAAGCCCAGGAGCGCCGGGCTGGGCGCAGAAAGGAAAGGCACCTGATAACGTTCGGAATAGCTGCGAGGCTTGGGGCGTGCTAAAGGGGAGGTTGGAGGCATGCGTAGCCCATAAGGCTGGGGCACACCGGGTCACCCCTCACAGGATAGGGTCCAGGACACAACTATCCTTGTGTCATAGGGAACAGTAAGGCAGCCTCCCTTAAAAGATATATAACACCAAGATATGGCGGGCGAGACAGGGTGCTAAACAGTTAACTTGGCACAGTAAGGGGCGCTTGGGAGATCACGGCCGCTCCTAGGGCCCACTCCATGACAAAATACAACTCTACAAATGAAACTATTTTGTCTCTGTTTCAGGTACTGGCGAAATGTATTGGACTGCTTTAAAGCATATCCTGCAAGCATTACCAAAGTTACTGTAAATGTAATGAAGATGTATTTTTTTTTCTACAATGAGGAAAAATAGAGATTCATCACTTCAAGTTTGAAATCTTTTGTGGAACAGTTTGTAAATTTAATTTGCAACTATAAATATTATGGGTTTCTTTCCAGTTTCTGGAAATATTTCTTGTACATAAAAAAATTTCTACCACGTACTTGTCTTCCTGGCAACATTACTCTACTATTGTCTATTACTTTCAGTTCAAGGCAGATCTGTTTCATTTATTTCTTGAAAACGAAAGCTGCTCCTTATTCTCTCAAATGCAAAAACATACCTCAGTTCTAATCTTCATGATATGGAATGTGTGTCCATATCTAGTGTATGTGAAGTATATTATAAAGTTATAATAAAACTAGCCCTGAATTCACAACACAGATCTGCTTCCAAAACTGAGTTGCTTTCAGGCTTCTTTGCATCAACAAAGTAGTTTAATTCATGATGCCTCCCTCTGCCTAGCAACTGTTGGTTGCTAATGCAGAGTTGTGAAGTGTTTCTGTGCTCTGCTGAACTGCTACCATGTTTCAGTCCAGGGTGGAGTTGCACTAATGGTGGGTAAAATGATTCCAATGAGGACTTTATAAACTACTTTGGATTCCTTCTGGATGAGAGATGCTATATAAATGTCCTATGTGACACCTGTGTTTAGAAGCAGGGCAGTCAAACTATAACATTTATTCATAAATACAGCATAGAGTTACCCAAACCGTGATTTTTTTCCAATAAGATGTGTACTACATGACTACACCACCTTTCATAGGCTTGCATTTTCTAATCTGATTTTGTGTTAACCTTTCACACTTAGCAAGGTATAAGAGGTCTTCCCATATTGTTCGTCCTTCTACTAGAGCCAGACAGCTCAAGAAAAGGGAGTTAGAACTAATTCCCTTCTAACTCCCCACAATCCATTACACCTGAGCTCTCCTGGGGTAGGGTGGATTATATGGCATGATAATAAATTGGCTAATAAAGTAGACATATTTTTAAAGTAGGCATATTTGCCCATAGTTACAATCATGCACAAAAAAAGAAGCAGCTGATTGAAATCATTTGAGTCACACTGGTGCACACCAGGAGTATCAGGTCAAAGTGTTTTACATAAGAATATAAGAAATGCTGTACTGGGTTAGACTAATGGTGCACCTAGCCCAGTATTCTGCCTCTGACAAGAGGGGAGTCCCCACATGCCAGTATCACCCAGTCTTTGAGACCTTGTGGTAGGTCCCCTGCTTCAGAAGAACCCACAATACTTCCCACCACACCACCTCAGCGAGCTGTGGGATAACAAAATGGCCCAATTTCACAAAGCTCAAGATCTACCATCCTGTCCTCGCGTCCCACCCAGATCCCAAGTGAGGGGACACCTTTGGTGAGGATCTTTGATGGACATGCCTGTACTCTACCCTTATCCCACAAGCCTCCAGGGACCTCAGCTGGTGGCTGCTACACGGGGCCATTGCCTTGGATATCTATCTGATGCATTTCACGGACACACCTAACACCTGCCTCTTATGCAGTCGGGGGGCAACCCTGGCACGTGCCAGGCTGCAGCCCCATCACAGCCTCCTCAACAACCTCTTGCTGAGGTTCTGGCTGCGTTACTCCCTGCACCTTTTCATTTACTCTCTTCCCAACGAGTCACAGGACCTCCTGGTCAACTTCTTCCTGGCTCTAGCCAAGCTTGGCATCTATCTGACCAGGAAGGAGGCTCTGGCAGGGGGAAGGGACCCTGATGACCATGCGGTCATTTTCCTGTAACTCCTCTGTGCACTCCTCCAAGCAGAGTTTCACTGGGAGGCACCTCTGGTTCCTGGGACACATTCAAGGGACAGTGAGTGCTAGCTGGTGTCCTCAGCTTGGTGTTTTCCTTTGGAACACTCTTTATTAACCCTAGATCTACACTTCCATACCTGTTTTTTCATTTGTTCTACCCCCAGAATCAGTTGTGATTTTTGTGGCCTCCCCGACTGATGTTTTCTTAGAGGACCTAGGCTCACTGTCCTTCATACAATAAATAAGCATATCTCTGCCAGTGGGTCAAGTGGATACTTTAGAGGAAGAGCATTGAACCAGATATATCACAAGTGATCTATGCCCTATTCATTACCCTCCCCAGCATCTCCAACATTTCCAACTGTTCAATTCAACAACTGTTAGTAGATCCATCATCCATGAATTTGTCTAGTCCTTTTTCAAACCTAGTTATACTACTATCTCCCTATACAAATAGTATAACCAGGCAATGTATTCCACAAGTTAACCATGTGTTACATAAAAAAGTACTTTATCTTGTTAGTTTTAAGCCTATCTCCTATTAATTTAAATGGGTGTCCCCTAGTTCTAGAATTCTGGGACTTAGTGAACAACAGTTCTGTGTTCACTTGGTCCACACCCTTCATGATTTTATCATACCTCACCTCAGCTTCTTTCCAACCTGAAGAGTCCTAGCCTTTTTAGTCTCTCCTGGTATGGCAACTGCTCCAGGCCCTGGATCATTTTAGTTGCTCTTTTTCATACCTTTTCTAATTCTACTATATCCATTTTGTGATGTGAAACCAGAACTGAGCATAGTGCACCATGATTCATATAGTGGCACGATGACAATTTCCATTTTGTTTTCAATTCTCTTCTAATGATACCCAACATTTTACTGGCCTTTTTGGTTGCTGTTGCACATTGAGCTGATATTTTTAGAGAATTATCTACAATGAACATGTCTATACAAGTCACTAGAAGCATAGTACACTAATTCTACTGTGCATTAGCACATCGTGGCAAAAGCTGTGCTAATATGCTAATTAATCTACTGCGCTTGTGACAAGGGTGACTTCTGAACTTGATGTTAGCTCCAGCCCACCCCTGTCTCTGAGCAAACTGTCTGCCTTGCTCTCCTGCCACACCTTGTTGTTAAGTAATCAGTATGTTAAACAGGTGGGAGGTTGCCCTTCAAGTGTCCCAGTTGTAATGGGGCCATGTTTACATCCTCCAACCATCCCTTACATGTCTCATGCCTCTCAAATGTTTCTCTAGTGGTTTGCACTGGGTCTTTCTCTACACATACAAACACATGCACATAAACAAACACATGCTGGGCTCCAAGCCCTCGGTCCCTTCACTGGGGCTCCACACTGGAGCCTTCCACCCCTTGGGGTTTTCAGGTGGCCACAACCCTGCCTGGCCCTAGGGCCTTACACCCCACACCACCCCCACATTGGGGCTCTACTGGGGTCATCCACCCCTTGGGGCTCAGGTGGTCACAGCCATGCCTGGCTCTTGGCTCTTACACCCCCACACTGACCCCTTACTGGGGCTCCACACACTGCCCCTCACTGAGGCTCCACTGGGGTCTGCTATGTCCAGCTCAGGTGGCCATAGCCCTGCCTGGCCCTCTATTTTGGGGTATTACACCCTGTGAGGCTCAGGTGGCTGCAGCCAAGCCTGGCCCCCTCTCAGGGCCTCTGTGACCATAGGACTCGCAAAGAGCCTGGGCACAGCTCCAGGTTCCTCCTAGGACCTGGGTGCTGCCTCAGGACTCCTGTGAGCCTCGGCTCCCCCTGGGCAGATTGAACCCAGCAGGGATGTGGGGGGCTGGGAGGCACCCCATACTTGCCTTTTACTAGGGAAGTAACTGGCTTGGCACTTCTGGGGAGCTACCCCACCACAGGTAGCTCTACCAGGCCACCCTTCCCCAGCAGGGTGCAATTTCAGATCATGTCCAGGACCAATGAAGCCCCCTCCTTCCCCATAGCCTCACCCTTAACTCCAGATATTCCAGAAGCAACTCAGCCTGATGTTACCTCCTTGGCTGCTCAACACAGACTGCTGCCTTTCTGGCCTATGTTTGAAAATGGCCACCACAATCAGCCACCTGGCAGCTGCCTATTCCAGCCCTTAAAGGGACAGAGCACTAAAGCTTCTCCATCACACACATTAGTGTCATGTAAAAGACATGCACTGGTTCTAATGCACAATAGCAACAATTATGGCACATTTAGTACCTGTTATTACAGGTACTAAACTTAATGTGATGTAATTACTATGCATTAATGCACATGTAGACATGCCCAGTGATTCCAAGGTCTCTTCCCTAAGTTGTAACATCTGGTTCAGAGCCCAGCACTGTGTTTAACCTTCATCTGTTCTCATGAAACTATAACTATTGTTGTTCTCATGGGGTAACTTGTTATCCCGCAATTCAACGTTGTTGGTCTCATTGGGTAACTTGTTAACCTACCTATATGAACAAAATGGAACTAGTGACAGTATAAATGTACCAAAAACTATTTATTAAACATAAAGATTGTTTGAAAGAGTATTTATGATTATTTGAACCCCAGATATTATTTAACTAGAACTATGTACAAAATTTAAACTTTTTTTTTAGATTTTAAAAATGTGAATGAACAATTCGCTAAGTCTGCAGTTCACACTATTTTCAAACTAACAATTACATCCAAAAATATTTCCTAACTGTTTTAACTAAATATTGAATTCCTCACAAGCAAATCAAGTACAATCTTTGCATCATTTCTAGGATTTGCAGTCATCTGTACTTGGACAAAAAGCACAATGTCCACTCACGCTTGCACAAGGTTCTATTGGGGTGCATTGTGGCAATTTGTAATTTAGGGCAGTTGTACCAGACTTGACGGACTCAGATTACATGTGTCCATCATTCTTTATGTGTCCATCGATCAACTGTTCTCCAAACTCCTGCAGAAAGCAAGCGCCATCTTCTTAAATGTGCTCTTTGCTTCCAGTTTGCGTTGTGACCTAGCCAAATGATGAGGCTGGCAATGACGGCCACATCCAGCATATTGAAAAATAGTGTCATTGGCTACCTGTTGATTTTCCATCTGCAGGTGGTCATATGGACTAAGTGGTCAAGGTTATCCACCCCACCCTTGTTTTTACTGTAGTCATGGATGATGTCCAGTTTTCATTGCTCTCCACCCACTGACAGGGCATAGTGCATGCTTGACAGCAACAGCACAACTTTGGACTTCTTTGGAACATAGGAAACTAGGGTGAGTTCCCCATCAAAAGCAAAAATGGATTTAAATGTTTCCCTTCTCTGATTGCTTGCATTTCATTTGAGATATCGGCCTTGTTTTTCCTAATGGTACCCACATAGGTCAAATCCTCCTGTAGCAGTCTCTCTGCCAGGTCAGTACTTGTGAAGAAATTGTCACCCACAATATTTCTTCCTGTCCTGTACCAGGGATGAACCAGTTTTTCAATGACCTGGGTACCAAGATTACCTTGGCGTGGAGCTTCTGGTTGCTTGCCCAGGTAGATGTCTCCAGACAGGGTGGATGATGTTGCTGCATTACAGCATCACCAAATTTTCAAGTCATATTTTGCAGGCTTCCTGGTCATATACTGTCTGAAGGGACAATGACCCCTGAATGCAATGAGCTGCTCATCAACTGTCAGGTGTATTCCTGAAATATACCATTTCCTGAGCTGCTCCACAAATTGTGTCCAAACATCTCTGAAGGCAGCAAGCTTGTCCACAGCTCTCCTTTCCTCATGTGTCAGTTTGTTGTCACATCTCAGGTAGTTGGTGATTTGACAATATCACTCATGGTGGCACAGAAGCAAGGCTACCCGGTGCATTGCTCCCACAACGACTCCAGTGCCTCGTGACCACTGTGGTATAGACCACTCAGCAGTAGGAAGCCAATGTAGGCTTCCAGCTCTGTTTCATCCATTTTTTTCCACTCCCTTCTGTTTTCAGGATAGCTATCATTCCACTCCCTGAATCTTCTTTCTGCCTCTCTGTTTGTTTCTATTATGATAACAGTCAGGAAACTTGTGAGAGAAACAGGTGGAACATTTCCACCACTGTGTCTTTATTACTTTCTCTTGTTGGCCCACCATTTTCATGGACTATGTCCTTCACTGTTCTCCAATGAGGTATTAGCTGTGGACTTTCCCTCCACACTCTGCCATTCCTTCCTCTAAAGGTGTCATCATCTGCAATGTTTTCTGGGAGTGCTGGCAGTGGTTCTGCTCCACATCCTGCTGTTGCTCTCCTCAGTCTTCCACGGTGGCCATGGGCTGGTCCTCTTCTCTTTCCCACTGGAAGTGTTGGCATCACTTCTGCTTGTGGCACCAACTCTTCCTCATGTGAGCTGGATGACGCTTCCATAGACACATGGTCTTCTTGCTCTGAACAATCTCCCATGTCTGGAATAAAGTCAGCATCCTCCCTGCCTTGGCATAAGATTTCTTCAGTGGATGTGTCGCTGTCACATTACCTGTGTAAGACAGGTTTCAGCACTGAATATGCACTGCCTTCTCATCCTAGACTGCAGAAAAAAAAGAAAAAATTGATAACTGCTGAACGCATATAAATAACAACCAAAGACAAGCCTGTCTACCTAGCCCATGCTGTCACAGAAGCAATTCTGCCCTGCCCTATGGCAGCACAGGTAGCACCCTCTCCTCCTGGGCACAGAAGCCAGACACCAACTGGATACAGGCAAGCCAAATGTGGGTGGATGTTGTTTGGAAACCACACATGCAGGGGCTTATTGAGAACAGGTAAAAAGTGCATGGAGGTGTCAAGCCCTTACTGTTGAAGGGGACTTCATAGTGTATGCTGTATTACAGTATAATGTTGTTGTATTTCTTCTCTGCTGTCCCTTTGCTCCTTGTCCTCCCTTCCAACAAAGGCAGGGCAAACTAGCTGGTATATTATGAAAGGGGCAGGTGAGGCAGAGTTTTGCCATGAGAAAAGACAGCAGAGCTGGATTTGGGTGTGACAAAGGGTTTTATGTTAGGGTTTTCTGGCAAAGGGCAGGGTGTTTTGATGACCTTGCAGCCAGCAAACAAAGTAGTTAGCAAAAGGAATTACCACATCTTCTGCAAAAGCAGAGTGGAGGATGGCCATCCATTAGTTACCATGGATACCTGAAGTGGACATGATTGAGGTGTAAGTGAATGCTGACCTTTCAGATGCATCCACCCAAAGTGGCCAAACAGGTCTAGGCCTGTCATTTATACAGGAATTGCATTGTTACCCCAATACATTAACCTGGGCTTGTGGTAAGATGTTACCCTATATAGAAAAGCAGTCACACCTGGAGTAACATTACCCTGGGCAGTTTTTCATCCACAGAGAGCAAACCATTCACGTAAATTGGTTGTTCTTTGGAAGTATTGTGCACTGCGGTGCCAGTGACAATGTCCTAAAAAGAAATTTTTCTAGAATTAATTAACTTTAAGATACAGCACAAAATATGTGTTTGGGATAGGAAATTACCCCATGGGAATATATGAAGGTTAAACTATTTGATTCAGGTCCTCAATCAGTGCAAATCAGCAGAGCTCTACTGAAATCAATGGAGTCAAATTGATTTACACCCTCTGAGGATATGGTCCAAGTTAAACAATACCCAAATTACTCACAAAACACTCAGAATATTTCATTTCAGTATTTTTATGAAATGGTAAGCTTGAGGTCTGGGACTATGATTAGTCTATGAAGAAAGTCCAAGACGTTACAAATATTTAAATGGGTCTTAGCCATGTAATATATACTTTGATTTAAATTATGTCAAAAATCTGGCACATAGGCTTAATAAATGAGAGCAAAATGAATCCCTTAGCTGTCAGCTGCAACTTGCCTGGAATGGGACTTTAAAACCAGTTACACCTTTTTAATGAGTCTCTTTGCAGCTATGTTATGGATCTGATTCTCTTCCCACTTAAGAATCAAAAGTAACTTTGGTGAATTCAATAGAGTTACTGTAATGTAAGATTCAATTAAGGCACTGTGTTGTAATCAGTGGCAGAAGAGCAAACTTTAGAAATGATGCCTAGCTATTTTTTTTATCTTATCCAGTGTAATCCACCATCAATTTATGTTTCTTCTCAGCATCAGAGGATAAATAAAAGTTTCTATTTTTAGTATGATCCTATTTCAGTAGCATTGTCCAAGTTCCTTCAATCCTGAAATCCTTTTAAATCTGCTCTACTCTATGACTGACTTCTTCAAAAAGTGCTGTGGTGATCAGAAAACAGGAATGACCACCAAGCTAAGAAGTGCATCCATCAGAAACCTATTATATGTTCCAAGAAGGTCTAGTGGCCCCAAAAAAGAAAAAGAAAAAAAGTGAGTCAGATCTCTGTCTACTGGAAGTTGGCACAGCTGTATTACCATTGTGGACCTAGCTCCATATTACCTTTCAGCTGATGTCAGTTTGTTTGTTTTGCATTGGCAGTTAAAGGGAAACAAAGCAAATCGCTGTTTTTCAGTTTTCCCATTGAAGTCATTACTGCACAGTCATCTAGTACTTGTATCAAGTACTAAATGACTGCACAGTAACCCAACTTACTATGCAGTAGCACTGACGAACATCTTTTTTGTGATGTTGCTGCACAGTAGCTCTCCCCCAGCTCCAGACCATGCTATCACCAGCCCAAGATCCCAGCCCCAGCTACAGAGCAGCTCCCCACTGTGCCATGCACTCTGCCGGCACTGCTGGGGCCAGTCTCATGGAAACCCTGGCCCCACGCTGTTGGGTTCTCCATGGAAACCAGCTGCAGCAATGCAGGCAGGGACTGCTGAGAAATGGAGTCTAGCCACCAGCCAGATCTGCCATTTTGCCCACCTCAGTATAAAATCATTGGGTCACAGATGATTTTATATTGAGAAGTAGGGCTGGTAGGGACCTCCATAGGTCATCTAGTCCAACCCCCTGCCTGAGGCTGGATCATCACTATCCCAACCATCTCATACAACCAAAATCTGAACTCTATATAAGACTACCCTCAACCCTGACACAACATAGATGTAACACTCTAACCTGCCATGGCAACCAATATCCTGCTTCTGTAAAATATTGTCAACATACGCTCAAGAGATCCTGGACAGAGGGCCATCCCCCCCCCCACCCCACCCCGCTACAGAGGAAGGCAAAAAACCCCAGTCCATGCCAATCTGACCCTGGGGTAAATTTCTTCCTGACCCTAAATATGGTGATCA
>NW_017728906.1:59133963-59136012 GCF_001723895.1 Crocodylus porosus | reverse complement strand
AGGAAGGCAAAAAACCCCAGTCCATGCCAATCTGACCCTGGGGTAAATTTCTTCCTGACCCTAAATATGGTGATCAGCCTGACCATGAGCAGAGGGGCAAGACCCTCTAGTCAATAACCTCCAGTTATGCTCCTAGCAAGAGAATTGGCACACCCCAGTTAAAGTCCCCAGACTTAGCTATAGCTAACATCCAATGCCTCTGGGGTGGCTTAAAACATCCTGACACAAATAGCAGAAGAAAAGGAGTAGGGGCAGGAGCAACCAGCAAAGCCCAGAAGCAAAGAAAATACCCATGGTAGAAAATAGGTATAGCTACTTCTAGACCATCCCCAACCAGTGGATGTCTAGCCTATTCTTGAACACCTGCAGTGATGGAGAGTCCACAGCTTCAGTCACAGCACAGTCTGTTCTACTGCCTTACTATTCTCACAGTGAAGAAGTTTTTTTCCAGATATCCAATCTAAACTTACTATACTGCAACTTCAAGCCATTGGTCTTCATCCTCCTTTCTGCAGGAAGAAGGAAAAGGTGCTTTCCCTCTTCTTTATGACAGCCCTTCAAGTATTTGAAGACTGCTATCATGTCTCCTCTTCAGCACCTTTCCCACAAGCTGAATATGGCTAGTTCCTTCAGCCTCTCCTCATATGACTTGCCTTCCAAGCCCTTGATGATGTGATCCTTCATTTCTATTATAAAAATGATTCAAAAAATATTTTTCATGAAAAATCTAAAAAACATTCCTAGCCCATGCATTTACAAAGGAACTACGTTTTGTTTTTTCAGATGATTTTGCAAAATTGTTATTAATAAAAAATTGCTCTTCCAAACTTGATTCCTCAAGTTCTTCAGGAGCATCCCTTTCTTCTTTTTGCTTCCCCACCCCCCTTTTTTTCTCTAATGTTACTAGAAAGAGGGCATAAGGGGAAAAAAGGAGAAGAAAGTCAGGGGAAAAAAGAAAACTGAAAAATGAGAATTTTCTATTTGTTCGGTGTTATCAAAAGACTTAAAATTATAAAAGAAAAATGAAATACCCAGAATATACGGTGAAGTTATATTATTTTTTGCATGAATCTTCCCTTTGGGGTGAGGTCCTTTCAAGTGGAAATCTTTGAGAACATGACCAAATTGAAGTCTGTTTAATCCACTAGAACCACTGCCAAACCAGAAATAAATAATGCCAGGTCCCCAAAATCCTTCAAAATCTGCAAAGATAAGGGGTAAAGCCTGTCATCCAGTCTATAGAGGGGCTCAGCTTTTCATGGGCTCTGACAGAATGATGTGGCTACATCTCAGAGAGAGAACTGTTCCATAGATTTTCTGTCCCAGAGCTACTACTACCCACCTAGCCATAGGAGTCTTCCAGCACATTGTCTACAAGCCGTTTCCTAGAACAGAATTAACAGACAAGTTAGGCCTTAACTCCAGAGCTTATGCACTGAATCTATTGGAATTATTCATGTTGAACAATTCATTTGATGATTTTGGTAAAATACATTTTTCATTATCTGACCAGGTCTACTAATGGCATATTAGTCCTTTTTTAATAAATATATTCAAATATTTCCCATCAATCATCAAATAAATTACTTAGTATTTTTTCCACTAAGAGATCAGCTCTGGTATGTGCCACTCATTAGGAGGAGGGTAGGACTAGGAAAGTCATATTTTAATTGTTAAATCAGAATTCCTGGCTTTTGCCAGTTGAAACAGGCCTCTGACATCAGTTTAACTTAGTGTCAGTTTTGGAAATAGAAACGGCATCCTGCAGAGAACAGGAAAAACTTGCTTAGGAATACATCCATAAACCTGACACGAATCAGCACCAAGAGACCTCTCTGACTTGTGTCTGCAGTCTTTAAAGTTTTCAGCCAAAATAGTGAAAATGACTTTCTACAGGGCTGGATGCCAACCAGACAGAAGAACAAGTACTCAGGTTTCAATAAGGATTCTTCCCACAGCCCATAGAGCCTCCTCCCTGTCCCCTCACCCCCTGCCCTGGGTCAGCTGGGGTCAGCAGCTGCAGTGGGTGGGTGAGGGAAGGATGTGTGA
>NW_017728906.1:59114382-59133863 GCF_001723895.1 Crocodylus porosus | reverse complement strand
CCACCCCACCCCATAAAAAACACCCCACTTTAATTTGATAAAAGCATTAGTATACTTTTGCAAGCCTAAAAAAAAGTTGCTTATGAAAAGTTTTTATTGCAGAAGACAGTATCATTTTAAAGTTGTGCCAAGGCCAAAGGCAGGGTTTTAGGAAGGATGTCCGATAAGGAATCTTGCTGCTGAATGATGATGCCAAAGGAATGTAGACGGAGAGAATGATGGAGGCAGGGTCCAGTTTTAAAGATGAGATCAAGCTATAAGCTTCAAACCCTATCAAAGTGCCCTCAGACAAAATGAGCTACACTATATTTGTAATTCCTTGATATAAAGCCAGAAGTCTGTATCCACTGCCTGGAATAAGACTGAAAAGGAGCTTTTCGGATATTAATTAGACATGGCCTAATCTACAAACAGTTACCTTCACCAGTGGATCACTAGAGGTGTGCCGTTAAACTACTTGAGTGGGTGGCATATAACCAGGTAGGCCATGTCCAGGTAAGTGCAGCCATGAGGTATGTAGCACCACAGACTCATCTGCAGCATCATATGCCGCACCTTCACATCACATCACATACTGCTGTTATCCACGCTGCAAGAGTGGGGGAGGGTTTGACCCCAGGAGATCCCAGGGTCAAAAAAACCTGTTCAAAAAAAAAGTAAAGGGGTGCATGCAGGGGCAGCATGCACTGCCTAAAACTGCACCCTGGCCAGATTGCCAAGATTGGCAGTGCTGTAGGCCCAGAAGGCCCCCAGGATCCCAGGTAAGGCTGCTGGCCCCAGCCTCCCCTAACCCACCCGGGGTAACCTGCTGCACACCAGAGAGTGTGTGGCACAGTGCATCACTGCTTCTTGTCCCCTGGGAAACAAATGTCCACACTTCTGTGAACGCAGCAATAATGTTCTCCTGTATTTGAGTTCATTTCAAGGCATTTTGACTCAGACCCTGTTGTTGGTGATATCTGAGTACTGAAGTGCTGTGCCCTTTGCCAAGCAAAGTAATCAGCTCTGGTGACAACAGGATATGGTTTTCACTTCTAAACATGAGGAAGCAAGATGATGCAGGAGAAATCAAAGCCTTTTAGGAAGTGGAGTATGTTCAGAGAAAACTCCTACATTATCTCACAAAGAACATTGGTGCTACAATGGGAGGTATACAGTCCCAAAGCATTCATTGACTGTTGGAACAGCTTCCAGCCCACTGTGAAAACTCACGCTGAGGTCCGATGCTCTTATCCAGTAATTTTTAAAGACCAAGTAAATTGCCTGGGGACTTCTAGGAACTTTATGCAAACTTGCTTCTTAAAGGGATATTACATGATTCCACTCAATGCACAAGCATATTACTGATCGAAATGTAACATAACATAGCATATGGTTTAACATTTATCTAGCAGCAAAAGATTATCACTGACATTTTCTCTCTACATCTCACTGTCAGACAGAAAGAAAATAGGCAAAAATTAAGAGGAGAACCAAGAAAAGATTAGATTGCAAGCAAAAAGATAAAAGCTTATTAAACAGGTACGTTTGGGCTTTTACTGAAAGTACTTCAATAAGGGGACCAAGAAACCAGTCTTAGCATTCAGTGTTTAGCACAATGGAAGCCCAGTCCCTGCATTCTTGCTAGGTACTACCATAATGCAAATAAAAATATTTTTATATATTTATTCAAAATAGAAAGTGCATTGAGGAAGATTGCCTATTGACTTTGTGAGATCTGGAACATTAAAGGGAACAATAGTTTTTTCCAAGTAACTCTACCTCTTCTCATCTTCCCTGCCTCCCTCTGAAAGAAGGATCCATCTTCTTCCTTGAAGAGTTCCAACTTACCATTTCTGGCGATTTAATAATAATAAAAAAAGCATACATTTTTCCACTTCCTCCCAAACTTCTGAGAAGAGTGAAGCTGATATGGGCAAACAGTCCTCTCTGTTCACACATTCTCTAGGATCGGCTCTGATTCAGAAAGTTTTAGAATGAAATAGAGCTTTATTTGGTAATTCATCTTCTCAAGCATTTTAACACCACATTGAGGTCTCAGTCAGAATCAACTCATGGCAATGGGAGCACTTTCTTTGACTTCAATGGGCTTTGGTCCAATGCTCAAATGAATAACAGATTATATGTCATTTCTGTGCATATCTTCAACAATTTTTTTAGGCTTTTATAAACCAATAAACTTGAAATGGTCCCAAGGAAGAGCATGTTTTTATTTTTATCTTTTTAAAGAAATGTTATCTGCTAGGGTCCTGAAGAAAGTACTTTTGTTTTTAAAAAATGGCCTTGATACCCAGACATATTCACCAAATAAATGTGAATTGAATATTGTTTTTCTGTAATTTAAACAACCATTTTTATGTGTGTAAGAACATATAGAACCTGTAATCAGAACCTGTAGAGCCAAGAGATGCCACTGAATAATACATGACACCCTATAAATTAAGGAAAGAATGATTATACATAATACAAAGAATAAGATATGTCTTTTTATAGAAAAGATAGGAACCACATTATTACTAAGCAGAGAGTGATAAAATCATTGCATTATGAATAAATCAATGAAAATAGAAAATGTCAAAGATAGTGAGAATGAAGTATTAAGGTTTGGCCAGGATCTGGTAAATAAGCATGATGATTGTGACAATTCTAACTAGAGCAATGAAATAACACTAACAGATAACTCATTAAAACAATCGACAATGAAATTACTGATGAATAGTTGTTGTCATTGGGCTGGTTTTGTTTCCAACAGCTTTTCCAGTTGAAGGAGATATGCTCATGCAGAGCCAAGTCTTGAAAGAGCAGAGCCCCTTCCCCTTCCACTCCCCCTCCTCCTCTTCCCTCCCTCCCCCACGGCTAGTGTTGCCAATTCTGGGTAATGGTGTCTGGAATGGCATGGAGCCGCGATGCAATCCATTTAGCAATAACAGGATGACTCATCATGTCCACAATGCTGAACACAATTAACACCACAAATTTACTGATAAGTACCCACTGCATTAATGAAATGAAATTGGTATAAAAGTGGAAGACCTTATTAGAGAATCAGTCCCCAAACACTAAGTATAAGAAAGAATATTTTATTAAGATCAGACAATAAATAAGTGG
The DNA here is from genome assembly GCF_001723895.1 of Crocodylus porosus. Classification (NCBI taxonomy): domain Eukaryota; kingdom Metazoa; phylum Chordata; order Crocodylia; family Crocodylidae; genus Crocodylus; species Crocodylus porosus. The sequence goes on along the minus strand of NW_017728906.1, from coordinate 59,130,755 downwards.
TGCATGTGCATTTATTCAAAGTGGCCAAGTACAAGTGTTCTAGAAATATGGATGCAATAAAACAATAATAATCGTACCCAAAACTTCCGAACACTAGGAAGGTTTGATACCTCTTATTCAGCTCTTCACCACAACCTGCTTAGTTTTCCAGTTAAATACAGGGATCTTGGATTTGTATCCTTTGAACCAGGCTTAATGATGCCTAGCCCTTGGACAGAGACAAACAAATGGATATATTCACCTTTCTGTGATACTGTGATACATAAACAGTGGTTTTCCTCACATGTCTATAGGTCAGATCCTGGGTCATATTCAAATTATGCAGTGCCTCTTGAGTGAAAACAGAGGGATATTTAAGCCATTTCCAGTGTACAGCATCAGTATTGTAGAGCATCAGATCTACAGAACCTCAGCCATTTATGCATGTGAAAAATGAATATAAATTGTGATGGCTAGAAAATGATATTCAGAAATTTCCTTTTAGGAATTGGCTTGTAGGTAGAGTAGATATCGCATTAGAACAATAGTCCAGAGGGATGGCAAGGGTTAATTGATTTCTAAAAGTCTATTTGCAACAAAGTTTCACATTCTCAGTGTTCAAGGCAAACACCTGTCTGAAGCCAACAGATAAACAGGCTGGGAAACATGATCAGTGTATCCAAAACAAAAGATAGGCTTTGTTTTGAAACAGAGTGAACCTCTTTAGAGCGGTCAGCCAAGACAGGTAATAGGGTGGGACTATAGGTGGAAACCTGTGTTTAAATTGAAGCTGTTTGGTAGTTCCAACTAGTGTTGTAACCTAAATAACCACGGGCATTTACACACATACCTTTTCATGCTGCAATGTGCCAGAGCTATGATGCATCAGAGCAAACTCGATTAATTGCATTTGCTCCACATGTGAGCTGACGTGCACTGCACTGCATTATATGCAGTTGTATAAGCAGCAAAATGCACATCAGCATGCAGAAAATGGTGCACTTTTAAACTAAAACACCTTCAATGTGTTTTAATTCAAAAGAACCCCACCGTTATTTTCTCAGTGCTGATGTGCATTTTACAATTTACAAAAACATATGTGCTGCAGCACCAGGACTTTTAAAAGCACCTGGTGCTGTGACACGAGCATGTTTAACAAATGCCCCATGTCTGTCACAGTCTTTTGTTCAGGAGGTTGTTTGTTGCACTGCTTACCAAGGGGACAGTTAATTGTCCGAGTCGTGTAAAGTAATGTACAGTGGTACAGTTATGTTGGTGGCAGAAGCAGCAACTTGGAGGAAGACAGAGTCACAACCTGATCTCAGAGAGTGCCTGAGGTCCATGGTTTGGACAAGGGTACATGCTGAAGTCCTCTTGGGATAAGTAAGGTAATCTCCTATGGCAGGTATGATAGGATCCAGGAGCAGAGAGAATTAACCTGTCTGCTGGAGAACTGCATGAAAAAACAGAGAAAGACTCCTTGGGACTCTGAGGCATTTGTAAGCAAGAGAAAGACCTGATGTGGGGACTTCAGAGAACTTCTGGAGAAAGAGAATGGACCCACAGAGTCAAGAGAGGGACTGAGCTTGGGGGATGAAGAGCAGGGCCCAGGCAAAGGGTCTTGAAAGCATGGAAGGCCAGGGACTTACAGCCTGGAAGGTGTGTGAGGCAGTCAATGACATATAGAGCCCAGGAGTGGCCAGGAGAGAATGGGACCAGATGGGTCTGGAGGCTCAGAGTAGATCCGAGAGAGAGAGACCTGATGAGAGGCCTGACAGCCCAAGAGGGACCAAATATCAGTGAGGCTAGAGACCCCAGAGCTCTGCAGCCCAACAGGGGCAAGTATTAGCAAGGCCAGGTGCCAAGGTTTCACTGGCCCAGGAGGGGGGCCAAGACCCAGGGAGGGGTCAAAGTCTAGGGGATATGGCTGAAGACTGAAGGGCTCCAGGAGACTGTAGCCCAAAGAGGTTTGGAGAATACCTGAGAGACAAAAAGGTCTGGCAATCCAGAGGCAGGGCCAGGGCTCTAGAAAAGTTAAAAGGTTGAAATAGACTACTGCAAAGAGTAGCAGACTTGGGAGCCTGAAATCTCAACTGGCCTGAGGTGGGGTCAGGGTCTTGGAATGGGTAGGCCAAAGGTCAGTTTTTGACCACATCCCAAGTGTAAAGGGGCCAGAGAGCTCAGAAGTGAGAGACTGTGCCCATGAGGGGTGGCAATGACCAGGACAGAAGAGCCTGGAGATTGTCCTGGGTAAGACCTGGAAACTACACCCTCCTGGGACTGGCTAATGTGGCAGAGCTCCTTGTGGCAGGGCAATCTCTACAAAATGCATCATGTTGCCACCTCAAGGAAAAATGAGTATATGGCATCTGAAAACCCTAGTTCCCACTGTTTTATGGTTCACCCTTTGATGGGAGAAGGCTAGGGGGAGTAAACCCTGACAGAAAAACCCTTGGTGGAGGCCAAGGAGAAAAGATGTGTGACAGGGAGCATCTGTCACTTTGAGAAAAAAAGACTACTGAAGAAGCAGCCTCTGCAAGGAGCTAGGAGGGGAGTCTCTGGATGAGCTCCAGCCTAGAATGTTAACAGATAAATGGATGGGCAATTGGGTCTTGTACTGCATCCTCAATCATGGCAAGTAAAAGATAAGATGATGTACCATGCCACTAAGGAAAGGATGGAGCCCTAGCTCTAGATAGCAAGAGTCAGGGCCCACTGGAAATAGAGCCAGCTACCATGTCAAAAATGATTCTTTGACCTGAACTAACCTAAAAAGGATTGTACCCCTCTCTTTTATCTTTGTGTGTTGCAGGATGTGGACCACTGCTGAAGCATCAAGAAGTTTGAGGGGCACTGGTGATGCTATAATGGTACCAAGCAATCTGGTTGAGACAATGAGGAAAGCATGGTCCACTGTACAGGAGGGGTAAAATTGCTGGGAATGTGTCTGGTCCCCCGAGATTCTGGCCAGGGGATGTTTCTCTCATCTAGGCAGCCATCTTGGCAATCAAATAAGGCACTGGTTGCTGAGAGGTATGCTACCTCAAATGTTGAATAAAAAGTTTAATACGCATGTTACGTTCCCCAGTCCCAGTGTTGGAGGCCTGCTTAAACTTGATTGGCTAAAACTCGGTTGCCAGGTCAGGGAATGTTGAGGCAAAAGACCATGTCAGAGGGGCTATGGGTGACATTTGGACAGTGGTTAAGGGTTCATCACAACATCTAGCCCATTGGAACCCCTGATCATGAATGCTGTCATACTTTTCCCAGGACACCTTGCAGAATTCCTCCACACAAACCCCAATGACCAGGTAATTCCCTTGATTATGCTTCATTTAAGATGTGAAATTATAAAACCTTCAAGAAGGGGATTGATGGCTAGAAAATGATATTTAGAGATTTGCTGTTAGGAATTGGCTTGTAGGTAGAGTACATATTGCATTAGAACAATGGTCCAGGGGAATGGCAAGGGTTAATTGGATTCTAAAAGTCTGTTTACAACAAAGTTTCAGGTTCTCAGTGTTACGGAAGACACCATGTCTGTGGTCAAGGCTGGGCCACTGTTCCCAACATGAACTGTGTATCCAAAACAAAAGATAGGCTTGCAACATTGGCCCCAGGTCACAGTGCCCAGCTGCAGAGTCCCTGGGATTTCCAGTTTTGGTGGACAGCCCAAATTAGGGTGCTGGGGCATGCCCAAATTAAGACACTGATAAATGACCAAATTAAGATGTGTACATTTAATAGGTTTGGGAAATAAAGGAATATGCTGACAGAGCAGAACATGGAAACTACAATGACCACCAGGAAACCAGTCAACAGGACCCACAGATGAAGAGTCATCACAGAAGAGAAAAAATACAAAAAGAGGGATTTCAGAGCAGCAAAGAGTCCCCAAGGGGGAACCCAAGATCATCATGGACAGAGGGCACACCACCAGCCTGTCTCAGCCACCGCACTGCAGGGGGAGGAGGGGAGAGCTGAACTTTGCTCCTTGACTCTCAACCTTCAGGCTGCTGACAGAACCATTCAAGAAAGAAACACAGGGTGAAGCTCACATACTGGCCGTACTCTGTGACAGCCCTAGGACTGGTAGAGATAGAATCAGAGGGTGGGGGGCAGGGGAGGCATTATTTTGTTTTGCCTTGCTTGCATTATTCTTACCTGGTATTCTTTAATAGGATAGCAATAAATAAAATCAATAAAATTTGGAAGAAGTTGTGGTTGGTCTGAGGGTTGACTGCACCCAGAACAAGGTATCTGGGTCCTCAGTGCCAACAAATTGCACATAAAATATATGAAATTGCATACAAATGTGAGCTGGGAATTTTGATTTAGCAGACTCTGTACTCATATTGCACACATGTAAATGGCTCCAGGAAGTGCAAGTCATTAGAGAATCAGACCCGTTAACATGATTTTGTCAGTCTGGACTTGATCATGTAGCTAAAATTAAGCTGATGTGAAGGAAGAAGAAAGAGCTAAAGTACCTGAAGAGATGCTTTCAAATTAAGAATTAGCAAATAGGAAAAGTAAAGCATTACTGCATTTGTTTAACTATTTCCTTAACATCTAAGTACTCCTACAAAGCTGCCAATTCCATACTACGTCAGTACTTATCAGGTACTTAAATATAGCAGTAACGCTCTTTCAGTTTCTTTCTTCCTTTTTTGCCTGTAGGAGAAATACCTTGTTCGGTAATCACTTTCTAATCTGGGGTGCAGTATGGGGAAAGGGAGTGAGCATTTATAGATATAGATCTTATTAAAAAAAGCACTCAATCAAAGAAATAAACCTTGCCTTCACTCAGCATATTGAGGTTAGCAGCTATTCTCGTTTCACCTGGTAGTGAATTCTATGGTTTCTATATAACTCAGACTGTATTTTAATTATTATTACAGACTTCTTGAAGACATTGTCTCTTGCTTCTAAAGAAAAAGAATGTCCTTTTAATTATGAAACAAATTATGTTATCACAGTTATTCAGTATGTGGAATTTCTAAATGTAATAATATACTGTCTTCTAATAACAATGCTTAAAATAACATTCTAAATCATTTTATGTACAGTACATATGTCTCCAAGTCTTTCTAATTGCTCTAGTATGAAACTACCAGTTAACTACATCATTGTTTCCTCAACTGTCCCCATTTTTGCTTATCCCTATCCTTTCTTGTTGCCGTTTAACACTATGATGCATTTAAAGGTCCTTTTCCAGAGTGCTCCTTTGTTTCCCTCCCCACTAGCTCTGAGCTATGCTCATTCTACACTGCCAGAAAAATTACCATTCACACCTGCACACCATGCTGAAACATCTATTTGGTACTAGTTTCTGTTATGATTTGATTATAATGTCAGCTCTCAAATTTTTGTTTTTATTTTTCTGTCTCCTTGTTTTTCTTATCTGTTAAAAAATAGAGTCAGGTTTAGCTTTGTGGTATAATTCTGTCAATGGAGTTTCTGCTGATTTACACTGGTGTATCTGGGAGCAAAAAAAAGGGCCTGTGGTTATTTTTCACAGCTCACTATGATAGATAAAATGCAGAACCCATTGAGCTAGTCAGGAGTTTTCTTCAAAGGATTTCTTTTGTTAGAAAATACCATTTAATTGAAATCAACTTTCAGATCCAAGATGGAATTTCTAGTGAACTGAGAGCATATTTTCTTTCTCTGCTGAAGAGGACAGACATAAAACAAGGTCTTCCACATCCCAAAACAAGTGGCCCAGCTCTAGGCTACCGGTGGCACACGCTTTATCCCCTCTCACGCCTAAATTTGGAGAAGTCCAAATTTCTTTCTCTCTGTGAAAAATTCTGAAAGATCACAGAGCAGTGTTATGTATATCATTGACGCTGGTAGATAAACAAGAAAATTAATTATTGTTTCTTTCCAAAGTCAGCTAAAAAAACCAACAACAAATATTTTGAAATTTCAAAATATTTCATAAAAAGGAATTCTTATTTTCTAGCTAGCCCTACTTACAGGTGCATTTTATAAAGCTTCTTGCTTGTTCACTCCTGGTATATATCCTATATGAAAATACTGAGAATGTTTTATAAAGCAATGTCTGTGAATTTAATTGTTAGGTTATTTGAGTCCATTTGGAAAGATTCAGTGACAGTCATATCAAGACAGAACCATTAGCCACTTCTTTTTTGACTTTTTGTTTTTTTCATTCTTTACCACCATCTCCCAAAATGTCCATTTCCATTTGTTAAACAGGTCACTGATATGCTCAGTGATGCAAACCAGCTGAAAACCAAGCTTAGTGAGTGAATTTGTTTTCCTATTATATTTCATACTCAAATGCCCCTTTTATCAGAGGTTCTTAAAATACTTTACAACAATGTATTGTTGATTGATAAATTAAGCCTAACAGCACCCTTGGGTATTACACATAGGTAAACAGAAATGCAAGGAGGTTAATTATCCAAGGTGACATAGCTAGTGATTGGCAGAACTTGGACAAGAATGTAAGGCATTTTAACCACAGCACCAGTTATTTGCCCTATGAAATGTGTTGGGCCTAGCTCTCTCCTATCTTCATCTTTCTGCTTCCTTCTGGCTGTACAAACAAACATAAAATGCACGTAAAAACCAAAATAACACAGGTATGCACCCAAGGTGCAAGGCAATGAAGAATCCTCATATTTCTTTTACATTGTGACCAATGTGTCTCTGCATCATTAACTTTCTTGTTTATCTACCAGCTTCAATGATAAATTTAACGCTGTTCTGTTGACAAAAGGCTTTTGCTACTGTATGACTATAGCAAGTATGCATGAAATATTGTAGGTTTATAGACACTTATGCAGGCTTAAATAGAGACAGACAGACCCATGCATACAAAGTATGTATGCTTTACCCTTTTTCAAGTTTTTCATCAACAGCATAGATATTACCTTTCATTAGAATTTTGACTAATTCATCTGCTATAGTATAACAATTTTAAAGAACCATACCATCTTGGTAGGTCAAATAGTGAGTCTTAAAATTAATAATGTTCCTTTAAATATAAGATAAATCAAATTAATATGGGTATCTGAAGTTCTATGCTTTAGTCTATATTCTTTGCTTGATATTTAAAAGTGCTTCACAGACATCTTAAATTGTCTTTATTATAAACATATTACAAGGGGAACCAGGAAATATATCAAAATATTTTTCCTTGAAAGAGGCCAGTTTCCTAACTAAAAAATACGTTCCCAAAGAATTTTGATTTAAAAAAATATGAAATCTTTTTATTAAATTTAGTGCAAAAATATTTAGTATCCTAATGTTTTTTAAATGGTGTGTGTTTGATTACAATGTTATTTGTTGAATTTCTTTGCTTTGTTGACCTGGTCACATGTGATTACCTCTAATAACCTGAATGGTTGCATGAACATCATGTGCTTTGGTTGCATCACACAAGCCATTATGCTAACCAATCATAAATACCTATTGCTGTTGCTGAAAAATTGAAGGAAAAAGAGGTGAGGCATGTGTGCATAACCACAAACCATTATGGCATCAATCAGAGTCAGCCTTAGAGGTGGGCAACTTGGATGACTGCACAGGGTGCCGTCATCAGGAGGTGCCAAACACCTTACCTCCCTGCCCCACCTCCACTGATCCCCACCCCAAGCAGGAGTGGTGCCTAGCTCTGCCCAGCAGGGTCTGGCTGAGCCCAGCCACTGCCCCTCACCCCCATGGGGTCTCCTCATGCACCCCAGCTCAGCCATGTGGAACAGTACCCCGACCTTCCTCTCACCCCAAGATCACAGTATGGCATGGCATGGCACAGGAAGGGGCAGGAAAAGGGAGGCAGGGTGCACACCAAGCCAGCCCTACCACCTCCTGATTGACTCCCAGCTTTCTGCTCCTCCCTCATACAAACTTTCCCTTCCCACTGGCTCCACTCCACTCCATATACTTAAACAGGAGTATATTAAGCTATGTATTTTAACAACATCTATATATTTTAACAACACGTTTACTTGTATATGGACCATCCAAAGATCTCAGGACTACTACAGTTACTCTCACAATACCCCCAACAACTACATTATTGTTTGATGTAACAGATGTGGGAATTGAATCAGGAAAAGGCACAATTTTTTACTGAGGGTCATACAAGAAATGAGTGAGAAAAGTAGGCAACAGAACCCAGGTCTAGATCCTGGTTCTTTACCCAACCAACAGACTTGCTCTCCTCCAACAAAAATACTATACAGAAGACAACAGCAAATTTCTTGCCTTTGCCTTCAATATTTAGATCGTGGCCATTGGCTCCTACCTGTATATCTGTGTGTATTACTCCTGCACTCCTTCTATACCCTAAACTATCCAGGACAGTGTAGAAGGGCTTCTATTTAAGTGTCTCTGGCCCAGATTGAAGAAAAAGTCAGGACAACACTTAAGCATGTACATGCATTTTAAAGTTAAGCATGTTTAAATGTTATCTTGGTCTTGGTGTGCACCATGGGCTCCGTCTGGGTGGCCATCTCTGAGGTGCGGGGGGGGGTGCAGACCTCTCGAGGACCCTTGGGGTGTGGTGCGTGCCCATCCACATCATGCCGCCAGTGAGTTGGCTATGACTAGGACTGCTTACTCTGCAGGGTTCACAGAGCGAACTCCTGCTCTAACTTGCGCGCCAGGCCCAGGAGTGTGCCTGTTTGCTTGGCCTGTTCGCAAGGCTTCGGTCATGTGGCTCCCTGGGGGGCTGAGCAAAGTAGGAGCGGTGGGGGTGGGCATGACTCTCCTCAGCCCACTTAGCCCTCTCCCAGCTGACTAGGTCCCTCCCTCCACAGGCCCCTGTCTACCTGCCAGCAGGCCAGGGCTCGTCAGGGGTCCTGGGGTCACTGCTGGGGTCCCTGGGCTCACAGGGGCGCAGTGCATTTCGCATCAGAGCCGGGACTGTAATGAAGGCCACATTTAAGATCCCACCTTTAAAATAACTTGCATATCCTGGGTTTTTGTGGGAATGATTTAAACAAACTTTCAGGTATCACAGTACCCTTTCTCAGGTCTCACTTGTCCTGTGTGCATTTTAATTTTCCTACAGCAGTGTCAGCTCAGTCATGCTGAACAATTTTCTTTTTCCAAGGTATTATTTTTTAAATACTCTGAAATATATGAAGCAACTCACAAAAAGAAGCAAAACCACAGTACTGCCCTAAAGAATATTTAATCTAAACTTCATCACAGACGTTAAGAGGACCACAATCAGACATATAAGAAGGGGGGAGGAGAAAGAAGAGGTTAGTAATGATAAGGGTGGCATGAAGTCCTCATGGTTTTTCACTGAGGCATGTCCACATCTTGATGATTCAGTTATCTGTTTCATCAATTGCTGCCTTTTCTTAGCCTTCTTCCCCCTACCAGTACACCATTATGATAAGAAAACAGGAATGAGATTGCATTGGGAATCTGAATAAGGCAAAGAAGATGGTTTTAGTAGGGTGTCCAAACAAAAGGGATAGTTTTTCCTCCCAAGGTGGAGAACATACAATGGAGGAGCCACTATAATCTTTCATTCAGATCATTTCTTACAGAAGCAGTTCCAAGATTTTATATGAGGCTGAAGTTGGTTCCTTATTCTCAGTTCCTTATCCCTGGTTCCCTATTCCTTATCTCAGTTCCTTATTTCTTATTCCCAGTTCCCAGTTCCTTTTTCAAAGCTAAGCTAGACTCAATAAAAACTTGTTATTAATGAATTACACATCCTAAAGACACAGAATTTCATTAGCTATACATATGTACTAATTAATATGTAAAATAATATCTCTCATCAAGTACAGAGCCCTAAACGAAGGTCAGATTTGGATGGGATTATGGGGCACAATACTTCTTGGGCCACCTCAGATTTCATGGCAATGCCACTGGGGGACTGTCCCAAAGAACCATGACTACAGCCCCGCCTGACCCAAAGCACAGTTTGGCTGTGCCAGGCTGCCAACTAACAGCCCCCATGCCCACTATACTAAGTATAATGGCTTGAATAAGAAACTGGCTTTCAGGCTGAGACTATGACTAGAAATTCTGCTTGGGCCACCCATCAGGACACCTCTGTGCCACCAGGGGACTGTCCTGGACATCTGTAACTAGAGACTTGCCCAGCCCAAAGCACAGTTTGGCCACGCCAAGCTGCCAACAGACAGCACTCCAGCCAGTCTGCTAAATTTATGGAACTGAATAAGGAACTTGATTATGGGCTGGGATTATACCCAGAAATCCTTCTTAGGCCACCCCAGACCACACCTTGGTGTCACCAGGGGATGCTTCTAGACATCTCTGAATAGAGACCTGGCCAACCCAAAGTGCTGTTTGACCGTACGAAGCTGCCAAAACACAGCACCCCAGCCACTGTGCTAAGTATCTGGACACGAATAAGGAACCAGAACTTGGGCTGGGATTATACCCAGAAATCTTTCTTGGGATACCCCAGAATATATCTCTGCACCACTGGGGGGACAGTCCTGGACATCTCTGACTAGAGACTTGCTCAGCCCAAAATGCGGTTTGGTCGTGCCAGGGTGCCAACTAACAGCACCCCAGCCACTGTGCTAAATTAATGGACCTGAATAAGGAATTGGATTACGGAATGGGATTATACCCAGAAATAGTTCTTAAAATACCCCAGACCACCTCTCTGTGGCACCGGGGGACTCTTCTGGACATCTCTGACCAGACACTTGCCCAGCCCAAAGTGCAGTTTGGCCGAGCCAGGCTGCCAACTGTCACCGACCCCCAGACACTGTGCTAAATTTATAGAACTGAATAAGGAACTGGATTTTGGGCTGGGATTATGCCCAGAAATCCTTCTTGGGCCACTCCAGACCATACATCTATGCCACCAGGGGACTGTCCTAGACATCTGTGACCAGAGCCTTGCCCAGCCCAAAGCCAAACTGCACTTTGAGCCAGACAATACTCTGGTGGGGGATGCCTGGGAAAATCGCCCAGTGCCACAGAGTCATAGAGTGGGGTGGCCCAACAAGGACTTCCATCTCTAATCCCAGCCCAAAAAACAGTTCCTTATTCGAGCCATTATACTTAAAACAGTGGCTGGGGGCTGTCAGATAGCAGCCGGGCACGGCCAAACCACCTTTTGGGCCAGGCAAGTCTCTAGTCAAAGATGTCCATGAGAGTCCTCCGAGGGCACAGAGGTATGCAATGGGGTGGCCCACGAAGGATTTCTAGCTATAATCCTAGCCCAAAAGCCTTCATTATTTGGATCCATATATCTAGCACAGTGCCTGGGGTGCTATCTGTTGGCAGCCTGGCACGGCCAAAGCGCCTTTTGGGCCAGGCAAGTCTCTCATCAGAGATGTCCAGGAGAGTTCCCTGGTAGCACAGAGGCAAGTCAAGGAGTGTCCCAAAAAGGATTTCTAAGTATAATCCCAGCCCAAAATCCAATTCCTTATTCAAGCCCATGCATTTCGTACAGTGGGAATGGGGGGCTGTCAGTTGGCAGCTTGGCACCACCAAGTTGCGCTTTGGGCCAGGCAATATTCTGGTTAGAGGCATCCAGGAGAGTGGCCCAGTGCTGCAGAGTCATGGCATGGGGTGGTCCAAGAAGCGTTTCCATCCCTAATCCCAGACCACCAACCAATTCCTAATTCAAGACCATATACTTAGCACAGTGTCTGGGAGGGTGCTGTCTGCTGGCAGCCTGGCACGGCCAAACCACAGCATAGACCAGGCAGATCTCTGGTCAGAGATCTGAAGGAGAGTCCCCTGGTGTCACAGAAGCATGGCATGGGGTGATCCAAGGAGGATTTATAACTATTATCCCAGCTAAAATTCACTTTTTTATTTGGGTCTATATACTTAGAACAGCTTTGGAGGGTGTTTTCATTTGGCAGTCTGGCATAGCCAAACCATGCTTTGGGCTGGGCAAGTCTCTGGTCTCAGATGTCCAGCAGAGTTCCCTGGTGTCACAGACATGGCATGGGGTGGCTCAAGAAGGATTTCTGGGTATAATCCCAGCCCAAAAACCAGTTCCTCATTCAAGTCCATATATTTAGCACAGTGTCTGGGAGGGTGCTGTCAGCTGGCAGGCTGGCACAGCCAAACCGTGCTTTGGGCCAGGCAAGTCTTTGGTCAGAGATGTCCAGGACATTCCCTCAAAGCCACAGAGGCATGATATGGGGTGGCCCAAGAAGGATTTCTAGGTATAATCCCAGCCCAAAATCCAGTTCCTTATTCGGATCCACATATTTAGCACAGTGGCTGTGGCACTGTCAGTTGACGGCCTGACATGGCCAAACTGCATTTTGGCCTGGGCAAGTCTCCAGTCAGGGATGTGCAGGAGAGTCCCCTGGTGCCACGGAGACATGGTCTGGGGTGGCCTAAGACGGATTTCTGGGTATAATCCCAGCCCATAATCCAGTTCCTTATTCGGTTCTATATATTTAGCACAGTGGCTGGGTTACTGTCTGTTGGCAGCCCTGCACAGCCAAATCACACTTTGGACTGGGCAAGTCTCTGGTCAGATGTCCAAGACAGTCCCCCAGTGGTGCAGAGTATTCTGATGGGTGGCCCAAGCAGAATTTCTAGCTATAATCCCAGCCCAAAAGCCAGTTCCTTATTCAAGACATTATACTTAGTATAGTGGGCATGGGGGCTGTTAGTTGGCAGCCTGGCACAGCCAAACTGTGCTTTGGGTCAGGCAGGACTGTAGTCATGGTGCTTTGCGACAGTCCCCCAGTGGCATTGCCATGAAATTTGGGGTGGCCAAGATGTATTTTGCCCCATAATCCCATCCTAATCTGACCTTCATTTAGGGCTCTGTACTTGATGAGAGTTATTATTTTACATATTAATTAGTACATATGTATAGCTAATGAAATTCTGTGTCTTTAGGATGTGTAATTCATTAATAACAAGTTTTTATTGAGTCTAGTTTAGCTTTGAAAAAGGAACCGGGAACTGGGAATAAGAAATAAGGAACTGAGATAAGGAATAGGGAACCAGGAATAAGGAACTGAGAATAAGGAACCAACTTCAGCCTCATAGATTTTATAAAGGGGAGCGCAGAAGCAATGATCTGCAGTGAAGGGTGGCAGCACCCCTTACTCCAAGCCTCTCCCCTCCCATTCTCCCCACCAAGTGGGCAGGCCAGGCCCCAGGACCAGCACCTCAGGACTTTAAGTATTGAAGGAAGTAAGCACTCAGCCCTTCCCTTCTGCTCCATTCTCAGAGGCACATCACTTCTCTGTGCCCTCCTATTCCCTGCCTCCCCAACCTGCTCCTGCCAGTGTCCTAACTATCTGTGCTGTCCTGGAAACAAGGAGAGCTTGTGTCCCATACCAACTGGGCTGTACAGGGGCTGGGATCAGCCCAGGACAGTGGTAGTGACAGATAGATGGGTTCCCCTTCCCTATAAACGACATGCAAGAAGAAGGAACCAGCTGCCCTCCTGCCACCACCACTGGTGTCCCAGGCTGAGTCCAGTCCCCGTGCAACCCAGCTGGAGCAGAACATAAGATCCCCTCACTCCCAGGACAGTGGGAGCAGATGCAGATGAGGGAGGTGGCAGTAGAATGGGAGGAGATGGGGAAGGGACATGCCTTTGAGCATGGAGGGCAAGGGAGAGGGAATGCTTACCTTCTTCAGGACTTCAAAAAGTCCTAAATTGCTGCTTCTGCCAGGTGGCCATAAAGCAATGTGCAGTCATGCCACTGCACCCCTTCCAGATCTGCCCTGATTTCTCATGAGCATAACCATGTTCTGGTATGTATCTACGCAATAAAATATCAACTCTCAAAAGGATTTTCATTTGGATCAGAAGACATTTGTGCATGCAAATCCCTATGAATTGAGATATGTATAGTCTCCTTTTGATGTGACAGAACCTACAATTAGGCAATTAATTATTCACAGTAAAAATATTAAGAACCAGAATTCATAGTAGAGCACATAAAGCTTAGGAGAGAAGAAAATGACCAGGCCAGGAAAGAGACAGAAGGGTCAAGACACTCTTGTCTGCCTATATACTTAAAGCTGGCAGAAGAGAAGCACAATGAACCCAAGACGTACACTGGCTGGTCATGGAGGTTGTTCCTGTAAGTAATGTGCATACAATAAAGCCCACATATGGATAAATTATGGGTTCACATAATTTTTTTTTAAAAGACTACTGTGAGTTAGATTTTCCCTGTAACAGACAAGGACCTAGCTGGCAAAGTTCCTCTTCTCTTCACCCCTGAATGGTGGCAGAGACAGTCTTCCCTCAGGGGTTCTAGCTGCTCTCTGAGGAAGATTGCTGTGGACAGCCATCTCTTTAATCCTAACAGAGGATGGCTGTTATAAAATCACCTTCTCTTCTGCCCTTGCTAGGACCAGCAAAACCCAGAACAAGCTCCTCTTTAACCTGTCTCTGTGGGGTAGTGGGATCTTCTATTCTGCGCTGCTCAGCAAAAAAAAAGAGCAGGAGAGGGAGGTGATAATCCCCTTGCAATGCTCCATTTAACACCTATCTAGTAGGCACTAATTACTCTTTTCCACAGGAATAGCTTAATGGAACCCGATTATATCTCAGAGAAAATACAATTACATGCTGCATCATATGCAAGGCCATACTTATGGGGCTGAAGGCAATGGAGAGTCCCTACGGGGCTTTCTCTGTACTGGGAACTTCCTACTTCCTTTTTGGTGCAATCTGTGTGGCAGGATGGGGAAGGTGGAAGGCTCCCGATATGATATTAATCACCCAATGTAGGTTCTGCAGCAGTTCCCTGCAGCAAAATAGGGACTGTACTCCTGACCTCAGCAGGGCCGTAATTAGGGCCAGAGGCTCACATAGGACATGGAATTGAGGCATCTTTTAAATGGGGTTATGTACAGAGCTTACAACAACCACTCAAGCACAGAAGCTAAAACAGAGGAGCTAGAAAAATGCACCACCCTTGGATTAGGGAAACTTTCTCTAGCTCCAGTATTATCCCTACAGGGTCTAGTCACACAAAAATTAATCACTCCTCTAACCAAATTTAACTATCACATAGTTCAATGCAAGCATATTTCCACTGCATAGTCAGTAATATGCTCATGGCAGTATAATGCCTTACACTTTGTAAGGGCTGGTATGTTATAAAATAATGCATGCTTCAGGAAGACTTGCATAGGAAAGAAAATAGGAGCAAAGGACAGAAAAGGAGAGAGAGGCACTGAAAGTACTGTAACCCTAATTAAAATTACCGTTTCAATATATGCTCCTATTTTTTGCAACTATCATCATAGAAGTGTCATTATTGTTTGGATATCAGTACAAATCCCAGGGAGGATCTGTGCCCCTTGGCTAGGGAAAGAAATCACACAGCAAATAGTATAAGTGATTTGAAACCAGTTCAAACCTGTAACACAACAGAAGTTCCATGTACATAGACCACTTTCAGAATGGCCAAAACTGGTTTAAGATAAACCCAGATGGATGTAGTATCAGACTTAACTGAATTGGGTTAAAATGGTTTACTGAACTTCTATCCCAGATCCCTCTAGTTTCAAGTTTACTCCCAGTCCCCCAGCATCGCAGGGTTCTTTGCACCTCCCCCACAGGCCAGCTAGGGTGGGCGGGCTAGCCTTGGCCCAAGCTGTCTTTCCCAGCTGATCAGGGAGGCATGCTCTAGCTCCACCCCACAACTTCTGGCCTGAGCCACTTCAGGCTCGTGGCTGCATTTCTGGAATCAAAAGCTCAGTTAGGCTACGGAGCGGTGAGAGACGTGCAGGTGAAGCCCGCTGCACCTCCGCTCCTCCGAAGCCCCCCAGACACCCCCTTAGCAGCCGCAGAGCCCCCTGCCAAACCCCAGCACAGCCGGAGGTAAGCGGGCTCGTGGTGGGAAGGGGTTAACTCCTCGCTCACTGGGAGGAGGCGGCTGCATGGAGCCGGGCCGGGTCAAGCCCCCGCCCAGGCCCCTACTTGGCCCAGCCCCCGCAGGGAGCCACGCGACCGGAGCCGCGCGAACAGGCTACGTAAACAGGCACTCGAGTTAGGGCGGAGTTCGCACACGAGAGGGCGTGAGAGGGCACGAGACCCTCCCTCGCCGGAGCTTAGCAACAGGTTCGCACCTCTTGCAGCCCCAGCAGAGCCTGCTCAGTTGCCAGCTCCCACAGGCAACCCAGGCTTAACCACAGCTACTGGCCCCACTCTCCCCAAGACAAAACAAAAGATGTTTGTTGTGGGAGACTCCATCCTGCGGGAGACTGAGGGGGCAATCTACCGCCCCGACCCCTTAGCCCAGGAAGTCTGCTGCTTCCCAGGGGCCCGCATCTGAGACATTGCAGAGAGGATCCCAGAGCTCCTCCGGCCCACAGACCACTATCCCATGCTCCTTATTCACATGGGCACCAATGACATGGCTCGGAGCACCCCCAGCCAGGTCATGAGGCGCTACAGGGATTTGGGAGCG
>NW_017728906.1:59100225-59114371 GCF_001723895.1 Crocodylus porosus | reverse complement strand
GACCCCAGCTGACTTCCTGCCCTTTGGGCAGGGGGCTGGACTCGATGATCTCCCGAGGTCCCTTCCAGCCCTGATGTCTATGAAATCTCTGAATGCCTGTTCACTTGCTTATCAGTTCAATCTATGCAGCTCAGATTAACGGGCAAAAATTTAATCAATTAATCCTCAGTCTTTTTGACTGTTTTTACTTTGCCTTGTGCTCAGCACTACACAAGTACCAACCCTGAATAATGGGCAGTAGTGCTCTGGGAGCAGACTAAGAGATAGATTGCAGCTCAGAGTCACAATCTGCTTTCCAGGTTCCCCCTGCTCCAAGAGACCTATGTCCTATTCCAGCTCTCTTCCTGGCACCACATACTGGTCAGCTGCTGGAAAAGGTAGAGGGTACATCTCCTTGTGTATGCATGGGCTGTATGACCACACAATCTGGTCTACAACTACCCCCATAGCAAGAGATGAACAAGACAGATCAAGAGTAAGAGAAAGAAGATAGTAATAACCCATTTTCTACAGAGGAAACGGAGGAATATGAATTATTCATGGCAGAGTGGGAAAACAAACTGAGCTGCCTTGTGTCCAAGGACAGCACTTTTAACCACAAGATCATCCTTACAATTTCTATTAAAGAGAACGCAATGGTGTTTTCTGACATTTTTAATAGAAATGTTTTTGGGACAAGACTTAGATGACTCAGGGGATTGGTAATGCACTACCATACGTCAGTTTTAAATCCAGCCCAGCTTGATAAAGACAAAAGGTGATGACTAGAGCCTGTTGCTCTTCTGTGATCACAACAACAGCTGTGCAAATCGGGGCTCTGACACAAACTCCCATCCTCAGCACTTTCTGCCTGAAGGCCTACTCACACTCTGCCTTCTCCTGCCATCCCTTATTTCAAACAACTACATCTCTGCAGTCTTTCTAATAGGCACATATGGTCTCTATGGTAATGGGAGACAGGAAAAGCCTATGAAAGATGCTGTGGAAAACGCAACTTATGAGGCCAGCAGGAGAAGGCAGTGTGTACAGAAACTTGAAGGGAAACATTCCCTTAAGTTCAAGAAAGTGATGAGTAATATGAGACCAGCATGGAGGGACAGTAGAGAAACACATCCATGATGTTCTGCTCATTTTTCATTTCAACTGTTTTGATTATTTTTTCATTAAACTCTAAATATATTCTCTTAGTGTGTAGCTATCTGCTGCTACCAAAAAGTAGCAACAGTATATTATCCAGCACATTTAGATCCATTATCATCAAGATGTAGGTAAATGCGAATCTCCAGTTTTCTGCTACGGAATTGGGGAGTGCCTGATTTGCTTGTTTGTGGGCTGAAAGGGGTGTTATGAAAAATCAAGTACTGTGTAAGTACTATTAGGTGATCTCTGTATTTTGCATCTGTTTGTCAGACTTTTCCCAATCTGCAAGTACCATCATTTAAAAAGACAATCTAAGGCTAAATATCATGTTTAAAAAATCATTTCCCTACGTATGCTTTCATAATATTCTAGGATATTAAAGAATGTTTTGGGCAAGTTCTAACCCATTTTTCACCCTCACTACTTACTCTGTTTGTCTCCATTTTACCACTTCACTCAGACTAAACAATTAAATGGTCTAAGTGGGCTTAGTTTTTGCTAATAGTCATATCAGGTTTCTTCATGGATGTGAAGTTTGGTCAGAAACACCACAGGTATTCTTAACATGAAAAAATGTTACATTTTTTAATTCATTCCCAATGTAAATACTATCTTGAGGTTCTCTAAGTTGCTTGTTGAGAGAAATTACCTCATAAGTAGCATAGCACTCACTGAACTTTTGTACAGTCCAGTTACTTTCTGTACTGCAAGGCAACATGCAAGGCTCACCCTCATTGTTACAATTAATATTAACAGTGAATTGCTTTATTTCATATATTTCATAGACATTAGGACTGGAAGGGACCTTGCAAGATCGTTGGGTCCAGCCCCCTGCCCAAGTGTTTCTTGGAAGTGCCCAGAGTAGGGTCTTGCACCACCTCCGGGGGTAGTCTATTCCAGGCCCTGGGGACTTGGACAGTAAAAAAGTTTTTCCTTATGTCCAACCTAAAATGGTCTTCCAGGAGTTTGTGACCATTGGACCTTGTCTGCCCTTGGAGTGCCATGGTGAACAGATGTTCTCCCAGTTCCTGATGCACACCCCGATATACTTACAGGCCGCCACCAAGTCACCCCGAGCCTACACTTTTCCAGGCTGAAGAGTCCTGTGGCTCTTAGCCTCTCCTTATAAGCCCTGCTTTCTTGTCCTCTAATCATGCACATGGCTCTTCTCTGGACCCTCTCAAGCTTCTCTACATCCTTTCTGAATTGCAGAGCCCAGAATTGGATACAGTATACCAGCTGCAGCCTCACCAAGGCTGAGTAAAGTGGGAGGATGACTTCCTGGGTCTTGCTTGAGATGCATGCATAGATGCAAGCCAGAATTTTGTTTGCTTTGCCAGCTGTCGCATCGCATTGGTGGCTCATGTTCATCTTGTGATCAATCATCACCTCCAAGTCTCTTTCAGTCATGGTGCTAGTGAGGGTAGCACTGCCGAGCCTATAAATGAGATGTGGGTTTTCTCTCCCGAGGTGGAGCACCTTGCATTTCTCCATGTTGAACACCATCAAGTTTTGATCCACCCACCTTGCAAGCCTGTCTAGGTCGGCCTGGATCACTAGCCTATCCTCTAGGGTGAACATACTTCCCCATAGTTTGACGTTGTCAGTGCAGTTAGCCAGTCCGCTTCTGACACCAGAGTCCAGATCATTTATAAATGCATCAAAGAGTACAGGTCTGGGAATGGAGCCCTAGGGGACACCACTGGAGACACCACAATTATTTCAATTGTGTATGCACTTGCTCTCAAAAACTACCAAGATTACAAGAGCCAGTTGTATATATGACATTATTCCTATTAGGAGGAAATTATCCACAGGAGCCAATATAGATAGAAAGTATAATTTCAAAGAGAATATTAGGGAACTGTGTAAATTTTCTCTGGTTATATATGCCATACAGAGCAAAAGCCATGTTGCATGCATTAGCCTGCTTATTCACTTGCTACAGCATGCAACTTCTCAGCCACATATTCTCTGGGAAACAGTGGGCACACCACAAGCAAATAATCTTAGAACCAAAGAGAAAAAGGAATGACTATATCCAAGTTACACATATGTGTAAGTACAAAACACAGTCATAAGCGTGCATATGGTACACAGGACATTTCCTGGGCATCCTTCCTGAGGACATATATTGTTGCCCTGCTGCTGTGCATTTTAAATCTTGATCTAATTTAAGGGGCTGATTTCTGAGCCTAATGTATTCTAATTTTGTGTGGGTGATTAACTGATTAAGTTACCAAAGAAACTATTGTATGTTCTGTACTGTTCAAAAGTAATATTATTCGTACAATAAATTTGGGAGGATACAGGGACGACATGACTGCACTGCAGATTTGTAACAACCAATTAATGGCCAGAGAGAGCAATGTTTCTGGAAATGCCATAGCTTCTGTCACAAAATTTTCAGTCTTCCTCCCTACACCAACCAAACAAGCCTTTGCTCTTGATGCAAATATTTCAGAACCAAGCCCAGACCGCTGTGTTCACGCACCACTGCACTGCCTACATGACGTGTTTTCTGCATAAGTAGAAGAAAGTTGCAGACATCTTGTACTGTTGCCAAGACACTCTGACACTTGCTCTGAGACACTCCTCAGCTGCTGCTGTTCAGAGATGCTTTGACTCCAGCACTTCAGTGCTGCACCAGTGCTGTCCCTGGCTGCTTCCGCTTTATATTTTGTTTCTCCATGGCTTGGGATTAGCTGCCTTTCTATGCAAGGGCATCCACCTATCTCAGAAAAATTCCCCCGAGAAGAAACTGTGACAGTTTCCCTTACACAAAAGTATTTGTGCACATCATTCAAAATTTGTCATGCTAGGTCAATAACACCCATGTATTTAATGCAGCTTGCTGCTAGTGAATAATGCATCCTCTTTTGTCTGAATTGGTCTGAGATTTTGATTTATATAGCAGAATGATTTCCCACAATGCTATGAGGAATCCTAGAGTTATAGTGCCTAGTCAGTCACCTCCTACCAAGCTGTTAGGGACCTATATCCTGGAAATAGGGGAGAAAAGAATGTTAGCAGACAGCACAGAGTTATATCTGTTTATTGTTTCCATTCTGGAGGACTTCAATGCCCCTGATGGAGAAGTAAATGTGAAGGAATAGATCTAGACAAAAGCTGATGAGCTGCCAAGCCTCAAAAGTCCTCCTCAGCCCTCAAGTGAAGCATTGTTGTCACCCCAACATCCTATTCCTCCTGAGCACTGGCTGTCAACACGAGTAGACAAGGGGGGGCCAACCTATCTGACAAGTGTGCCACAAATTACATCTGCACCTTCTGCTTTTAGTTTCCTGCCCCGTCTGCCACATGCCACACACAGAGGCTGACCATGCCAGTTGGGGCACCCATGCTGCAGGCTGGCCAACCCCTGAGGTAGACAAATACCTAGTGAGGATGAGGATGAGAATCACCAACCCTATTTTCACTTGTAACCTAAGAGATACTGGAGCCAGGCCTCCTGGAATGGGAAGTTTCTGGGTCATTCTCAATACTTGGCAGGAAAAACAGCTCCCCTGATTGAAGAAAACTCTAATGGGGCACCCTAAAATGTGGACATGCAGGAGCAGAGCCCATGCTTCCAAACCTTGGGCTTGCAACTTTGTGCTCAGCAAATGGAGACTCTTCCTTTCTAATGCAGCGACTAAGAGTTGAAATGGGGGGAGGGGGAATGAGAGGCAAGCTTCTCCCGCAGTACCGGGGTGCTCTCAACCCCCATCCCACATAAGATCTCACCACCAGAGGCTGGCCTAGACAACAATGCTCACAACTCTCCTGCATCCCTGGAGCACTCAGGCACTGGGGCTGTGCCTGATAGAGAGCTGCACAACAGTGCCACTTAGTGCTGGCCCATATGCAGTGTAGCCAGCTGCATGGTGGTGGCTCAGAGGCCCCTCTTGCCTGTGTAGGAGCCATCAATCCAGAAAGGCCAGGAGAGGGTCAGGGAAGGCAACAGAATGCCTGCAGCTGCCAAAGGAGCAGTGAGCACCCCTCTCCCATCCCAGCGGCAGCCTGGATCCCCAAGCAGCAGCAGACCCAGCCATATGAAAGGGTTGAAGCAAATCAGGATCTGCATCTAGTCATCTAAGCAAATCTCTCCTCGCCCCCTAGGTTTGGAAGCAGTAGGGCTCTCCAGGCCTGTTTTCTCCCAGCTGCCTTTGCCTGTATAGAAGACCACAGCCCAGACTAAGGGAACTTGGGCAACAGCAGCAAGAGAGGCCCGTGCCTCTTGGACTCCACAGTTGGTAGAGGAAGAGCAGGACTCAGCAAGGAAACAAGCCGTGTCCCAGCCAGGATTCCTGTCTTAGCTTTTGCTGTAGGAAGAACTCCTCCTCTTCCTCTCTATCCTGTGAGAGATACAGGGAGACAAATCAAGACTTTTACTTACTCCATGTTGTTGCTCATGGGCCTACAAAGGCTGGAGAGCACAGGTCTAGGGCAGTGTTTCTCAACCTGTGGGTTGAGACCCAAAATTGGGTCCCAAGAATATATGAAAGGGTCATGAACAAACTTTAAAAATGGATCAACACACTTCAGAAATGGGAGAAGGGCTTTTCCCTTGAAGACTAGCAGAGATCCAGCCTGCAAGGGGCTTCTTGAGGCCCCCGTGCCCCACATCCCCTTCCCCAGACACCCACCCGCTATCTCAGACACTGAGACACTGGGCACTGGGTCAGGAGTTAGGGGCACTGGTTCAGGACTGGCCATCCTGGCACAGAAAAGGTTGAAAACCACTGGTCCAGGGGATATAAAGAATATTTCAAAAGTAGGAGAAAATTAGCAGACTGAGTCATCAGCTGCCAATTCTATGTGGGCATAACGAGAGCTCAACAGCAACACAGAGAGCATGGAGAATGGAAGTGGAAAGGAGTTAACATGGGAAACAGGGAAAGGATGCCAGTGGAATAAGAGGATAGGAATAAGAGAAGGATAAGGAAGAAAGGAAGACATAGGAGTCACAAGGCAAAAATCCATGTGCTGCTGTGTAGACATTCAGATGGCAAGAGAGTATACTAAAGTACACATTCATGTTAGAGTCACATGACATGAAAATGCAAAGGAAGGGAGAAAGAGCTGAGGAGACCTACTTGTAGAGGGGAGGGCTGTACAGTGAATCGAAAACTGGAGATATCTTTTATGAAAGTATTTAGAAAAAATATCACTGGAATAAATTAAAAATGGGAAATGCTTTGGTCAATTCCAGAGCTGAGCCCAAGTGTCCAGAACTCTCACATAGAAAATATGTGAGAGCTTCAGCCACAAACACCTCAACCATAAGAATCTGTGGGGATGCCCAAAATTAGCACCTCAAATACCACCCCTCTACTCTTCAGCCTGTAGCGACTTCTAAGAAATCCCAGGTATAGGCAAATCTGTTACTGTCTTTTGCTGTAGAAACTCCCCTTTCTTTTGTGCTATATGAAGTTTTCTACCTTGCTTTATCTTAGCAAAAGTCATTACAAAATATGAATTATAATAGGGCATTAATGGCTTAATAAACCTACCCAACACTGGGCTTTGTTTTATTCCTTTTAATAGCTCTAAAAGGGAGCATTTGTTGAATTAAATACCCAAAACAAAACAAAAACACTTACTTTTCTACACTTCCTGCACATGGATGGATGACTCTATGATGCATTATTTTTAAATATTCACTATCTCCTCTTTCACAAAAGAGCACAATTTTTCTCATTAATTTGCTCCAATATATTTTAATGAAAGAGAATCTAAACATTGGTGGCTTCTTGGTTTTGGCTTTCTAAACGGGGTTGCACAGAATCTACCTCCCTATCTTCACTGCTGTCACATTGCTCTTTTGACCACCAGGGGGTATATGGAAGGTATTTCTGTCTCTTTAATCATAGAATCATAGAAAATTAGGGTTGGAAGGGACCTCAGGGAGTTATAGTTCAACACTCTGCTCAAAGTAGATCATCCCAGCCAAGGCTTTGTCTTAAAAACCTCCATGAATGGAGGTTTCCACAACCTCTCCGGGTAACCTGTTTCCAGTGCTTCACTACCCTCCTCATTAGAAAGTTTTTCCTAATATCTAACCTAAACTTCCCCTACCGCAACTTGAGACCAGTGCTCCATCTCTCTGAGTCCTCTGACCATTGTTCTGTCATCTGCCACCACTGAGAACAGTTTAGCTCCAGCCTCTTTGGAACCAACCTTCAGGTAGCTGAAGGCTACTATTAAATCCCCTCTTAGTCTTCACTTTTCTAGACTAAATAAGCTCAGTTCCCTCAGCCTTTCCTCAGAAGCCATGTGCCCCAGCCCCCTAACTATTTTTATTGCCATCCACTGGGCTCTCTCCAATTTGCCTACTTGCTTTCTGTAGTGAGGGCCCAAAACTGGTAAAATACTCAAGATGTGGCCTCATCAGTGCCTAATAGGGGGTAAGAAACATTTCCCTTGATCTGCTGGGAATGCTCCTACTAATGCATCCCAGTATGCCATTAGCCTTCTTCACAAGAAGGGCACCCTGTTGGTTCACATTCAGCTTTTTGTTCACTGGACCCCGAGGTCCTTTTCTTCAGAGCTGCTGCCAGTCAATCTCCACCCTGTACTAAAGCATGGGATTGTTCCATCCTAAAGTGCAGGACTTTGCACTGCTTCTTATTGTCCTCATGAGATTTCTTTTGGTTCAGTTTGTCAAGATCTCGCTGAATCCTAAGCCTACCCTCCATTGTATCTACTACTATCTGCAGCTTGGTGTCATCTGCAAACATGCTGAGGGTTCACCCCATCCCATCTTCCAGGTCATTAATATTGAACAAAACTGGTCCCAGAACCAGTCTCTGGGGTACTCTACTTGATACCGTTTGCCAACTACACATTTAAACATTGATTCATCCCTTCGAGCCCAACAATCCAGCCAGTTTTCTGTCCACGTAGGCAATCCACTTCATAGGAAATGTTCTATATTCTTACAGTTTATAGATGGGAATAGGCTGATGTCATTCAGAGTGACTGTGACCCCTGGCAGAGTCTTGGTAATGTTGCTGCTAAATAACACAGGCAGAAATGAAAAAGAAATCTTCCCCAAGAGAAGATGATGCTTAGCAATCAGTTTCACACCTAAAACTTCTCCATAGTGATTGGGCTCCCATTAAAAGTATTTTTTTAAGTAACATGCCATATCTCTGATGCCAAGTATCAGCTACTATTCAGATCTCTTTATATTTTTCCATCTTCCCCTCTTATTTTCAGTCTATAGATTCAGTTAATTCCAGCCACCCAGAGCTCTTGCTCCAGATCGATGGCCTGGGGCTGAGTGTTTTTGTTATCTTGATTTTCTTTTTCCACTTAGAACTGTCTCCTGTGCTGACAAGAAGACATATAGCAAATTTCAGGAGTCAGGTCTGAGTTTAGTCACCTGATGCATCCCTTTCAATACCAATGCACTTTCTTTATGACTTTTACCACTGATGAAATTGTATTTCATGAATGCCAAGTGTTAAAGGACATCCAAGGGGTTAGAGGCAAAGTTGGCCTCTAACTGTTCAGAGGGGATATCCATTATCTGGGCCACAAGACCCTCCTTTTTTTTCCTGCGATCTTCTGCTTCTTTCAATCACTACCCGGCTCCCACATTCTAAAACAAATGCGAGAGCACCCTACAAACAAGTTTCATTCCCTACATAACCCTGATTCATTCCTGGGTATCTCTGGTAATTGAATGAGGAACTAATGAAATCTACAGGGAAAATTTTTTTTAACCTAATTAAAATATATACAAGCAAATTAAAGACGGTGAAATGTCCTTAACTCTGACATTTCCTAAATTTTGAGTGTTTTAGGTTGGTATCTGAATATTTGTCCAATGTTATTTTTTGTATGTATTTCCTAAGGTTTTTTTTTAAGCAAACAGAGAAAAAGAAAGAAAAATTCCATCCTGTGGCATCTTCATACAGGAGTCAACACATAGCCCCACAGAGCGCAGCCCAGGGGCAGGAGGTGGGCAGAGTCAGGCCTGCATGGAGCCCAGCACTGGTCCCAGGTGGCGGCAGCAGCAGCCTCCTGTTATCCAGTGCAGATCCGGGGGCCCACACCACTCGGAGGAGACCAGCACAGCCCTGCAGCCCTCCAGGGGGTGTGGGCCCCTGGATCTATGTGCTGGATGACAGGAGGCTGCTGCTGCAAGCAAATGCCAGGAGTTTTGCTTTTTGCTGTTTGAGGTGCAGTTTCTGAGAAACACCTGCACCTATCTCCTTGAAACAGGGCAGGCCACATGCCCTCAGAAGGGGCTACCATCCCTGAAATTTTCATCTGAATCAGGCAAGAAATGACAAGGTTTTAGGCATTTTCATGATTCCCCATTATAGCCTATGGGCAAAACAGTGAAACAGTTTCAATGAAACAAAACAGGACAGTGCTTCAAAACAAAACAAAACAACAAAACGAAACACTGTCCCTTTGAAGTGGTGAAATGGACGTCGAAATTGGATGCTTATCTTGCTGGGATCCTATGACCCCAGCTGACTTCCTGCCCTTTGGGCAGGGGGCTGGACTCGATGATCTCCCGAGGTCAGTTCCAGCCCTAATGCTTATGAAATCTATGAAACAAAATTATGGTGTTTTGCACAGCCCTATGGACAAACCTCTCTACTGAGCAAGTTCAAACTGTAAATTTTGCATTTCTTTTCATTTAAGCAAAGTGGAGGGAGGGAGGGAAAGTGATAGATTTTACAGGAAAATCAAAAGAAGCTTCTGAGTATCACCTTAATATAAATTTAAAACAATAATGATAACACTGCTGTTAGTCATAAAAAACACAAAATATTTACCATGAACTAAAATCTATGCTTGCAGCAGCCTTGAGCAAATAAAAAAAGCTTGACGATTTTTTCAGACTTTACAGTAAATTTCAGTGACATATAAGAGAATCTTTCCTGTGATAACATTTCCATACAGTCAAAATAGCGTGTGTGTTTTCAGGTGCAAAGCCAAACTCAATTAGTATTATACACAAAACAGAACATATCCTGAATTCTGATTAGAAGCAAACAGATGATTCATACTGCAATGGTCTGCATCTTCATGTTTGCTAGGCAAGCCGGTGTATGAACTGATAAGAATTTAAACCAAGAAATATCCATATATATCACCCTAAACATTGCCTTTAGAAAACGAAGCTTTGTCATTTTGTTTTTATTTTGTTTTGTCCAATACTGAAGGGCATTTGGCATGCTAGAATAACAGTTATTCAACTGAAAGGTAGAGTAACATGTTGCACTTACAACAGTAATGTACATCTGTGTTGATCAAGAAAAGCTACTGTCTGTTCAGAAAAATAAAAACATCAACAACAAAAGTTCATTTTCGATAGTAAATTTCCCTGTTCCTGTTTATATCTCGGGAGTCATGAGAACAATTGCAGTATCAACCTGTCCCTATGAAAAACATAAAGAGAAGGAAAAAAACCAAATATCTCAAGTTCATGTTGAAGTGAATAACCAAATAAGTGTAACACAAACAAGCACACATCATATCATCTTTACCTGCTCATCTGCTCTATACCTGTGGATTGCTGCAGTCATTCTTATTCCTTGCTTCAAAACGAAGTGTGTATTTTTACCCTGTATTAGCTTTTTACATGTAAAAACAAGACTAAATGCACATATATCTCATATGCACAATCAAATAAAGGGCTTCTAAGACAGCCAGAACTACTGTCCTATGCATACTCACTATTTCAGTATAATGTAAGCAACTTACAGGTAGTCTTCAGAAATTAAAAAAAAATGTGGTGGTAGTACATTTTATAATCGTTATCAGTTTTCACAGTTTTATTGAGGTGCTGATAGTCTTTAATGATCAAGCTATTTCTAGATTAAGCAATGTGAAGAGAAAACATGATACAAAACAGCCACTAGACTTAGGTTCAAGATTATAGTTCATAAAATCATAGAATCATAGAAGAAGGGTCAGAAGGGACCTTGTAGATCTTCAAGTCTGAACCCCTGCCCTGGGCAGGAGAAAAACTGGGCTCAAATGACTCCAGCCAGGTAGGCATCAAGCCTCTTCTTAAAGACCCCCAGGTTAGGAGCCAGCACCACTTCCCTTGGAAGTTGGTTCCAGATCCTAGCCGCCCTAACTGTGAAGTAGTTCTTACTGATGTCTAATCTAAACCTACTCTCCAACAACTTATGGCCAATATTCCTTGTCATGCCAGGGAGCGCTAGGGAAAACAAAGTCTCTCCCAAACCCTTCTGGTCCCCCCTAGTGAGTTTATAGACAGTCACCAGGTCCCCCCTCAGCCTTCTCTTGTGAAGGCTGAACAGGTTCAGGTCCCACAGTCTCTCATTGTAGGGTCTGCCGTGTTGTCCCCAGATCATGCGGGTGGCCCTCCTCTGGACCCTCTCAATGTTGTCCACATCCCTCCTGAAATGGGGCGCACAGAACTGGACACAGTACTCCAGCTGTGGCCTGACCAGTGTTGCGTAGAGGGGGAGGATCACCTCCCTGGCTCTACTTGAGATGCACCTGTGGATGCACAACAAGATCCGGTTAGCCCTGCCAACTGTGACCTCGCATTGTCAGCCCATGTTCATCTTGGAGTCAATAAAGACTCCAAGATCCCTTTCTGCCTGTGTGCTCTCAAGAATAGAGTTTTCCATCTTATAAGTGTGCTGCTGGTTTCTACTGCCCAAGTACAGCACCCTGCCCTTGTCAGTGTTGAAACACATCCTGTTTTTGTTAGCCCACCCCTGTAACCTATCCAAGTCTTGCTGCAGTCTTTCCCTCCCTACTAGCGTGCTCACCTCGCCCCAAATCAAACAGGAATGAATAAATTGTACCAAAAATGCCTTGCAAACTGTCACAGTTGTGTGCATAGGTGCATGAGCTAGAAGGTCACTTGATCTGTCAATATTCCTGTGATGTCATAACCATGGAAATAGTCATGCTGCATAAGTTGGTGCCAAGCTGCTGTACTGTGTTTCATGTGAGGTAAGTGTGGTACTTATCACTGAGTTTATTGTTCATAAAATGATAGTTGGAGTGCCTGAGTAGATGATTTCCTTTATTTAGTCATTTATTTATTTACTACTTACATTTTTTGAGGAAAGTTTATTTCTTCCCTTATTTGCAGAGCTGGCTCAGCTTCCAAAGTCCCTCAGAAGTGACCATTTTCACGTATTCTTCATCCAGATACATCATGCAGAAGACAAGAAAGTTTGTACCTTACAGACTAACTAAATCAGAGATATGTAGCGTGAACTAAAAAGAGAACTCAAACCAGAAAATGTGCCAAGCAAACTAGAACCTGTGCGCCAAGTAAACCAGAACCAAATTCAGTTCAGACTCAAGAAAGCTTGAAAGCATGAGATTCTAGTATAAGACACCCAGACAGAAGCCTGATGTTCTGTCCAGAAGGGGCATCTTGATTATGGCAATGGTTATTAAGATTCAGCTGCTGATTTAAACAGGAAAGCACTGCCTAAGTGTTTGATCAAAATAACAAAACAAGTGAAACAATGAATGCTATAATGAATACCACTCATTGTCAAGAGCCAAAACGTAAGTGATAATCTCTGAGGGCACGTCTACACATGCAGGCACGTGCACTTGCAGCAGCTCAAATAGAAGCGGTGCAAATTTGAGCCCGGGCTTTTTGCCTCAGCACACATGCTTGGAAATGCATTTTGTCATGGAGTAAATTGTGCCACTTGGGGAAAAATAACCCTGCCTGGCTCGTCCCAGATCTGCAGCCAGAAGGAGCTAGAGCCCGGGGCCAGCAGCTGTGCTGGCCCCATTAGTACAAAAAGCTGCCCTGTCAAGTAGCTCAGGGGAAAATAACCCTGCCTGGCTCCTCCTGGATCAGCATTCAAAATAGCAGTATAAAAAGCTGCCCTGTCAACTGCTCAGGGCTACTCACTCTCAGGAGCTTCTGGGGCCCAGCCAATTGGTATCAGAGGACACCACCCCTTGTGCCAGCTGAACTGCTGCAGCAGCCCTGAGAGTTCCCTGCACCCTTTACTCACTGCAGCAGTCTGGCAGTGGGAGCTGCTGCCTGGCTGTGACCTTCTGCACACCTGCCAGACCTAGATGAGGCATCTGCCCCTCTGAGCTAACTGCCAGTGGGCTGTAGCTGCAGAGTTGCCCTTTGTGCGGCAATACTGCCATATGTGCCCCAACCCAGCCACCTGGGCAGCTATTGCCTGGAAGATGTTCTGAGTGTGGTGGCCTGCTTTGAACTGTCAAAGCATATCCTCCTGACCCCAATTGGCCACGATGTCAGCCACAGCCAGCTGGGTCCAAGGTGCCAGGTCTGAGCAGGCAGGGTCCTGCCACTGGCCTCCTTAGCAGGAATTCTGGTGTTCCCTATTTGAAAACTGAAAAATCCCTGAGAAAAAAATCCCAAAGTCACTCTGTAAAATATCCCAAAATCCATGTTCCTCCACAATTAAAACAAAAAACCGCTAGAGAGAGAGAGAAAGAGCGTGATCAGTTTGGCAATGTTGTGTTGATATATCTACAGTGTTAAAGCAATTTGGAAGACCACCAGTGTGTCTATAATAATAATAAAGTGAATTCTAAATAACATGTTTCATGAATTTATGAATATATGTTTTGCTTCCCCCCACAGGGGCTACACCCCCCCCGAGGTGCTACAGCTGCCCAACAAGGGCCACAGCCCCACCTGAGGGGCCACAGCCCCCCCACATGGATTACAGCCCACCCAACAGGGGCTACATCCTGTCCTACAGGGGTTACAGTCCCCCAACAGAGGCCACACACCCCCCTCCAGGGCCCATGTGCCACACCCCAGCCCCCCGATTGCTGCCCTGCCTGGCCCCATCGCCTGTCAGCTCCTGCAGCACCCCCAATGGCTGTTAGTTTTTCCCCTCGATGCTGGGGTGGGGAGGCAGGCCTCAGGGGAGCTCAGGTGGATAGGGGGGCTGGGGCTGGGTGGGGAAGGGATTGTGGGGCTCAGGGGACTGTGAGAGGATGCGGCCAGACAGTGAAAGGATCGAGGGGGATAAGGGGGTTG
>NW_017728906.1:59089538-59100125 GCF_001723895.1 Crocodylus porosus | reverse complement strand
CAGGCAGGCAGAATGCTTCAGCATGAGGGCGAGGGCTAAGCACAGAGATGCTCTGGCAGCCAGAATGCCTCTATGGAGGACCCAGCCTTTGTTTGCCTCAGACTGCAACTGCCTGCCCCACTTCTTTCTGTGCGGGTTTTTTTGACCCCTAGATATCCAGGGGTATAATTTTGGCCCCACGCTGCAAATCTGAAATGCAAGAAATGTTTTCTCATTCCTGCATGTGCCTCTTGAAGCATCTCAAAGGGGTTTGAGATGCTGCAAGAGGCACATATGGGCTCCTATGAACACGCCCTGAAAGGCCATCCTAGTTAAACAGTTGGTAACGGTGTTTATCATAAATTCATCACTTAGCTAGTGGTGCGGGTCTTCATGATCAACCCCTTTTGTTAACATATCCTCAGTCATATTGTAGGTAGATTTATGCCATTAATGATTGTATATCTATTATTGTAAACCTAGGGAAGAGGAAATAATGTACCTAAGTTGTTGGGGAAATTGAACAACTAACAAGAGCTCACAATTCCTGGAGGCCTGGCCTAACTCAACCTCCCTGGCATGAGTATGTTTTTGCATTTCCATTGCTTGATCTGTATGCTAGCTAAACTTACATTTACTATTCCAACAAAGTGATTCCCCTGAGAAGAGAATCCATTCCTTCATTGTTCTAGGGCCCCATCTGACAAAGTAAGCTCCCTTTGTTCCAACTTAGGAATAGAATAATAATATATAACAAATTTTATCTGATCCTATAAACATTTACACAATAAGCCCATTGACTTCAAGTCATTATTAATAATATTAAGGGTTTCCCCGACCATATGTCATAAAAGGTACCATTAATGTAGAGCATTACATTTTCTAAATGTATTAAAAACATCAAGCAATTACCTTCAAACACTCTTACGACAGTATTACACATGGGAGAATTTAGACAAGGAAACGTCTACAAGTGACTTGACCAACAGTGCACAAGTAATCAGAGGCCTAACCCACTGCTAGAAGATTGTGATTCTCTGTCCTTTGCTAACTCCACTAGGTAATGCTGCATCATTTAAATGATACATAAACTCCTTGATGTGGTATAATCTACACAAGCAATTCTCAGCACATGTACAGACCACATAAACACAGGAATAAACACTTACATTATTTTGAATCTGAAAATCTCTCCCATTACAGCCAACTACATTGACAGCATGACTTAATATGCACAGTATGTACAGGTGAAAGAATGTGACTGAGGGTGTGATGACAATTCTGAGTCAGAAAAATATGACCCGGAAGCTGTGTATCTGTTATTTATATTTAAATGATTGATTTTACTACCAGCTTTAGAGACAGAAAACAACCAAGAAATTAAAAAGGGGAAAACCAGCTCATGAAGTGACAAAGATACTCACTGAGAGGCATGCTCACTGTAAAGTGTAGCAGTATAAAGGCAGTGTATATAAACAGATTAGCGTAACATAGACAAATAAAAGTAATAGATTACTCATTTCCACAGAAGTGTTGTCTAATTACTCCTCTGATGGAAGTCTATATATGGTTGTGCTGGAAATATCCAGGATAAATTAAATTTACTTTTCATATATTCACTATATGTTGCAGGACTACCTTCTAGTGATAAGCCCAAATCTTGCAAGGAAATACTTGATAAATTAACTGAAACTAAATGTACATCATTTTTTGCAAAATCAGACCCTATGAAATAAACTAACCTAACATTGGATTCAATTTGGTCTTATGTAGTGGTTAACCATTGTCTTAGGTCCTAACTACTTTTTTCCAGCTGAATGACCCAGCTCAGGTCCAAGGCAAGCTGGCACTAGGATATAGCTGATGCCCTTCTTCCTGTCACTGCTTCTCTCTGCTACTCAGCTTCAGCACAGTATGGGTGAAACCCCCTACACCACCAATCACCACCAAAGCCCTCCCTTTGTGTGCCATATTTAATGGCTTCAGAGGCTGGATGCACACAAAGGGCCATAGGTTACTGACCCCAGCCTACTCCAAAGAAGGATGTAGTCAGGTAAAGTAGAACTAAATGGATTGTAGGTGCCTCTATTAAGGAAAAAAAAAACCCTCTCGGTGGCCACTGAACCCTGGAGGTATTAACCACAATATGCACTTCTCTTTGACCTGACTATTCTTTATGTATCTGCTTTCTGTGATTGCACAAAGCTACCACAGCCCGATCTTCATCTCAAACCAAAAATGAGATGAACTGGAACCCAGATTCCCTGAAGGTCCCAATCCAGTATACATGTTCTGACATATGGGTAACATAACTCCAGGAACTGGATTTCACTGTGGAGTCCAAGTATTTCATACTTAGGCGCCTAACTTGTATACATGGTCATTAGTTCTGGTCATCAGTGTCAATTGAGAATTAGTTGATTTCTGATGAAAGACTGTACCTTGGGAGGTGGAGAACTGTCCATAGTGCTGAAAAAATATTCCTTATTCCGTATTTTGTATCCCTAAATGTACATCAGATGTCAACTTCTGTGAATATCTCTGTGTGTTTTCATTGGGTGAAAAATACATGTTCAATCAGTACACATTTTAGTCTAAAAATAAAGGAAATAATTCAAATGTATGCACAGAGAGTTACTGTATTCTCTACCAAAAGTCCTGCTGTCTTCACCTTTTAAATATTTACTAAAAACCCTAGTTATATTCTACCTGACTTTAATGACTGTTTTCCAGTTTACAGTTAACTATGGAAGCCAAGAATCTTAAGCTGTTAACTCTGATAGCTAGACAGTGAAATCTTGTTACAATCCAAAATAAGCTGTCTGTAAATGCTGCCATACATTCCTCACTCTCTGTGGGTCACCTTTGCATCTTGAATAAATGAATTCTTTGCTAACATTCACATAAAAATTAGGGTTGCCATCAGAATGTGAATCCTGCATTTGTTTACACAGTACAGTTAATGCATTCTGTCATTCCTCATAGGCAAGCAGACTGTTATTCAAATTAATATGTTGTTTAAGTCCATTCACAGCCTCTTTGTAAAAATTCATGTCCTTGACAAAATAAGTGCATTCTATTTTTTTCCCTTGTAAGTTCCAACATCCAGCTACCCAATGTAATGTGATTTAATTAATGTCAGCTGGACTGGTCCACCTTAAAGGCAGAGTTATTGTGCTGCCTTGTCTGCTTGTTCTGGGTCTTAAAATGTGGTATGAAAGCTGTAAATTGACTCGTCTTTTTATATTAGCTGTTACATTTCAGTACATCAGGACCATTTAGGGCATCTTTTTAGAATAAGAGCTTAATCCATCCTTCTGCAAGAAAGAACCTTTTGCCAGTCTATTATTGTTTATGGTAAGGAAAGGACCCTTTTAAGAGGTCTGAGTCAGTATGACAGGTATGGCAATAGCCACTATTTTAAAATAAATAGATGAATGGGCATAGTGAAACTGTACTGTGACAAATGCACGATGTATATGGTAGAGTCAAGAAATACAGTCAGAAAGGGATTCTTCAGTCCAAAGGTTTCAGTTTAGGAAGTAAATCTATATGTAAACATAGTGTAGCCAGAGCCCTGGCTGGAGTCTTACTGTGCTTTTAGGAAGCTGTGCCAATGCGTGATCATTTTCCCACAGTACTGAGGTTTCATACAAGCACAGAAAAGCACAAAACTCCCCTTTTTATTCTGGTTTGCTTTTTCAATCTGTTTGTACTAATGGTGCAATCAGGGATCTCCAATCCAATTTTAGTATCATCCCTGCCAGAGGCAGGCTAATGGAGCATCTCAGAGACAGACCACAAAACTGCATTTCTAGACACCTAGGGCACTTCCCTTCTTTTGTTACACTCCATAAAACATAAGCCACACAAGCTTCCTCTTGGCAGTCTTCATGAATCAGCAAAGAGCTGCTGAAGAGTGACCATTCGGGCACCTAATAAAGAATCAGGTGCCCGCTGTCAAAGTTTTTCTTGGTGATTTATATTCATTCTCTATATCTGTTTTATCTAGGAGGGACAGAGAGGAGCAGCTGGGTATTTGCATTTTAGAGAACAAGCTGCAAAAAGAAGATATTGTCAGGAAGCATTATGAGTGGAGATTTCTTTTATTTTGACTGATGCAAAAGGGAAGCCCAGTTTACGTTATTTCTTACTATGGTCGGTTCAATTAGAATATGCATGCATTGTTGAGGATGGTAGGGCCAAGTCCACTAGGGAGCACAGCTTTGAAATCCATCTAGAAGTGTAGAATTAATTGTTGTTATTGTTTGTTTGTTTTTACTCTATCCCTTCCTTTAGATTTGATAAGACAATAAGAATTGCCATTTACTGGGTTAAAGCATCTTACCCAGTATCCTGTGCCACTGTGGCAGAGAGTGGACGCTCAAAGGGAGAGTGAACTTAGCATGACCCGGGCTTTTTCCACTGTTCCTCTTTCATGTGCAGCCTCTAGCATTTAAAGTCTAGGAAGTTGTAATTCAGAGGCTGTATCCCTAACTCCCATGCTCAATAGATACTGATGCCCCTTTCCTCCAAGAATCTGTCCAGTCCTTTTTTGAATCTGGCTAAACTGTCAACATCCACAACATCTGGTGGAATGAGTTCCACACTTTGACTACACACTGTGTGAAAAAAGAGCTTCCTTCTGTTAGTTTTTAACTTGCTACCTCCTACTTTCATCTCATTACTTCCCCATAGTTCTTGTATTGTAAGAGAGACCAAATAATAAATCCCTATTTACTTTCTATTTCTCTCCCATTTAGTGTTTTGTAAACACTTTTCATGTCTCCCCTCAAGCATCTCTTTTTGAAACTGAATAAGCCTTGCCTCTTTTAGTCTCTTATCATATGGAAGCCCCTCCATACCACTAATTATGCTTGTTGCTCTTCTCTGGGCCTTCTCTAATTCTTCTATACCTTTTTTGAGGTACAGAGACAAAAACAGGGCACAGTATCCAAGGTGTGAACACCTTGAACAGCATGAATTGATAGAGGGACATCTTGATTCTTCAGTTCTGTTTACAATTCACTTCTTAATAATCCCTAACAGTTTGTCTTTTTGATGGCTGCTGAGCTGATGCTTTTAGTGAACTGTCCACATGAGCTCACTGAAAGCATGACTCCCACATCTCTTTCCCACGTGGTAACAGCTATGTAGAGCCCATAACAGCATAATGAACATAAGGAGATCATAAATGGAGAATCAGAATGAGATTAATTTATGTCAGAAATCCATGGCAGGAGATGAGAGAAGACCAGCCATCTTAACTTCCGGCAAGGAAAGCTATGACTGCAAATTCTGAGGGATATGCAGTTCCTCAATGAGTACAATGTCCTGTTTAGATGATGATTCCAGAAGACACCCCTTACTAAAACATTGATTTACATCAAATCCATAAAGGGCATGTTCTGAAGAGCATGGGTGACTAGTACCTACTGAGTTGGGGGGGGGGCACTTGCCCCGCCAGTGGTTAGTCAGGGACCAGGAGTGGGGGGTCTCCCCATGGCCAATCACACTGACCCAGAAGTGCCAGCGGCACATCTGGAAGCACCAGTGGCACTTCTCCTGGTGCCCACACTCCCCTGCCAGCGCTCTAAGGCGGGGCACCAGTGCTCCCTCCTGCCCCCCCTACCCATCACCTAAGCAGGGAACACTGGCTGTCAGGGGGTGCACCAGCGCTCTCAGGGGGTGCATGTGCACCCCATGCACCTCCTACACATCACCACTGCAGTGAAGAGTATCATGGACACTTCGGAGTTTTCTCTCTTAATCCAATCCTTCATTTGATTTTTACTAGTTCTTGTTTCACCCTTACGATGAAAGAAAGCCCAGTATTTCGGGAGTACCCAAACTCTATCATAGATTTCATAGACATTAGGGCTAGAAGGGACTTCGGAAGATCATCAAGTCCAGCCCCCTGCCCCAGGTCACAGGATCCCAGCAAGATAAACATCCAATTGACTCTTAAAGAAGTCCAGAGTAGGTGCTTGCACCACCTCTGGTGACAATCTGTTCCAGGCCTTGAGGGCTCAGACAGCAAAGTTCTTCCTTATGTCCAGGCTGAAACAGCCTTGGATGATTTTGTGACCATTTGACCTTTTCAGCCCATGGGGAACTCTGGTGAACAGGTGTTCCCCTAGATCCTGATGTACACCCCTTATATACTTATAGGCAGTCACCAGGTGCCCCCTGAGCCTTCGCTGTTCCAGGCTGAAGAGTCCCATAGCTCTCAGCCTCTCATCATAAGGCCTGTTTTCCTGCCCTCTGATCATGCGCGTGGCTCTCCTCTGGACTCTCTCAAGCTTCTCCACATACTTTCTAAATTGTGGAGCCCAGAATCGGATGCAGTACTTCAGCTGCAGTCTCACCAAGGCCAAGTTCAGCAGAAGGATGACCTCCTGGGATTTGCTAGAGAAGCATCTATGGATGCAAGCCAGAGTTTTGCTCACTTTGCCAACTGCAACATCACATTGGTGGCTCATATTCATCTTGTGGTCAATCATGATCCCCCAAGTCCCTTTCAGCTGTGGTGCTAGCAAGCGTAGCGCTGCTGAGCCTATCAGCATGTTGCGGGCTTTTCTTCCCAAGAT
The DNA here is from genome assembly GCF_001723895.1 of Crocodylus porosus. Classification (NCBI taxonomy): domain Eukaryota; kingdom Metazoa; phylum Chordata; order Crocodylia; family Crocodylidae; genus Crocodylus; species Crocodylus porosus. The sequence continues at coordinate 59,093,556 of NW_017728906.1, read as the reverse complement.
GGAGTACCATGCATTTTTCAGTGTTGAAGTCCATCAGGTTTTCATCCGCCCATTTTCCAAGCCTGTCCAGGTCAGCCTGGATCACCATCCTCTCCTCGGATGTGGACGCTTTACCCCAAAGTTTGGTGTCATTGGTGAACTTGGCCAGTCCGCTTCTGATACAAATGTCCACATTATTAATGAAGATGTTGAAAAGAATAAAAGTAAGGATGGAACCTTGGGGGACCCCATTGATCATGGTGCACCACGATGATTGACTTGTGTCAACTACCACTCTCTGGATCCAACCTTGGAGCCAATTCCCCACTTAGCAGACTGTGATGTAGCCAAGGCCGCAGTTGGCCAGTTTTTCTATGAGATGATCATGGGATACCAGACTGAAAACTTTTTTAAAATCAAGATATATGTTGTCTATCTCTTCTCCCTTGTCCAGGGTATATGTCACCTGGTCGTAGAAGGAAATGAGATTGGTCAGGCAAAACCTACCCACAACAAACCCATACTGGCTATCCCACAGGATGTTGCCTTCACCCAGTTTGTCAAGATCATTTTTTCCAAGATCTTCCCCAGGATAGAGATCAAGCTGATGGGCCTGTAGTTCCCCAGTTCTATTTTCCTCCCTTTCTTGATGATAGGCACCACATTGGCCTTCTTCCAAACTTCGGGCACTTCACCTGAGCACCAGGAGTTCTTGAAGATCTGTGCCAGTGGCAGAGCTATGATGCCTGCCAGTTCCTTAAGTACCCTGGGGTGTAAGCTGTCTGGGCCAGCTGACTTGAAGGTGTCCAGCCTCTTGAGGTGTTCCTTCACATGGTCAACATTGAGGAAGGGTAAAAATTCTCCCTCACCCTGGATGTCCCGTACCGTATTGAGCAAGGCCGTTCCTTAGGGCTGGTGAAAAACTGATGCAAAATACCCATTAAGCAGGCTGGCTTTTTCATGGGTGCTTGTTGTCAGTTGGTTTAGCAAGGGTCCAATGTTACCCTGGCTTTTCCTTTGGCTGGTTCACAAAGCATTTGCAGCAAGAAGAGCTAATGATGCTGGTTCTACTCCTTGCTGCCAGCTAAGAGAAAAAGAATGGATGAGAAGGAGAGACAAAAGGGAAAGCAAAAGTGAATGGGAAAGCAGATAGCTTTACTCAAAAAATACTATTTATTTCATTTTTTTAAAAAGAGAGAGAAACAGCTTAAATAGAGTGATATCACTTTCTGGAACAGCAATGGCTGGAATTGCCAGAGGGGTATGATGTGTATGCAAACGAGGGGAGGGAGGAGATGTGACTATGTAGAAGTTTGAGATCCTCCATTCTCTGCTTTATTTGATAATTGCAAACTGATGAAAACTCAGTGTGAACTTCCTTCCTTCCTTCCTCATCAATTGATTGTTAATATTAAAGCCTGTTCAGCCAGCATCTAAGCTGGCCCATATCCTCAGCTAGCAGCAAGGAATATTCAGTATCACTCACTGGAAGAGATGAAAAAGTGGCCAGGGTTGTCCTCACCAAACATGAGGCTGGCTATACAGCAGCTCTGTCCCACAGCATAGCTTAGAGCAGCTTATTCAGATCTTCTTGTCATGTGTCAATCTGCTCCATGTCTCCATACAGAATTTGAACTAGATTTTCAGCAGAAGAAAATCAACATAGCTCCAGCAACTTCAATGGAAAGGATTGACATCATCTAAGAATGTAGCCCTGAACCACTAAATCCTCCTGGTTTAATCTTCCCAGTATCTCTGAAACCTTCCATTTCCTCTTACTTCTCATCACAAAAAAATCTTTGTTATTCTAATCCTCACCCTGGATCACTGTCATGTCATTCTCTACCTGCTGAAACCCATATCAAACAATTGGCTCAGTATTCCACTGCAAATATCACAGACTTTCCCTGCAACTCAAACTCTGTTTAGATTCTTCCTATGCTTAATACCAAAATATGCCTGCTACATAAAGCCCTGTATGTTTACCACAACATTCCTGATACTCTGCTCTCATTACCTTTTATTTCCTTTCAGGCTGTCTTTACTCAACTTTGCTCATAAGGAAATCCTTCTGTGTCCCTCTTTTCATTTCAGCTATATGCATAATGTTTCCCTCTGTCTTGGCTTACATCCCTTGCCAAACTCTTTCTCCCAGGGTAGCTCCTCTGCCCTAAAGGTAAGCACTTGGACTAGGGATTACATATAAACTGGTTTAATTGATCAGAAACTGGTTTAAACCTGTAAAAGAACAGAAGCTCAGTGCCCATAAATCAGTTTCAGAATGGTTGAAAATGATGTAAGATAAAGCTGGTTGAAACTTAACAGTCAAACTTAACTGATTTGGGTCAAACCAGTTTATGAAACTTCTGTCCCAACCTGGTTCAAGTTAAATCACAGTCCCCAGCATCCCAGCATGCTTTCCAGCTCTCCGTTGGGCTGGCTTGGGCTGTCCGCTCCAGAGAGCAGGGCTAGCCCTGCCCCTCTGTTCCCTAGCCAGAGCAGTGAGGGCTGGCTGGCAAGAGCGGGGAGAAGCAAGCCTGACTGGGGATGCAACCCAAGTTATGTGGGAGATGGAATGCCTGCCCCCTCCCCCCCAGGAAACCCCAGCTGGGTTCTGGGGCCAGGGAGGGGGGTTAAACACCTCTTCCCCTCCTCAAACTTACTGCTGGTTGCAACTGTGGACTACAAATCCCAGAGCCACCTGGGAGAAGTAAGAGGTAATGATGAGCAGCCCTGCAGAGTCCTGCTACTGTGGGTCTGGACTACACATCTCAGAGGTTTTGGGGGTAGCAGGAAGAGGAAGTGAACACACAGCCAGAGAGCTGTGCTCTACCACCCCCTGAACCACTGCAGGAATGTGGCTGCATTTCCTGAATCAAAAGTAAATGTGTGTCTACTTGTTTCTCAGTTTAATCTGTGCAGCTTAAACTAACTTGCAAAGACTAAATCAATTCAGCCTTAGGCTTTTTGACTGTTTGTACCTAGCCTTGAAGCTCAAAAAGGTGTGTATAATCATATTGTCTTCACCATCATTACCAGTCCCTCTCCCAGGCCTTCCATTGCACCACAGTCATCCTTTCATGTTGTTCTTTTCTTAATTTATGTTGTAAATTCTGGGGCAACAAGACATCATTATCTGTTCTGAACATTATCTGTTCTGAGGCAATGAGACATCATTATCTAAACACGTCTGTAGTGGAATAGAGGTAAATTAACAAGAGAAAATCTAATAATCATTTTATCTAGAAGACATGTGCAATGTTAAAACTCGTTGCTAATTGTGGCAAGCAAATGCCATCATTCAGCACATGCCCCTGGTAGTGCCAGAGACAAGGGCATCCGCCAACCAGTCTGGAGCTTTTCTCAGAGGTGAGTTCTAGGGTGCAGAAAAACTTCACTGTCTGCAAAGGGAAATAGAAAACCTGCAACTGGTTAGGCAAAGCTCCCCTCTTTTCAACCACAACAGCTCAATAGGAGGGGAGATGTTGTGGATGGCTCTAACAGTGGCAGGTGGGAGTAGCCAAGGTCAAAGGGGGTGGTGTTATTTCTTGTGCAGTCCAGAGCAGGTAGGACACAGCTGCCAGCATAAAAACCATGCCTACTGTACAACCACGGTTTTGCTTTTGCAACACTCTCATCCAAGGCAGTTACAATAAATATGACTGAACAGCCTCAACTCAGCAGCATATTTCAAACTGCAGTACTTGTGTCACCCACATCTTTCACCTACACAGGATGCCCCCATCTTTCACCTACACAGGAACAATTTGATAGGACAAAGACATGTCACTAGCATTATGAAGATCATACCTCTATAATGGCTTACCAGTGCCAAAGATGAAAGGTACAAGGAAAGACATGGGAATAGAAAAAGAGAGAAAAGTTCACAAGAACTTCTGGTACATTAATTTCATAGATTTCATAGATTTCATACACATTAGGGCTGGAAGGAACCTCGGGAGATCATCGAGTCCAGCCCCCTGCCCAAAGGGCAGGAAGTCAGCTGGGGTCATAGGATCCCAGCAAGACAAGCATCCAA
>NW_017728906.1:59084411-59089527 GCF_001723895.1 Crocodylus porosus | reverse complement strand
GTCATGGTCCCTGAGGGCCTGACCGACAAGCCTCTTGAGCTTGTCAAAGTCAGCTTTTCTGAAGTCAAGGACTTCTGTGTTGCTGACTGACTAATTTAATCATTTTAAATTATCTTTCTGCCCTAGTATATAAGTATATAAGAAGTAGGGTGCCTTTTACAGGTTGGGACATAAATATATAGATATCTCTCTATATAGAGAGATATCTATATATAGATACATATAGATATAGATCTACTATATATAGATATATACAGAGATCTGTCTATCTATATCTCACTATTCACTGCTAATGGCAAAAAATGCCAATGCTTCTAATACAAATCAATCCTACACTGTAACCCATCCACACCTATAAAGAAGCAGCATAGTTTAGTTGCTAAGACACTGTAGTGTAAATCAAGAGACCTGGGTTCTGTTTCCAGCTCTATAACTGCTCTACCACATGACTTTGAACAAATCACCCTTTGTTTGCTCCATCTGTTTAGATTTAACTCACTTGTACAGTGCCCATCTCTGTATCTACACACAGTACAACAGGGCCCAGTTTCAGTTGGATCTTCTAGGCACTCTCATAATACAAATAATAATATTACTAGATTTAATAGTATAGATGAAACTGTGTTAATCTTGCAGGCAAAGAATTGGATTTTGCATTTACTTTTTTTGAAAAACATCTATGGACAAAAAATAAGAATTACGCCGAAGTACTTCAACTAATGAAAACACTGCCTGTAATAATTTAGTATTGCCACACTGCTCAATCAAGTCATCTTCTTGGTTTTATCATCAGAAACAAGGAAGAAAAATGTCTAATCCATGTAAAACTGCAGAACGAAAAATCATTCACAGGGCTCACCTACCCAAGATGCTTAATGTCCATTTGGGCTCATTCTACTGTGCATTAGCACAGCTAGCAAAAATCATGCTAATTTGCTAACGCACAGTGGCTTAGTCCAATGAGCATTGAGCATCACAAAAAAAGTGTACGTTTGCCCTAATGTGAATTAGCGCTGATTATGGCGCATTAAGTTAGTACCTGTTATTAACAACAGGTACTAAACTTAATGTGCTGTAATTATAGTGCATTAATGAATGTGTAGATGCGCCCACAGACTGAATTATGTTACCTATGGTCTAAGCCAAGACTATGGATTCTTATCCCATTTAGCTTCTATAACCACTCAATGGGTTAACTATTTTTTTCTCTCTCCTACCTTTCCTTTCCCTGTTTTCTTTCTCTCACCTTGTTTCTCTCAGCAGCATCCCTTCCTTTTTCTTCCTCACTTTCCTACCCTTTGTATTCTAATCACTGCTTTCTATTCAGAAGCTCTGCTTCCTAGAGTCCCTTCACAGCATCTGATGAAGTAAGCCCTTTGCTTACAAAAGCTTATGTTATACATCTCTGATCTGGTTAGTCTATAACAGGGGCAGGCAACCTGTGCCACAGGAGCCACAAGTGGCATGGACAGCTTCTGTGTGTGGCAGGTGGCAGATCAGGACAGGGACAGGCAGCACAGCAGCAGATAAGGCAAGAAGCAAAAGTAGAGCAGGAGATCAGGTAGGGAACAGAAAGCAGAGCAGTAGATTAGGCAGAGGAAGAGGATCGGTGGCACTTGGGGAAGATGTAGGGCTAATCTGTGACATGCCTGACAAAAAGGTTGTCACGCACTGGTCAATAAAGTGCAAATGTACCCTGTCTTCTATCTAACCGGACTAACATGGCTAACTACCTCTCTCTGATCCATGTGAAATACAGAAACAGCTTTTTCTGGCAAGTTTTCTGGTCTGGCTTTGAGTAGCTGTATAGAAATGATGTGAAACCTTTTTGTATGTGAACAGGCCACCACCAAACAAATATCATGATTGCAAGTCACACGCTATCAAAACCAGACACTGTTGTGAATACCAAGCTGCTGAACAGTGACCAACACATCTCTTTATTAAATTCATCTATGTGTATAGAAGTGAGTTGTCGACAAAAAAATTTTGCTCTTTCATTTCATTTTCATTGATTTTAGTATTAACTGAATAAGTAGCAATTGGAATTTTAACATAATCTCTGGTTTGGGAGGGTGATGAAGGTAAGATAAAGCTAAGTGATGATGGTGAAATCCATTGCTTGACTGCAAGAAGCAGAACAGGTTGGCACCTTCAAGACAAACTTGTTCAGAAATGTATTAACTTTCCTAGGCCACAGGCTGTCACTTACAAAAGCTTATGCATTTCTGAATAAACTAGTTTTTAAAGTAGTGATTCTCAGCCAGGACCCTGGAACACTCTTGGGGTGCCAAGCAACATTAGTGCTGTCAGGTGTGCAAACACGATTCACAAGATAAACCCAGAGTTGCCAAATAGAAATTCATAGTGTCAAAATCTTTCTGACCTGTTGTGGTCTTTTTGAGATCGTTGCAATAGAATTGATCTATTAGGTTTCCATAGTCAAAAAAAAAAGAGAAAACAAAAGAGCTGGAATTTTCTGAGGGGTGGCTTGAGTCTAACAAAGAGTGCCTTAAGTCTAATATGCTTGAGAACCAGTGCTTTAAGGTGCCATTCTGTCCTGCCTTTCCTGACTTCCCACTAACCTAGCTAACCAACTTTCTTGCCTTACTAGAAACCAACGTGCATAGATCCATTGATATCCAAACAGAGCAGCTACTAAAACATGTCTGTGTTTAACTGCCTTACACCAGCATATTCTGAAACAAACCTAGGCCATGGAGTCAAATCAGAGTGTGGTTGCAGATAGGCCTGAAATTTAAAATTAAAAAAACCCCAGGGGATAATATTGCATGTGACTAGAAAAACGTATATTGATTTTTGCAAAAAAAAACCCACCCAAAACCCCATGGACTTGGCAAGGTTCTTCAGGGGAATCATTCACATGGGGCAAGAGGGCAAGATGATAATGATAGAAGGGGAAGAGCAAGAAACACTCCTCTCCACAAAAAGCCCAGGCAGGGCTACAGCCTCCAAATCAGAACCTAAACCTTAACTGCTGGAGACTTTAAGTGAGAGAGGAAGAGCAAAAAAAAACCCTGGTCATACCCAGTTAACTCTTCCTTTCAACATCCTATCTCTGCCACTGTGTGATGCAGGCCTTTGGAGGTGCCTTTCCAGAATGTGGGCCAAAGCCCACCAACTAGAGCTATAAGACCCCCTTGATGATGGGGGCCACTTGGAGCATATCACTGATCACTTGGGACAACAAAAAGACAAAACAGGAACAGGAGTGAAGGTCATAGCTTCAAAATGAGCATACTGAGGGGGGATGGGACACTAAGCAGAGCATACAAGTCCAAGGAGCCAGTGGACACTGTCCAGTGAAACTCTGCCCAGAAACATGAATGGATTAAAAATGGCCCCACTGTGTGACACAGGCCTTTTGATCCGTCATTCTATGATGTGGGCCAAAGCCACCAACAGTGGCGACGTATGGGGGTGGAAGTGGCCGTGGGACTTCCAGAAGTGGTGCAGCTGCTTTCATGCCAATGGTGATAGGAGCCACTAAAGGCATATCAGTGATTACTTGGGACAACAGAAAAATAGAACAGACATGGGAGTGAGGGTCTTAGGTTCAAAATGAGTACACCAAGAGGGGACACCGTGCAAAGCACACAGGACAGTACCCACTGGCCCTCAGATGAGTCCAAGGAGCCAGCAGACACTGCCCAGTGAAACCCTGCCTGGAGATGTGAATGGACGAGGGATGGGGAAAAGGCTTCACTGTGCAATATACACCTATTTGCTTCTTTAAGGAATGATGAGCCAATGCCCACCACGAAAAACTATAAGCTTCCCTTAAAAAGGGAATTTATTTCTTGGAACAAAGGAAAAAACGAAAAAAGAACAAAAAACAAAACAGGGAAGGGAGCAAGGGTCACAGATTTAAAACAAATGCACTAAGAGGGGGGCCCACCAAACAGCACCCATTGCCCCTCAGACACATCCAGGGAGCTAGCAGACATTGCCCAGCGAAACCCTGCCCGGAGACGGGAAGGGCCAAGGGACAGGAAAACAGCCCCACTTGGTAGCACGGGCCTATTTGTTGCCAATGCCCACTATGAAATGTATAAGCCTCCCACTCGGCTGGCAACACCCGCTTCCCTGGGACCAAGGGAAACACACCAGGGAGGGGGAGTGACAAAACAGGTTTCAAACCCAGGAAAATCCCAGGAAATCCTTGAAACCAGGTTTAAAATGACCGATGCCAGACAGCACCCGTGGGCCCTCCAACAGCCCGGCGGACAGAGGGCTGACTGTGCCACGGAGGAGACCGGGGCAAGAGGGGCTCTGCGCCAGCCCACGGCAGCAGGTGGCACGCTGTCAAGGCTGGCATCCAGCCTGGCTCTGGGCCAGCCTCACCCAGCCAGGCGCCAGCTCCCTAGCCCAGATATGACCCCCCCGCCCAGCCCAGCTCCTCCTCAGAGCGGGCCCCCAGCGGGCACAGGCTGCCTCCTGCCCCCAGGTCAGGCCCGGCCCCGCCGCCGCCCCTGCGCGGGGGGCCAGGGCGGCCGGGCCGGGCTGGGAATGGGCATGTGCAGACCCTTCCCGCACATGCCCATTAGGGCCGCGCGAGGCGGGGCAGGCTGGGCTGCTCCGCTCCGGCCGCCACCCCAGCGCCAGCGGGCAGGGGAGGGGGCGGCAGGGACACACACCCCCCCACCAGAGGCGGGGCCAGGCGGCCGGGGCTTGGCACCTGTCCTGCCCAGCCCCTCCCCGGGCGCGCTGCAGAGGGGGCGGCTGCAAACTTTCAGCTGCAGCCGGGCTCAGCAGCAGCAGCAGCGGCGGCGGCGGGAGGAAGAGGAGGAGGAGGAGCCCCCGCTCCCTGCCCACCCTCCCCCAGCGGGCATCTGCCATCGGGCCATGCTGTGAGCCGGGGACCACCCCCCTCCCAGCGCCTCCCTGGTGCCCGGGGCGGCCGGGGCCGGGGCTGCGATGAGGCGCCGGGAAACTCCTCCAGGGCACGGCGGCGGCATCAGAGGAGGAGGAGAAGAGGCGTAGCCCCCCCTCAAGCCTCATGCACACACCCCCATAGACACACGCGCACACACACACACGCACACACACACACGAGCTGGGGTGTGCGTGCGTGCGTGTGTGTGTGTGTGTGTGT
>NW_017728906.1:59053326-59083871 GCF_001723895.1 Crocodylus porosus | reverse complement strand
CCTCCCTGCTTTCTGCCCCTGCTCCCTTCTCCTGCCTTCCCCATCCCCCTATTCTGAGCCAAAGACTCTTCCCCCATTTCTGAGTCAAAGGCTATTCAAGTCCTTTGCCCCCGTCTTCCACCCCTCTTCACCTGTCCAGCCTTCCCTCACCCCAACTTCTGAGTCAAAAACTATTTGCATCCTTTGCCCCCCTGCCTTCCACCCCTGCTCCCCTTTCCAGCCTCCACCCCCTCATGCCTCCGTTCTGCTGCAAAGACCCTTCAGGTATCTAGAGGCAGCCTTACCCTTGAGACAGGCATGTGTCCGCCTGCCCCAGACACCGCAGCTCCCAAGTCGCCTCCCTGCAACAGTTGGGATGACTGCTCATTTTAAGGGAGATCTGCCACCTCTCTTGTTTTGGAGGCCATGGCCCAGAAACAGGCATGTGTTTGTTTTATTTTTGTGAATGAGAGTCAGGGGGTGTTAGGAAAGAATTCTGTCCCCCAACCTGGGGCTCCTGTCCCTTCTTGTTGTCATGTGCCTCAGCAAAGCCAGCTCTGAAATGCATCAGCTCCCAACTTTACAAGCAGTTAGGTACAAATCTGCCCAACTGCTTGGAATGCGTTTTGGGGAGCGACAGGTAGGGACACCCATGTGTAGACCCATGGCGTGTGACTTAGAGAGAAGATTAGCTGGAAACCTCCATTTCATGGTGGTGAGCGGCAAATTATATGCTAAATTGATTTTTTGAATGTGTAGTGTTTCCCCCTCCATGCCAAACCAAACCTCACCACAAAAAAAAAAAATTTAAACCCTGGCTTTGTGCGTTAAGGCGGCGCAGCAACAGCCTGACTACTCCAGTTATACATCTGGAGGCATAGTGAAGATTATATGATGTGCTATGTGAAGTTATGCTGGGCTGCATTGAGGCATGCCACTTGCGTGGCATGAAATAGACAAGTCGGGATGTAACGTGACATTTCACAATACACTATGTCATAACATGTCAAGAGCCTGAATTTCTTGAAGTCAGTCTTACAGTGTCCACTGCAATACCTTCTGAGCATGCATTGTATAACACCCCCCAAAAAAACAAAACAAAGCAGGAAGGATAGATGCAAAAATTGAGCAGAAAAAGGATCAAGTTCTCTACAAGAAAAAAAAAGGACTCTGGAACATTTACAAAAATTTCAGAGGTGTGGCTCTTGCAATCTACACTTATTAGACATTCAGCTGTAGAATAGCATGTTTACATTGCTCCCTCAGGGAAAAACTAAAGACCGTCAATATTTTTCTGTTTCTGAATGTCAGACCATCAAAAGGTAATGTCAGTGTTTCAAGCTCTAGTCAGTGCCTCTCCTAAAATGAGAAAATAATTAGAATTGTGTTGGAATATATTTTTAAGAGACTGCCCTCTTTTTACTACCTAAGGATATAAATGTTTCACTGGGTTTATTTTTATCTCATTTTCACAAGAGCCCCATAGAGTACTAGCACCGTGATCCACCTAATATTTACTGGTTTTTTCCATTTTTTTGTTATTGACATATTACAGTAATCAGCAAATAGATTTAATGAGGCTAGTCTCAGTAAGAACCACTGAAATGTTACTGACAAATAAGAAAACTCCAGGGAGGACAATTTTAATTCCTTCATTTTCCAGTCTCTCTGAACTGCAGTCACATCCAGTATGTGCACATTCACTCAAACAGTCATCGGATAATAATGATAATGGATTTTTTTCCCTCTGTAGAGCTATCTCTAGAGATCTGTAGTTTTATCAATAGAATAGTGGCACACAAATAAATGTTACTCTGAATCTTTCCACAAGCCAACTTCTGCATAAAGTCTATCCTATTAGGACTTGGAAAGTTCTGTCAGTATTTGATACAGCCTCCTTTTTTATAGTTGAACCAACCCACAACACTTATTTATTTATTTATTGAGGTAATGAACACCGATGGCATTTAATTCTGTTTACTCTTTTTATTAATCAGACACTAACAAGAATATCATATACATTCCCTCCAATTCTTATTTATCTAATTAATTGCAGTGTGCCTTCTGCAGATGCTTATGCCTTTGTTCCAAGTATGTTTCTGTTTATAGGTAGGGTATCAGGACACAGATAGCTGCCTAAGCAAACCCATGGACCGCTTAAGAGATTGGTGACAAGTACTGGGTCTAAATAGACCAAAATAGGAGAGGGAGGCTTGTTGCTGTCCATCCTATGCATGTGGTGATGTGGTGTTGCATCATTTTGGGGTGACAGGACCCAGCAAGAAAATGGGGACAGCCTAAGTGTTTGTGCTACTCCCATCCGGCTGTGTCTGAACATGTAAGAGAGACCAGAGAAAAGAGGTATCTGAGAAGAGGAGTTCATGCTCACAAGCCAAATGAAAGCCAGCTTAGCCAAAGGATTGTTTTTGTGTGTGTACAGTGTGCAGAACAGCGGGGCAATATCACCATTGCCATTTAGATGTGACTAGGTTGCTGATCATATGTAGAAATGTCCTGCAATCCCTTCAAAGGGGCAGACCTTCAGGTTGGGTTCTTCACATCAGTGACTGCTAGTGCTGCCTTGTCTCCTGGCTGGAGGATGGAGGAGCCCCAGAAACTCCCCAGCCAGGTAACAGTTTCTCAGGCTGAGTATATTCCTAAGTCCTCTACCAACTCAATCCTTGCTTCACCACCCAAGACGAAAAAGGAGAATACTGAGGAATTAGAGCAGCCTCTATTCAGAAAAGCGACAGGGGATGATTTCACATTCTGCTTTTGCAGTGGAGGAAGGAAGATACACTTCTACATTGTATCTCATGATCAGGGAGACTATGCATTCAGCTCAGATTAGAACAAAGTTGAATACCAAAAGTTACAATCACCCAATGACTTTTTGGTGACCTACCTAAAACAGTCATTGGATAATCATGACCAAAATAGTTTGGTTGTCTAGTTCAGTTCCTGATGAGATGTCCACATCTTCATGCTAACTACAAAAAAGATAACTTTATAGCAGTCTGGGAAGACAGAGATGGAACAGAACAGAACAGAATGGAGCCTGCTACCAGCCCAGTTCAGGCAATGCTATCAGGACCAGAGCTGTAGGAGTCCCCCACAGTGGACCAAGCTGAGTGTTAGTGTGACGTTAGCTGCGCACATTCCAGTGCCAAATACTGCTGAGTGTACTAGCTGCTACACATTGACTGGGAGTTCAGTCATGTTAACTAATACCCTCTAGAGAGTCAGGATATCTTGCCATTTATCCCAGTCTTGGCTGGAACACAAAGCTGATTACCCTGTTTGTATTTAAGAAGAAACTTCCAGCTGCTGCTCCCCTAACTCTTTCCACAAATATGTAAACCAATTCTGCATATACTCACTTTTGGTTCCTGAACTACCATACCAGTTTCTGCAGGATATGGTAAAGGGGAAAAATCAGTTAAATCTTAGACCTTGTAAAAGGTGGCCCAGGCCTGACCAAACAAATTTGTAGGCCTCGGATAGATGCAAAATGTCTCTCAGTTTGAAACATCCTACTAAGAAAGCAATGGAATTTTATACTTCAGTTCTGGGCTGTTGCTGTTCTGGAGCTGAATGCAGAGCAGTGTCATCTGGCACTGCCAATCCAGAACCTCTCTTTCTCAAAAGCTACTATTTGGGGAAAGAAGGAAAAGAAAATTATGTTTTAACATCTGTTTTAACTCTGTTTGGAGAAGCGAAAAGGCACTTGGACATTTAGTCTGGATATGCATCTGAGCTTTTGGATAATTATGGAAAACTTATTTAAATCTTTCTTTGGTTTTTAAATGAACCTGAAAATACTGAAAGAGCATCTCCCATTTTTATTGTGGTATTTCTATTGGCAAGAGGAAATCAGGAAGTTTAAATGCACAGAAAATCTAGACACATTTTTCCCCTTTGCCAGGATATTTTCAGACTTCAAAAATGTTTGATCCAGGAGTGGCTGAAGTTTGAGGCTGGGTCTTATTTTTCTTAAGGTGTGGGTCTTATTTTTTGCGTTCAGTCACACTTGCCGTGAGCCAGCTTTATTACGCTGCTGCACATTTATGTTAAATTAGCATCCTTTTTTAAAACAAGAGTTTTCTGCTTCACCTATAATATTTTAAATATAACAAACGAGAAGTTCAATTTAAGGTCATCAAGAGCTAATAAACAGTAGCGTGCCTTATAGCATAAAACAGTATCCATTTACAATTCGTATATGTAAAGATATAGAGGTAATAGGTTTTTATGGAAAACTACACTAACTTCACATTTTCTGCAATGGTGCTTATATACCATCTCTTTCACATAGGCTAGCCCTGCTTATATAAGGTAATTATTTTGACATGCAGATAGATGTTTAAACATTAGAATACAATATTTAAATATGAACTATACGCCTCCTAATTACTGCAAACTCAGGTTAATAGCAGGATTTTGTAGCCATTATACCCTGGGTTTGGAATTGGTTGCAATAGGATTTTTCATTAGTTGTTACATATGTATCTGTACCTATCTTATTAGCATATTGTATGTACTATTTTCTACAATTTCTTCATTCTGATTATATCTATAGATGATGAAATTTTTCATGGAGAAAATTCTGATATAGTTCAGAGTTTCTCTTATCTATAATTGTTATCATATAGATATCCTCACTACATAAGCCATCATTTTCATAAGTCAATGCGAGGTTTTGGCTGCTAAACACGTCTGAAAAATTAGTCTTTTTTAAGATTTGGAAGTGTAATATTTGGCACCCATTTTTTAAAATCTTGGCTACTTTTTAGCTATTGGCAAGTACATACCCACTCTACAACTATGAGATTTGAATGTTTAGAGTTGAACGTAGCAAATATATCCCAAAGTTTGAAAAGCACTTCTAAGTATGAACAAAGATATAGGATAAAGATAAATAAACGGCCAAGTCATGTCTCTAGGAAACAGCTGTAGAATGAGGGAAAATGTCTTAATGTAAGAGGGAAAATATGTGAAAGCATCATAAATACAAGACGGTTGTCATAGCAGCATAATGGTATGGGGCTGAAATACATCTTATGCAAAAGCAGACTAGAACTAAGATATGCAAGGAAGACCTGGGCGCACACAGGAAAGAAAGATGATGACATAGCAATGCTATGCAAAAAAACAACATGAGAATGAACGTGCAGAACTCCACTAAATGAAGGCTGCCAATGTCAGCACTGACATACAATGATTTCTGGGAGAGAGAGATTCTAGGTCGTCAGGAGAAGGTCTGGCTGAATCCAACACCATAAAGTTCCTTACTCCCTGTGATTCACAAGCGTATCTAACTTACTATAGCCCATTCCCCTGCTGTCTAACAATAGCTGTTCTTGCTACTCTAAAGCTAAAAGAGGTCCTCTACTCCCTACTGTTCTTCTGAAAATTCTTTTTTGGGATTGTTGTTGTCATCTACATCCCCCTCCCGTCTCTGGGATAACAGATGTTATGGCACCACCCCGGCAGCATGATGCCTCAGGATTTTGTAGCTTCAAAGCCACAACATTTTCTGATTTTCTGAGCAATTCACTTCTTAAATGGGAAGGGAGGAGTAAAAACTCCATTTTAATTAAAATAATAATTTGTGGATTTGCAGCTCGAGACTTTATTTCTGCAGTGTTGGAGCTCTATTTGAGGAGTTGTATCGAATGTTCAGTCTACCTTGATACTGATTCAGGAGCTGGAAGAACTGCATCAGAACAGCAGAATAGATCTGCAGCAAAGGTTGCTTTGGTTCCAGCTTGGATTCCAACATAGAAATGCTAGTCTTGGAACAGATGTTTCAAGGCCCAAACATGCATCTGGTCCCTATCAGAGACATAAGATCTGGAAAACGTGGCCAAACTAGAGTGTTTTTAGCTGAATGCATCACAAATTCAAATTGAATTGTTAGGGCACTGGTTGAAATGAAGACTATATAAGTTACAAAAAGCTTTTTTCCTTTAAGTTTGAAAAGAAAAACAGGTTCAGCAATCTCTCATGCCTAGGATATGATGCAATAGGTTCAGGTCAAATAAGCCATAAGGAAATTAGAGAGAGAGAGGACAGTCATAGGAGGGTTTTATTTACGTTAAAAAGTGAGTGCCAATTTATGACAAGCACAGTTCTATTCCTTCCCCCACCCAATGCTTTGCACAGTTCACAGATACTAATTGTGCAGATATATAATCTCATTAATTGTAATTCTTTTTCAGAAGATAGAGTCTACTAAATAAATATGACACTACTGTAGGCCTTTTATTAAAAAATGCCAATATCCCATAAAGTGTGTATTGTCATACTACAAGTTAACGACCTCTTGGTTTTAATGTTTTCTGCTAACTGTTATGCTCTATTGGCTTCATCCTTATGTCTGTCATGATACAAGGATGCAGATACACCCTTATAATAGATTGTTTTCCTGCAAGATATTGCTTTGTACTGTTGCTTTGGGTACACAAGAGTGTGACTAAAATTAGAATTTTGCCTGTTTTTACATGTTTTTGGTAAAATTATATCCCACATGCGCACACACTCTTCCATACCAGCATCCTTTTATACTTAAAACCCCTTTTTGCAGTGTTGCTAAAGATTCAGGTCTATGCAGATGTGTGCAACATACAGGAAGTTTTCCCCTGCAGGTTAAATACTAAAGTTACGTAAGTCTATTCCCCTACTTAACTACATTCCTCTTTGCTAGAACAGCCTTCTAAAGTAAGGGGATCAAAAAGGACTTTGTAAAGATAGGATTTGCCAAAAACTACTGGAAATCATAGGAAAAAGGAAAAAATTGATAATAGTCAAATAAAAGCCCTTTTCTCTTCGATCCATTGGCACAAGTTATGTACAAAAATACTTAAAGGGTAAGTCAGACAAAGGCATCTTTAACTTAAAATGAAGCCACAGTGGGGAGCGATATTGCCAACATCAAGATAAAAAACGTTCTGAGAATGAACCATTCAGAATCACAAGATTTTAAAACAATAATAAAGGGAAGGTTCTTTCCTTGACTTCTGTGTTTTTAATCATGTTGGGATTACATTTCCCTGCTCCCTTCCCTAACACTTAAACTATAAATCTTTTTTTAAAAATGAAAGTTGAGATTGAAGATGGACAGAAAGACTATGATTCCAGGATGTGGGGCTTTAGGAGATTCATCAGACGCAATAAACTTATATAAGTTGTTAACCCTGCCTAAATTGGAAGGTTATCTCCTTATCAGGTATCTTTTGACTCTGACCATAAAGGCTAAATACAAACACAACAGCAGCAAATATGATGGCAACAGTTATGTTTGTGATATGGTATGGTGAAGGTCAGACTCTCATAGTAAAGTTGTCTCATTTTTGTCATATTACACTACAGGAGCAAAGGATATCCATCTAGTTAGTTTTATCTCGCTGTCTATTTATCTACCATATGTCAAGTGATACAGCATATTCCAATGTGATGTCAAGTAATGTCACCCATAAAACACTTTGTATCGAAAGTCAACAACAAAACCAAATCTGCATGAAGACCACAGCCACAAGCATTTGTGTGTGAATTGGAGAAATCTGAGTTCACTTTTTACCGGTCTCCAAATTTTGGGGCTAGGTTTATAAGAAACTGATGCAACTCATTGAAGCTCTGAGTCAGCTTCCACTAAAATTAGATTCTCTTTCTGTTAACTTTAATGGGTGTGGGATTGGTCCTGAAGGATCCAGGTGAATTTTGGTATCATGTTTGCTATGGAATTTATTTGGAAACAAACTTTTGCTATTTGAAGCAGAGCACTAAAGCATACATCAGACGTCATTTACTATCTTTGCTTCTTCAGCCTCATTCTTCATCCTGTTTAGCCATGGATTTGATCATAGTACCATGTGGTATTATATGGTTTAAGAGGATTTCCAGGACTGCATCACTTTGCAAATGAATCAGCAGTTTCTAACTCCTCCATGCCGGAATGCAATTTATTTGCTTTAAAGGGATGTTGCTGATTTTTTTTAATCATTATTTTGGGGAAAGGAAGTCTTTTAAAGCCTCACTTACATAATTCATAATGTTTAATTAAGCAAGTTCTTTTAAAAAAGGTATCTTCCCCAGGATATTTGCAGTATGAGAGAGCAAAAACAAATCCTGTCCTCTCCTATGTACACCTCTGAGTGCAGTCTCATAGCTTTCAGTTTTACTGCTGCTGCTGCTGGTGGTTAAGGCCTTTTTACAGAGCCTGACAAAGGCCATTGCCACTACCAGAAGAATGAAAAAGTACAGGATGTCTCATTTGCACTTTCTCTGTTCCTACCCTTGAGATAGACATTAGAGCCAACTATAGCTTTAAACCATATCCCTCTACTCTGGAGCAACTGACCTGTCCTCTGTTGTAAATTAAACCAGTTTTTAAATCTGCTTTGTGTGGGCCTAGCAGGCCTGGTGACCAGAGATAACAGGTAGCACTGAGAGCTCTGGCCAAACCTGTGACCTGTCACCCATCATACATGTGCTGCATTGTAGTTGAATCCTCATAATATCTCCACCTTGCCCAGGAAGGAATATTCTCAGTGTGGCATCTGCTTAATTGAAGCCATCTTTATCCTGCCGCAGGAGCACAAAAAAGTCCTTAATGTAAATAAAAATTAGGCCCAAAGCACTGGCAAATATATAAAACAGGCAAAGTGAAGAAACAGACGCATTTAAACCTCCCATCTCTTGCTGTCACAGAAACCTCTGGGGGGGGTTGAGTCAAAAGTCTGAACAAAAAATTTCTGAGGGAAATCTGGATCTCAGGTTGATGGAGTTCCTTTAAAGCTAGATGACTTAAAGAGGGTGTAAATTATTATTTCGTGACTAGTGCACTTTCAGGGACAAGACCAAAAATAGGGTACCATCATGCAACAAGGCTAAGAGAATGCGATATAATTCTCATGCTGCAGCATTCCCTTCACCAGCCATAAATGGGGTTCGAAGATTATTTATACTGCTAGTTAACTGAGAAAGCTTTAAGCCGTGACTACAACATGACTCCCCCTTCAAGAAAGAATTATTTGTCCGGGTTGTATTTTCAGTGCTTGAATTCTCACTTCCTGCTAATAAGACAGGTAGGGATGGGAAAACAGAGTAGGAATAAATAAGAACATTCCTGACCAAACAATTGTCAAGCTTCAAATGTCTCATCTATTTAAAACCTAGTTGCTAACCGTTAAACAGTTTTGCACTAACAAAACATATGCTAATGCTGTTCCATTTAAACAGCAGTCTTTGCCATCCAATGAACAGCTTCCTAAGGGACCTCCCAATATAATGTGTCCAAATAAAGTATATTCCTTTAAATGTTAGTGTTTTCCATCAGAAAGCCTGTACATCTTTAGTGTCAGACAAGACAAGGAGGGTGCATTCCTGCTTTAGGTGAAAAACTTAGTACAACACATGTATCTAGACACTTAACATCACTGTGCACAACAAACCATGGAACTATGACTATTGCTGGGGTAGAGGCAGCAGCCCACTACCAAGCAGGCTGATGCAGAGCAGTGTGGGGAGCGACATCTGTACGATGATGCTGCTACAAACCCCTGCTCTTACCAAATGCATTGTGCACTGAAGCAACAGAGCTTCAGGGTCTAACCTCTGATCTGAAAGTAGCCCACAGAAAATTCAGGGAACTAGATGTCCCTACCACAAGGATGAGCATCGTGTGAGTCAGCCTTCCCTATGGTTGAATCCTCAGGCATGCAGGAGTCACGCTCAGCACACTCAGGAAGGGTGAAGTGATGTGGAGGGAAAAGTGTTTTTATAGTTCTTCTATGGCTCTTGCCAATCCTATGTTAGATGGTAGCCATTTTGGCTCCTGGCACAACCCAGAGTACCCTTGGAGCTCCTCTAAACCGCACCAGTTCATAACAGACTCAGTGGGTATTGTACTGTCCACAGCTTGCTAGAGCACAGTGCTCTCTGGCTGCTCTCCTTTCTTTCCTGGTGCTTTCTTGGCAAGCCCCCTGTGCTGAAGAAGCCTGACACACAGTTTGTTACCACCCCATGTCAGCTTTTCCCAGCATCCTGAGCTACGCGCTTCTAGCTGTCTGAGCCAATATTACACTCCATTTGGTCTGCCAAACTGGCAAGGGGAGGGCTGTACCTACATGGCAAAACCTACATTCCTGTTTGTGAACCGATAGCTTTTCTGAGCTGTTAAACATGGTGTTTAGTTATTCACCTTTTAATAAAGAGAAGATTGACAGAGACATTACTTTCTTACTTTCTCTAAGAGAGGGTTTCAGATATATAAGACAATATAAAACAGCAGAAGTGAGGCAAAATACCTAAGCACATACAGAAAATGAGTAAAACATATTATTATAAAAGATCCCTAATTCTTTGTTTTCCCCATTTATATTATCCTATCAGACAATAAATCATTTCATTTATCTTCATTCTTGTCAACTTCATTTCTATAGATGGCAATTTTTTAAAACCAGAGCTGGAGAAATACATTTATTGGCAGCTTTCAATGGGTGTCTTTGTTTGATATCAGTAAACTAGAACATTTGACTAATTCTATCACAGTAGAAAGTTGAGGAATATACAAATATCCCTGAAATAGCTTTTGCAGATAGAAACCTTTAACTTGAAACACAGAGCAGGAGATTGAAAGAGAATTGTGATGGTACAGGGGAGTCATCTTACTGAGGAGGAGGGAAGGCCTGCTGGTAAGGGTTCAAACATAGAATTTGGGAACTGAGGTCCAGTTTTTTCCCCTGCCCCCAAATATCCTTGAGCAAGTCACATAGGCCATGAATAAACACTCAGTTTCTCTTGGGAGAGTTGTTGCTCTCCCAGGCCAAAAGATGAGTGTAGAGACATTCAAGATGTGTCTGCCTGTGCAAAATGGCTGCTCCAGGGGAGAGATAATCCAGGAACAACCAGGGCTAAATGGCTTCTGGGAGAGTGAATGTCTGTACCTTTGGAGAGAAGCTGTAACAGTCCTCTAGCATCCCAGCATGCTTTGCTCCCAGTCCTGTCCTCCCCCTCCCCAGTGAGTCTAGGGCAGGGGCGGGCAATTAATTTGGGCGGAGGGCCGCTTACTGAGTTTTGGCAAGCCATTGAGGGCCGCGTGACAGGCAGCCAGGGGCAGGTAACTATTAATTTTCTAAATTTTTTAGGGGCCCCACGGGCCAGATAGAATGGCCTGGCAGGCCTCATCTGGCCCACAGGCCACATTTTGCCCACCCCTGATCTAGGGAGACAGTGTGTCACTTGGGCTGGGCTATATTGCTCCAGCCAAACAGAGAGCCCCTTCATAATCCCTTCTCATTGTGCTGCAGGGAGACACCTCTCAAAGCAGTCTGAGTCACCCAGTTATGGCTGCCCTATGTACTGCTGTCATTCATCTCCAGGCAGACTGGGGGGCCTATAAAGCAAGGTGAAATGTGTGCATAGGGCCTCTCTGGCTGCAGAGTAACTCAGCATTCATACATCTCTTCAGGGGTCTCTAGGTAATTTTTTCTACCAAAATAACAAACCCAGGAGAATTCTCCCAAATCATTTGAACATATGTACTCTGTGGAACAAGTACAGACCAGATGCTTGTGGGTTCCACTAAGTTGTTTGTAAACCTCTCACACTATGAACACCAACATTACATTGATATGATGGACACAGAATGAAGAAACAAATGTCAACCCTCCAGCATTTTTCTCTGCTTATTTTTCTTTTGCTTTGTTATTTATTTAGCAAAATTGTTATTCAGAAAATCTCTAATCACAAGGTTTGACCTGTATTCTCTTAATCAGGAGGGACTTTTCTCATCATGGTTAAGCATGATATCCTTTTAATTGTCTGGGGATATATGGTTCTTCACTTCTTTTTCCCAACCTAGTTTTCCACAGTTGTTATTACTCTGCCATTCTGTGCCACTTAAAAAGCTACTCAAGTACAAGGGATAGAAGCCTCCATAATTGTGAGATAAACACGTTGAAAGAACAGGAATTTTGTATCTTTTTACAGATCATGTATTATGTATATCATCTTAAGAAATGGAAGCAGTTTAAATTAGATTTATCCCCACAGTGAATAATTAAAGATAATCAAATCTTTGGTAAAATAAATAGTACAGTGTGTGCACATTTTTTATGAATACAGGGTAAAATACTGGTCACACTGAAATAGAGCTATGGGTAATCGGTCTGCAAAACAGACCCAATACTAACACCCCTGGCTGTATCTAGAGCACGGCTGTGCAGTATGTGGCGCAAACCCATCTGCAGTGCCACACACTGCACATTCAGGTGCTCCCCAGGGCAGGGAAAACACCCACATGGAAAAACAGGGCAGCTAATGAAGCCCAGAACTGGAGCCTGGGCAGCCGGAGCTACACTCCAGCTGCCAGCCACACTCTCAACTACAGGAGCACCACAGCTTCCCCAGCTGCTGGAGCCAGCACAGTTGCTGGCTCCAACCTCCTCTACCCCACCCAGGGTAACCTGCCGATGCCAGAGTACGCGTGGCACAGGTATTCCCCAGGGACAAGTGTGCCACTGCTACTTGTCCCCGGGGAACCAAATGTCTATGCTCATCTGGACGCGGCCATTGTGTGCAGACAACTAATTCATTTCCACCAGCAGAGCCATCTTTGCTATTCTGGTTTCTCTTATCATTTACTCCACCAATTTTGCGTCTGTATTTTTTCTAAATATTGTCTGATCTCAATCCCTTCGTTACCTATATAATCTAGAATCTCTCCATCTCACTGGGGTCCATAGAGAGCAATATATGTAGTATACAAAAGGAGAGATTTTTCCTCCTCTTTTCCTGCCAAGAATCAATGGGCAGATATTAGTTATTCATCATATTTAAAAAAAAAATTATAGTCCTTGCTTATTCACTCTACCAGCTTCCAAGCAGAAAAGGTCTCACCCCCACTTTACAGATGAGGGAATTATACTTTCCCAGGGCCAAACAGTTGTAAAACTCAAGGGGGAAGCCAGGGTCTTTTGTTTAATTGCAAAATGTCTGCACTGCACAGGCAGGTCTTTCAGCTTTGCTGTTTCAGGTTTCCAAATCAGCTCCCAGTCACTGAAGCCCTAGTTAAAGAAGTACTGATCCTGCTCTAACTTGCATCAACAGATTACTCAGCTTCAGTGGCTGTTCATCAGCCAGAACTGTTAGAGTACATCACACTCCAGACCAACCCACTTCCTCTCCATGGGTCAAAAGTGTAAGGTAGGTTTTGCCTTATAGTAAACAGTCCTCAGCCGCTTCCAGAAAGGAGATATGGATATTCCTTTTCACAACTACAGCAGCACAGACTCTAGCCCCATAAGGTTAGCCAGAAGACACAAGAAACATAAACAATGTACAGTTTGCAAAGACAGCTAACTGTCAGATTAAAATTATTTGGCAGCAGAATCCTGACAAACCCTCCGCCATAGTTATGATTCTTCCCCTGCTCTGTTTCAACTGTCTTGCTGCTTTCTCCTGGCTGAAAATTATACAGAGATCATAAGATTGTCTATATTTTTTGCATGGAAGAGTGTATTTTTTCACTCTTTTCTCCTCACACCCAGAAATAACAGAAGCATCTTTGCTCAGACTTTCCAGAACAGCTTAAACAGTAAGCTTCAGAAGGCTACAAAGCAACTGAGAAAAGGGATTGTGATAGAACGGTTACACAACTGTAACCACAGCAGGTTGCATCCTGAAGTTCCCTAATTAAGTCCTTTTCATTCTCATGGATGGATAAACTTCAAGTGCCAGTCTCCTCTACCACTTCTCTTTCTTTGACAGAGTTGCTGTGGGTTTGCTGGGGTGAACTAAAAGCAATTAATGCCAGCTGATTTAGTCCTGCTACCATGGCAAACCCTGCATTTAGGACAAAGCAGCTGTAGTCTTCTTTTTCTTCTAAGGGAGTGCTACTGCTTTTACTGCCAATCAATAGTATCCATGACATGCCACCACCCAGGTGGCTCACTGAAATTAACTGCTATGTCTCTTTTTTATACAGCATACCTGATAGCTGACAAGGAAGTAATATTATAATAATGGTAACTCTGAGGTCCATAAAATGGTTGGTGGGGTAGCTATCCCTTTTGAAAAGGAGGTGCAGATGCTGTGCTGCTTCCTCACATCTAACACAACAAGTAGGTCACTTGAAAATGGAGCTCTGTATCACAGAATTATTTTTCTTGCTTTGTTTTCTTAGAGAAGTTGAATGGCAGATGCACAGTGCACTTGTATAGGTCTAAAATGATTAAGAGTAAAGGATTCTGGAGAAAAACATCAACGCTGTAATACATATTTGTAAAGTCCTTACTACTATTATAGCAAAAACCAAAAAGATATATTTTTAGAGTCAATGGGAAACAGTGTCACCTTGGGCAGATTAAATATTTACAGTGATGTAATTAGTATTATATTGGTATTTAAAAGTAGAAAACAAATTATGCCACCCCCTACACAAAGATAACATCACCCAGACTGATTAGACCCAGAAGTAAAACTCCTTTGATGTAAGTTACCAGTTTAAGTTTTGTCATTTATCCATTCATTTCTGGTAGCAAACAGGTTATAACCCTATGGTTATTTCCCCTTGGTGGCAAGGTACAGCCCACTGCATGAGCTAAGCTCCGGAGAGCTGCACATCTATTTCTGGTCCCAGTATAATTTACATCAGTATACAAAACCAGTGTACATTACACAGCAATATATGTTCCTCTGTCCATGACCCAAGTTGACAAAACTACTGCTGTTTTTTGCCTGCTAGAATGATTACCTGATGAATAATGTGTATGATTTTTCCTTCCCTTACAGTTGCACTCTGCTGTGACCAGGATCCAAGTACAAAGACCTGGTTTCAATTACACATTTGCCCATATATGTATCCTGAATAATGACAAGACTTGCATAGTGGATGACATAGTGCATGTATTGGAGGAATTGAAGACCGCTCGTTCTTCTAATCGAACAAATTTTGCTATCACATATCCAATCACTCACTTAAAGGATGGCAGGGAAGTGTATAATGGGCACCAGCTTGGTGGAGTTACTGTGCACAGCAAAGATCGGGTGAAGTCTGCAGAAGCCATTCAGCTCACCTACTACTTGCAGGCAATCAACTCCCTGAATGACATGGTAGCGGAAAAGTGGGAAACCATTTTTTGCGACACTGTTGAACTTTTCCAGAAATCTAACAGGAAAGTCAAAATGTATCCCTTCACTTCTTCTTCACTGAAAGAGGATTTCCAGAAGACTAGCAGGGTGTCAGAACGTTACCTGATCACAAGTCTAGTACTTGTGGTCAGCTTGGCTATACTCTGCTGCTCCATGCAGGATTGTGTCCGTAGCAAACCTTGGCTTGGTCTCCTAGGCTTGTTAACAATAAGCCTAGCCACTCTGACTGCAGCTGGAATCATTAATCTAACTGGTGGGAAATACAATTCCACGTTCCTGGGAATTCCCTTCATCATGTTAGGTAACTATCTCCTATTTTGATATTTTTGTGTGCTTATGATTTTTTATTGACATGTTTCCCAGCAAGCAAAAAAGCAGCCAAGAATCAGTGCATGTAGCCTTGGTAACACTGCAGTCTACCATCCACCTCATGAATTCACATAGTATTTATAATGTTTATAAATCATTCACACTGTACTTGGACATTAAAACTATTTCTGGAGGGGCTCTCTTGTTTCATAGCACATTTTTGTATGATTTTTTTCTTGGCTCATAGCTAGGGACAAAAATATGCTAGTGCAGTATGTTATACAAGAGAGGAAACCAACTGCAGTTTTTCTGTGGAAATTTGTTTAGATTTTTGATACCCAGTTTAATAAGACAATCTATGCACAGCTGAAATGAAAGTAGTGGCTGCCTTGGCAAAAAGGCGGGTATGTGCATTTTTCATTTACAGAGCAATCACTATACTCTTTTTGAGTACAGGGTGTTTTACCATTATCTTTCATAAGAGTCTGTGTAGGGAATAAGTGCAGTAGTAGACAGTTCTTTGTTATATTTCACTAGAAAAGTCAGAGTTTGCTGAGTCAGTGTAAGTATGTTATGTAGTGCTAAGATGAAGAGCCATGCCTCACATTCTCCAGGTCAGAGTGCAGCACCAGTGCACATCAAGCCCCACGAATGACTAAAGCAGTGATTCTCAACCAGTGACCAAGCAACCTGGGGTACTGCAAGATCCT
The DNA here is from genome assembly GCF_001723895.1 of Crocodylus porosus. Lineage (NCBI taxonomy): Eukaryota > Metazoa > Chordata > Crocodylia > Crocodylidae > Crocodylus > Crocodylus porosus. Next base: position 59,067,720 of record NW_017728906.1, on the reverse strand, counting down.
TTTAAGGGTGTTATGTAATACCAACAGTGTTAGGTGCAAACACCTACACGACTCACAAGATAAACCCAGAAATTTCAAACAGGAATCCAAAATTTTTCTGCTCTGTTGTGGTCTTTCTAAGTTCTTTGCAACAGAATTGCTCTATTGTTTTCCACAGTCAAGAAATTAGTGAAAGCCAAGAGCTGGGATTTTCCGAGGGGTGCCTTAAGTCTAACAAAAGGTGCCTTGAATCTAAAAAGATTCAGAATCACTGGACTAAAGCACAGGTACACTACCAAGACAGTCCTATTTTGTCTTCCTAGCCTGGCAGCCAGGGGTATTCACACAGAAATTTCTGTCTGTCTCTCCACCAGGATTTTATGAGAAGGGGGAAATCCGGGTGGGGGTCAGTTTGTCCCTGTTAAGAAAATCTTTCTGCTAATTTCAGACCAACTTCAGTGGTCATTGGATCAGGCCATTTGTGGGAAAATGCAGCATTGCATCAAAACAGGCAGAGGGCTTCACGAAGACACAAAAAATGATCTCTGGAAAGTACATTCTTTTCATTTACCTTCCAGTCATGAACAGTAGTAAAAGCTTTGTCCACTGCAGACATCTGATATGTCCTTGTTTGCAACATTATTCATTTGTGAAGAATACTACATGCACTGATTTGATAAAAGCTTTCCCAGCTAAAAATCAGTGTGCAGTACTACTTCAAATTTTCAGCGTAAGTGGAACTCCAGTTACTTAGTCATATCATATAGTAATGTTCCACATTTCAGTAAGGTTGTTTTATGCTGAATAGTAGGCCCACAGTGGTATGCACATAATATACTTGTAACCCCTGACATTTTTAATTCAAAGGGCACCTTTTAATATTTCACTGTACCAATTAATGTACAGTATGTACTTAGTGACAAGTAAGCAGAAATCAAGCCTTTAATGTTCTATCAGAAACAGTGTGTAATTCCTGTTTTCAGATGGTATCTAAAAAAATTAAAAATAACAAGTAAAATAGAGCACATTTCAAGAATTTTGTATCACAAGGAGGCCACTTATCTCCATTTTTTGTTAGATTTTCCTGCATGTAATGTACAAAGTCTCCATTTAACTAAGCAGATTATGCAAAACACATGCTTTTTTTTCCCCATGTGGCTTATAAAGAGACTATTCTCAGCAGAAAGTAAACATAGAAGTTCATGCATAGAAATGAACCTATCTTGTACAGGGTCACTTTGAAATCTGAAATGTTAACTGGATTAGTGGATCAGGACACCCACTGCCTGAGGACAACCTTTCACATCTTTAATTCATTGGCAATGAACATGCTGGGATCTGCAGTTCTTCCAGGGTTAAAGTTAACTAAGATAAATATCAGGGTTCTGTTATAGATCTTACTGCAAAATAGCATAGGCCAGCTCTTTTGTAGGGGAGTAAAATATGTTAGTTTTTAGAGTGAGTTTAGTCCACCCACAGTTCTGTCAAAGAAAAGTAGTAGTAGAGGAGACTGGCACTTGAAGTTCATCCATGAGAACGGATTTAATTAGGGCATTGCAGGTTGTGGGCTGCTGTGGTTACAGCTGTGTAACAGTTTCTATCACAATTCCTTTTCTCAGTTGCTTTGTAGCCTTCTGAAGCTTACTGTTTAGGCTGTTCCTCTGAGCAAAGATGGTTCTGTTATTTTTGAATGAGAGAAGAAGAGTGAGAAAATACACTCGTCCCATGCAAAAAAAGGTCTGCTTAAGGAGAACTGGTTTGATTTGGTGGAGATTTAGAAAGTATTCCTTTTTCTTCCAATATCAAAATAAAGCAGGACTGAAAGATTTTGCACATATTATCAAAAGATACTTCACATATATCCATTGCTGGGGGGTTTTTTAAGTTCATCTTTATGGTAATTGAGGGCATGGATGTACAAGCCAATGTCATTTGGAAAAAATGTAGATGTTCTCTTTTAAATCCAGTGAGTTCTGGGTCAGACCCTAGATTAACCAACCTTGAGAGGGCTGATGGATTTCCTAGCTAATGGTATAGCACTACAGCTATTACTTGCTCATAATCTCCTAGCTCAATGCAAACAATTGACATAAAAACCACTTAAAATGGACCTTTTTTGCACCAAATCTTCAGCCTATATCAATCAGGAACAGAGCTACATCAGTTTATAGTAGTTAAAGGGCTGGCCTTTCATCATCTCCATCCCATTGCTGCCCAACCAGCACACACAGCCTACAATGCATCAGGAATATTTCTCAAAAAATTTTTTGGTCAAATGTCTTAATACTTGTCAGATATGTCACTGAATATTTTTAGTGACTTTCCCAGTTCTGGAGCCAGATTGATAATTTGGGTAAGACATTTGCAAAAATTAATGGCAGGCTATTTTTTACAATTTGATGAATCCCTTTTTTAATTATTCATGTAGCTTCAGCCACAGCTGTCTCCAAAGATGAATGACCTCTAGTGCAGAAAAGGTACCACAGTTTCTGTGTCTAATGAATCCTTGGCCTTGCTGTCATTGGTTTTTATGGTGCAGGCAGCATTTTGCCCCCTTCCCCTCCCTCTCCCAGCCCCTCCAACTTCTAGAATTTATCAATCAGGTACTGCAAAATAAAAATCCAGTAAAGGGAAAAAAGACTGCAGAGATATGCAATTGAGTAAGCTCCAGTTCTAGTGAGAAATACCACAAGAATCTCTTCACCTGATCCCAAAAGGCAAGGGTCTCCACACCACAAAATAGAAGAAGATTTGAGGAGAAGGAGAGAAAAAGGGGAAATGTGACAGACTTTGGAGAGGGGCTATTTTTCTTTGAGCTTAACATGGACTTTCCCCTGTAGCCTGCCTCACTATAGATCATATTTAGTCTGGGCCCAGGTAACAACTGCTTGGCATAAAATCATCTCACCTACTGAGTGTTGTTAAATTTTGATCCTTAAAAATACCTATTCCCTTAGAAGCATTGTGCATGACAAACAACCATTTAAAACAAGCATAGGACAAACATTCAGCATGTCCCCTTTATTATATCATATAGCCATACTGCAACATTGATCTGAGTTACTTTAAAGAAAATGTCTATTGGTCTTTCTATTAAAAAAGATAAGTGTGAGCATCTGTTAATCCTTTAGAAAAACCTACAGTTTGTTCAAAAAGATTCAGCACTTTTAAACTGCCAAGTCCGTTGGAAGAAGCATCCATGTAAAATAATTGTGGGATGTCAGACATTGCCAAATATGGGGAAAGATGCAGTAAGTGCTCCACAGGCTTATATTTAGCTTCTGATCTAAAAGTGCACTGCACATTAAACTAGGCATGGAAAAACCAGTTAATCAGAAATAAGAGTGCCCTGAACTTCCATCCATCCATAAACTGAAACCAAGTGAAACATTTTTGCTAAGTTTGATAAAGTACAAATAAGTGTAGTAACAACCCTCCCCATCCTTCAACAAGGATTTTTTTTGTCAAAACATATTTGGCAGTCTCAGCAGGCTAACAGCTGTCTTCAGAGTGTGTAACAGGAAAAGAGAGGAGAGGAGTGGAGAGGAAAGGAGAGGAGAGATCATGGGACAGATCTGATCAGGGAACAGTGAGTTTCAACCAGGGTACCACAACACCCTGGGGTGCTTGAAGATCCTTTCGACAATGCCGCAAGGTACCACACAGCGTTAGCACTGTTAGGTTTACAAACATGATTCACAAGATAAATCCAGAGATTTCAAAAAGAAAATCTTTCTGAGTTCTTTGCAACAGAAAAACTGCTCTGTTATTTTTCTGCTGACAAAAAAAGTGGAAGCTAAAGGCTGGCATGTTCCAAGTGGTGCCTCAAGTCTTTCCAGGGGTGCATCAAGTCGAAAACAGTTGAGAGCCACTGGCCTAGAATGTGTATAGTTTAAGTAGAGAGGTCAGACAAAATCCCTAAGACAAAATAATCTAGTCTTGGAGCTTGCTGGCCTCTGGTAGAAGCATTTAGAGATGAAAGAGCGTCCTTCCTGAAACCAAAAGGAAAACTTTGATGAGGGCAGTAGTCAGAAAGACTCGGGCATTGCCATCAGAATGGAAAGGCAGGGTTAAAAGTGTGGCAAGGACTTTGTTGTGATACAAAGTGAGATGGACAGCATGTGAAAGGGAGAAAAATGGAAGCAAAAAGACCTCAAAGGGTTTAGGAATGCTCAAGCCTGTATGTAGCTAGACAGAAATTCACAGGGGATTTACAGAATGGTAAAAAGAAAAAATGTGAAAGGACATGGGTGTGCAGGAATTCTTTCCTCGCACCATTTGAATAGCCAGTGAAATTTCCTGCATTTTAGAAGATTTTAGACAAAGATTTAAAATAAACAGAAAGTCTATCTGCTATTTCTTTGGCATTCTAAAGAAGCTTGCTAGGGGGGAATAGCATTCTATTAAAAACACCAACAAACATACACGAGAAAGTCTAAGCCTGAACAATATTCATCATATTCCCTATCAGACATCAAAACATGAGTGTGTTCTTTAAAAAAGCAGGGTAAACAATAGTTCATATATATTTAATATAAATATATAGAAATATTAATCTACCACACCCTGAGTCCTGAACAGCTGTCTCCCAAATCCCCTTCATTCCATACATAAAAGTAGGTATAAACAAATGTTGGGCGTTACATAGTATTTGGTCGCTAGTCTTCCTTTTATCATTGAATAAACATTTGAAGCTTACAACGTCTCCCTTGTTTTTATTCTTTTTACTGAGCTTTCTCTCCTCCGTCAGCTTGTCTCTTCCACATCTTTTCCTTTTAAGGAAAATCCTATCCCATCCCCCATTCCTTCTCTAACCGTCTTTTTACCTCCATTCTGTTCCTCTGCCTTTTCTATTACCATCTTGTTCATCTTTCCCCTACTTTCCCATACTCTCTTCACTCCCAGATCTCATTAGTTCATTGGTATGGTTTTCATAGCTTCCCTTCCATTCTGTCTTTGCTCTCCCCTGTTCTCACCTACAAAAGCACTGTAACTCTTTTCCTTCCCTAAGCTCCCCTCATCATTTTTTCAATTATTTTTTTTCTTTTTGTCATTTTACCCATGCAAGGGCTCCTTTGTCTTTCTTCATCGATGTTCTCCATCAGCCCAATCCTTTGTCCCCAGTTTAGCAACAAAGCTATACAATCTATCCTCTGCCCCCAAAACTTCTCCAGTTGTCAGCATCTCCATAATCCATAAACTGCTCTCCTCCCCCTCCCATGCATCTTCAGACATGCCACATCACTGAATAAAATCTCTACTTCATCAGACTTGCTTATCAGCAACCAAGCCATCCTCCTCATACGTTTTGTTACTGTGGTCCAATCCATCTTCTGTCCCAGAAGTCCATCCTGTTCATCATCAGTCCACTCCCTGAATCCCTCCTGTCAAGCAATCTGATCAGTCTGTCCCTAACTAACTGATTTTCTGCTTACTTCATCTTCCCTAGCCAGATTTCCAATCACATTTTTCCCTAATTCATCCTTCTCACAGGACTTTGCAGTAAACTTTTACATCCAGCATCTTCTGCAATCCATGCTTCCTGTATCAGTTGTTGCCATGCAAAATTTCCACTCTTTGACTTTGCCTACAGTCACCCCTATTCAGTCAGTGCTTCATCCTCAAGTAGTACTCTGGCTAAATTCCTCCCCCTTCCCTCTAAAACAGTTCATCGTCCACTTTCCAAAACAGCTACTGCTCAATCTCCATGCTATCCTCCTACAAACTGAGCCTTTGCTCACAGTCCACTGAAGAAAACAAACATAAAAGAGGAAATTACACATTTGAAGACAATCTGTTTAAAATCCAAATAACTTCTGGCTATTTTAGATCTTGTTTTCCCAGCTCTCTTCAACATGGTGGTAGAAATGCAAAGAAAATGGAGAGCTGACAAGCAGAGGTAAGATTCACAACAAATAGGAATACACAGGCCTGCCCAAATAGAATGGGCCTTCATATCACTCATTTGGCTGCACAAGTGCTGCATAAGTCATGGTGGGTATTACTGACTCAGCAAATACAGTGCTTCTTGAAGCAGCAAATCCATGGCTGTAGGGGGTCAGGTCAGATAATATTTTAACATGGAAACAAATATAATACAGCCATGTAATAAGCCCTGGGCTTTACCCTTCAAAAGGTCAGGATGAAAGTATATATTGTGTATTGGGTACATATCCCCATCCCAAGTGAAATATAATATTGGTGACTCAGCAAGTTTAATCAGCATTGGTACATGCAGAATAGTAGAAACAATATTTATATTACTCATAACATATCCAGACTTACTCCTGTATAGTATTAGTTCTTATTCCTGTTTAACACAACAATCTGTGAGATAAATCCAATAGAAATATATAGTGTGTAATACCAACAATCTCTCAGATAAAATTAAAAACACTCACAATTGACCAGTTTTTGACTCATTCCCTGTTCCCAGCAAAACAAAACATTTCAGCAAAGCCAAAAGGCACAGGGGTGCTGATAGTGGTTGTTTTGTTTTTAATTTTTCAACATCTGTGAATATTTTAAGACAAGTTTGTGGTGAATTTTAAATTCCAAATTTGGTTGGTCACTGGGAACTTCCCCCAGAAATTAGTTGGGGAAATCACGTGACATTTTTTCATTTTTATTGACTGGTTGGTCCTGTATTATGCTTTATTACAAAGTTTTGCAATATTAAGGGAAGTTTACTGTGAGCTTTCATATGTTAACTTTATGTACTTCATTCATTCATTCAGAAATGGGCCCAGGATTATATAAAAAGGAAAGTACGGTATTATTGAATTAGTTTGGTTCCTTTTGTGCAGGCAAAGCTATACACCCACAAAGCAACCCAGAAGCAAGTGATATTTAGCTTTGTGAGTTTAGATGCAAAACATGATAGCTAAGATTCTGCCCAAACTAAATTTACCTTGCCTCAATCCATCCTTTGCTCTTTCTGTGTACTTATGATGGTATTTAAGTGTTCTGTTACATGTAAGTTGGATAGGTAACTGGTTGAATCATCAGCATACGCAGCAAGAAGTTGTTGATGACTCCATGTCTAGTTGGGAGGAGGTATCAAGTTAGGTTCCTCAGGGGTCTCTTCTGGGTCTGGTATTGTTCAACATCTTCATTAATGATTTAGAAGATGGGATAGAGTGCACACTCAGCACGTTTGCAGATGACATCAAGTTGTGTGGAACCGTGGGTGTTCCAGTGAGCAGAGCTGTATTTTGGAGGAGGGTTTCACACATTTGACTGTGAATGACAACCAAGGGGAAGATTTTCATAGGCATAAATAGCAACTATACAGTTGTCTTGCATGGAGAAGCAATGAAAGTTAGACACCTAGTTGCTCCTAAAGATCCCTGGTTTTGAATATCCAATGGCTTGTTTTGAAATTCAGACTGAATGTATTACTGATCAAAGAATCCTGGAAACATGAAGCAGAGTTTCAGTTCAGATAAATATATAAAAAGTTGAGATAGTCAGCAAACAAAAGCATCATACATAAATAAATAATCAGCCACCTAAAATCACAGAGCTGAAGACCAGCACAGGCCACATATTCAGATCTTTTTCGTGTGCTGCAGAAACACATGATCTGACATTTCAGCTTCAGCTAGCTCCCTCACAAAGACTGAGTGAGGTAAGTTGCACATTTAAATGGAATTGACTTCCTGACATTTAAGCACCAAAACAAACCTTTGGCATGACAGGGTATGGATTATTTTCTAAAGTAGATATATATATAGCATAAGCTTTTGTAATTTGTAGCTCCCTTCAGCTTGTGCTAAATATCTATGTATGTACTTAGATTAGTCTATAAGTAGGAACCTAAGTCATGGCGAGACAAAGGGTTTTTCTTGGCTTGCTCATGGTGTGCAGAGTCAATTTCACTGGCATTTCACAGCAGACCCACCACCAATGACTGGCGGAGGGATCCTGGCAGTCCTGCTCATTGCTGCTAATTGGCAGAGGGTGACTTCACTCAGTCTACATCACTACCACCTTTTTTCTTTTGGTTGAAATGCAGGAAATTGCAGCCAATGCCAGATTTCCTGGTGATCATGGCAGTCACAGACAATGGTGTTTTTTCTGGTTTCCACAAAATTGTGATTTAGGTAGGTCCTTATCTATAATGGTGCAAATCTACCATGCTTCAGACTAACATGGCTAACTACATCTCATTTTCCAAAGACACGTGTCTGTGCTATGGAAATAAATCATTCTGAGTAGGTTATTTTTTTTACCACATTACACAAGCATTATAAATAAAAATAGATTTTTTAACCATATCTTGCCTTGCTTATCTCCACTTCTAAAAATAAAAAAGGAAGTCACTCAAATTAGAAATATATTTGATACATTTATAATGTGCTGATCAGATACGCTTCTCATTATAACAACATAAACCCAAACGTTTACATCTGAAAGAGAGAGCTCCGCAAGGAAGTGCTCCATCATAACATACGTGAGCACTTAGTTTCCCAGTGGCCCATATCAATTCTTTTCACCCCACTGAAGATAATAAAATTAATTCAGGTTAACCATATGTTTGCTGAATGCGGATTATAGTTCCATTGTAATCACTATATTTAGAGCTTTTGACAATTGGTATTGATTGTAACCATGCATTCATTTGAAAATGTAGTATTATATTAGAGGTTTTTATATTTCTATTATATGAGAGGCTTTTATAATATCTAATACTATATATATATACATATATATATATCATAGAAGTTCTTTATATAATACTAAATATGTTATATAACTATATAATACAGGATACATATTATGAAATATATAGTATAAAATGTATGGCATGAATTAAGGTGGTATGTATAATATTATATTAGATATTATAAAATAATAGTATACTATCTATATTACAGTTTAGGTATAACAGTGTCTGTATATGGTATAATCTGGTGTGCAATTTTTATATTATCTAGTATTCTGATAAGTAATGCTAGGTGTTATAAAATATGCATTCCATAATCAATTTTTATTAATAATATGGAAAATAAAATGTTAGCTAATATGTTTCTGCTGTTACTGAAAATGATCATGATAAGGCTAAGATTATGAATAGATCACTGATTACATAGTTCCAGTACTTTGCATTCTCCTTTTCTTTATTTCTCTGTATTTTATATAGCTAGAGAAAGAGGTGATGGCAAAGATGTATGTATAGCCTGTCTCTTTTTGTACATGCTAAGGGCTGAGGTCTAGAATAATTTTGGTTTGAATGATAAAATTTTTAAAACTAGCTTGTTCTTTCTATAGCACGTTTAAATTTTGTGTCCATTGGTTTGTCATGATAAAAAATTAATAACTTGATGTTTAGCTTTTTTTAAAGAATGTTTTTGTTCCCAACAATATCTGCTCTGGTTATTAATTCAGAAATTAGGGAAAGCGGGGAAGATTTGCAGTTACCAGTGCATTCTTTGCCAAGGGTAAGAAAGCATCATTCAGAAAGGACAAAGACTGAGCAAACCCAAGCATTCACCCCAGAATGGAGAGTTGATCCTATGCTGCTTTCACAAAAGTTACAGACTTTAAAAATAAAAGAAAATATGAAAAATTGTGTCTAATGTAGAACAGCCATATGACTCAGGATGAAATTCACCCCTATGTAGGGGCCTGCACAACTCTTCTGCATCGGGGCTGTCAAACTCGACATGGCCTCTGGGCTGGATGTGGAACATGGGACTCCCCCATGTAAGCTGAGTCCCGACTCAGCAGTGGGGCAAGTGGTGGCAGTGGTGAGGCATGTGGTGGCACAGGGGTTAACCCAGCCATCACTGGCTTTCTCCCCTGCTGCCAAGATGCTTCCCCAAGGGGGCTCCATACCAGGGAATTCAGCAATGGACCCTGCCCCGGCTCACCCTGACCCCAAATTCCTGACCCCTACAGGAGTCAGATGAAAAGGCTCAGCAGGCCAGGCTACAAGCCATGTTTGACTCCTTTTCTACGTGACTAATACCCCATTAAGCTGTGTTTGGAGGACCTGATCCTTTCCGCAATGTTCAATTTCACCATGAATGTACACATAAAAGCAATGTCTCAATCAGCGTTAAATAAATGCACACCCGGCTCCTTTCTAAAGATCTAGGTAGTCTAGAGGATCTACCAGCCAAAAAGAATGTTGTCCCCTGCTGAGCAGTATTTGTATTAGCATGCCGGCCCCTTCCTACATAATCATGTGTGTCAGAATGCACATTTGGTTATAACTTTTCTTTCACATGAGTGTTCTTCTGCCCCAGTAAGTAATCAGCCATAGTCTATTTGCCATGGTCAAATATAGCAACCACTAAATAATTTTAAGCATTTCAGCATCTATTTTTTTCTTCCAAATACATAAAGTAGAGAAATCAACAGATAAAGAAACCTCCCTGGAAACAGACACTTAACAAATTTAAGGAGGGATCTGGGTAGTACCAGACAAGGGCAGATCCAGAGAGGGCGCAGTGGCATGGCTTCATCCCCCTTTTGGATTGGAGCACACCACAGGAGCCTCTGGGGACCTTTTAAAATCTCTAAAAGAAGTGAGAATCTCTCCCTTCCCTTTTCTGCTCAAAGGCACACCTCCTCTCCCACTGCCTGCTTGCCTTCCCTTGCTGTCTCCCAGAGACAAGAAAGCACTAGAGCTGTTTCTGCCCACTGCACTGGGACTGGGCTTGGCTGGGGGACATGGACGATGGCAACAGAGGTGGACAGAGGGTTCCCCTTCCCCACACCTACTCCAGAACAGAGCAGGGTGGAGGGAACTACTCTCCTGCCACATTGTTGCTGCTGTCCCCTCCCTAGCTGAGCTTGCCAGCTGGCTCTGGAACTTCTTCACGCCCAAAAAACGGAGAAAGCAGCAGCAGGAGGCAAGGGAATTAGAGGCTAGGGGGAAGAGGAAGGAACATGGCTCTGAACAGGAAGGGGAAGGGAGGGAGGATTTTCAACTGCTTTAGGAACTTTAAAAAGTTCCCAGAAGCTTCCACGGTGCAGTCTGCCCTTACTAGTAGGGATGGAGAAGGCTGGGAGCAGAGGGTGCAGTCAGTCTTGCACTGGGGTTGTTTCCACACCCCACTTTGGGCAATCCTGGACCTGCCCCGGTACCAGATATTTGACCCACAGAATGAGTCATCAAGCTAGCCTTTAGGTGGTTATGCTTGGCTTTGGGACTATAGTAATGGGCATTTTACACAGATTCAGAAAATCTTCCCATGTAAAACATGCACTAAAAAATCAGCCCTGACTACAAAGGATGGAATATAAATGTTACTTGAGAGATAGTTTGAACTAAAAGTTAAAATCCTTCTGACCCATCTGTAGCTACCCTGTTTAATGCACAACACACTGAAATGTCTAATTTCAGTGAGAATGTTTCGGGTTTAAAAATCAATCGTTAAGGGTGGGAGTAGCCAACCTGTGGCTTGGGTGCCACAAGTGGTATAGGCAGGCAGCCTGTGTGTGTGGCATGTGGCATCACAGCAGGGACAGGCAGCACAACAGCAGATAAGGCAGGGGACAGAAAGCCAAGCAGCAGATCAGGCAGGAAGCACAGGGCAAAAAGCAGGGAGCAGAGCAGCAGATCATTCAGGGAGCACAGAGCAAGGACCATTAAACAAAGCAGCAGATGAGGGAAGGGAAGGGAACTGGAGTGACACCTCGAGAGGGTGCAGGGCTAATTTGTAGTATGCCAGCCACTGATTTAGGGCAATCACAAATGGAACGCTTCAGTATAGCACGTCTTGTTGGCATACTTTTAAGAGTCAGCATTCTGTCAGCACTGGTGCAAAGTGCAAATAAGCACTTATTTGAGGAACGTCTGTGTGCGTGGTAGACGGGGTTGAGGAAAATCATGTGTAGGAATATGGGTTAACACAACAGTGCAGCTGTACCTTTGAAACAGCTGTCTGGATTTTCCCTAAATGTACTGACATAAACACTGATGATGGTCCAGTATGGTTGACAGTATACTCCAACCTGGCAATGCTACATCAGTCATCTGGCCAGTTACAATAAACACACTTAGGGTGAGTCCACACAGAAGTAGTTTTTCAACACAAAGCTGCATGCCAACCATATTGTACAATCATCTGTGTTTATATCAGTGCATTTGGGGAAAATCCAAACAGCTGTCTCAAAGGTATGGCTACACTGTAGTGTTAACCTGTATTCCTCCATACAGTTTTCCTCTACCCCCACTATCATACACACAGAAGTCCTTCAAACAAATACTTATTTGCACTATGAACCTGTGCTTGCCTGCACAGCTGCATGCGTTGTTTAATATGAGCAAGAACCTCACCCACTCTATGGTAAGGGGATATAAATTACTCAGGCACTGATAATTATCCCATGCCCTTCCTACAGTGTTCCTGAGAGAGAGGCATTTGACTGGGAAAAATCTAGAGCAACTCAGCGCAGAGAACCAGGGAAATATATCCCCAGACACACACAGCAAAGACAAAGCAGCAAGGAAAAAATAACACAAAAGTTTTGCAATAGAATTGTTCATACTTAAGCCAACCTGAAGCTAACCTGCAAGTCAAGCTGACTACCTGGATGCTAATCATGTAATATAAATATGCATGTACTGCCTCACCAGGGGATAGAGTGCACAGAAAAAGGAAGGCATGCACACAGGATAGCATGTGAAGTACCATGCACCAGGATGTCATACAGCACAAACAGTAGAAGAAATGTGAACTAAAACAGACAAGCTGCTTATACAGGGTCAGGTTGCAAGTGGGGAGGCATACAGCAAAATGTTAAGGCTACAAGCTCATTCCCAGAAAATAAAGACTCAGACAGAGACTAGAGTAGTCCTTGTTTTGTTGCTATGTTTACTAACCTTTTGGAAAATTACAAGCTTGATAAAGGTCAATAGTGTATGTTGGGTTTGTCTGCTTAATGAACTGGGGTTTTCTTGCTTGGATTTTTTTTAGTTTATTGGGGGCCTTATTTTTGTCTAAACAGGATGCAAACGTCTTTCTTCTATGTGCACATTCATTAACACTTCAAAACTTCTGTGCATTTCAAGTTCAGAGTGTGTGCAATAAGAAAGGACATATGGGGCAAGTCCCACAATATTTTTATTTTGCCATTGATTGGCCAATTCTAACTCATGCGATGAAGAAGGTCAGCAAAAGCAATTTCACTTAACTTCACAGGGGGTGGAGATGGGATTTAGTTCTTTAATTCAGCTGGAACAATCAAGGAAGGTGAAATTGAAGCATATTGGTTTATCTCACTCTGAAAGGCGAGTACATAGGTGAGAAATGTGCATTTTGATTTTCAATTACATCAGCAAGTGGAATCTTGATTAAGTCATGTATTATTACAGACATGAGTTGTAAAGGAAAATACCCTGAACTGGTTCTCATCCCCATTCTGGTTGTACACAAGGGTAGTTATTTAAGATCTGTCAAGACAAGATGATTAGTGGGCGCATCTACACAAGACACCTTAATGTTCAGTGGACAACAAAAACCAAGCTAATGCGCTAGAATTATTCTACTGTGCATTAAGCATCACAAAAAAAATTTGCCTTTGCTACTGCACATTAGTGCTGCTACTGCACCTTTATCTAGTATCTCATATTAGAGGTACTAAACTTAACGTGTAGTAGCACAGGTGAATTAATGAATGTGTAGACACACCCAGTGTGTAGCAAGTTGAGGAGGGACTATACAGTGCCCTAGCTACTCCACATTAACCCCACATAAGGGTCCCTTTCTCAGCAAATCTCATACTTATGTTCATGGAGGGAATCAGTGCGTAGTAGCTAGCCTCCTGTAAATTTATGGCTGTGCTAACACCAGTGCTTGTGAGATCAGAATTACGCCAAATGAATTTATCACATAGCTTTGGTACAGTGATTTCCCATATATGCAAAAACTGTGCATCAGAATCCAGACCCCTGTGACTCTCTCAGGAAGATAGTTGCCTACGTTAGTACATTATTGTTCTTAATTCCATCAGTTAGTGGAAATCATGTGTACTGTTACAGCATTTAGCCTCATTAATGTTGAGGTCAATCATTATTAGTACTTTGTGTACAACTGCTAGAAGATGGGGCAAGTAAAACTAATTAACCATAAAATGCTACCTTTCAAAAAAGGAAGCTATGAAAGAGCCAACCTTCCTTTTGCATTTTTAGGGATGTTCTGCTTTACAAGAAGATAAACAGTTCTGGGTGCTGCACTTCAAGAGGGACGTGGACAACATGGAGAGGGTCCAGAGGAGGGCCACTCGCATGATCAAGGGACAGCAGGTCAGGCCCTATGAAGAGAGGCTACAGGACCTGAACCTGTTCAGCCTCCACAAGAGAAGGCTGAGGGGGATCTAGTGGCCTGTTACAAACTAGTCAGAGGGGACCAGCAGGCATTGGGGAGTCCCTGTTCCCCCGAGCACTGCCAGGAGTGACTA
>NW_017728906.1:59034933-59053191 GCF_001723895.1 Crocodylus porosus | reverse complement strand
AACACCTTGCTGGGGTCGTTTGACCCCAGTACTCTTTCCTGCCATGGCAGGGGGTCGGACTCAACGATCTGCTCAGGTCCCTTCTGACCTGACTATGAAATGTGCTTAGGAAAACAAAGGTAAAACAGAGGGCAATATGGTCCATATGGTCAGCCTACTTCTGAGTGATTTCAGGCATTACACTTCTTGGTGTCTCAGTTTCCCCATATATGAAATAAGAATAGTGATACCCTTTGTAAAGCGTTTTTAGACTACTAATGACAAACTACATATGAAGTAGACTTATTTTTTTATTTTAGAAGGGATCACTCTTCATCATTACAAAGGCTAGGGTGCTGCAGAAAGTGTAGACCATGACCACCCTCTCAAATTTCCATCCCCCATTTAGTTTTGATTTCTCTGTGTTAGTCAGAATTGCTCTAAAGCCACAAGAAATATAATGAGAGCAAGCTATCTGTCTCACAAAGGACTTGTTCTGAGGGATGACAGGGGTATTTTCCCAGGCTTTCACAACTACCTCTTTCCCATTCCCTCAAGAACTGTGTTTACCCTTTTAGCATACATTTCCCCAGTCCCCACAGTACCCTTTAGGTTTTATTTCGCCTTATGTTTTCTGATTGCCTTGCTCAGCCAGCGCACCATAACCAGTGCCACCATGTCTCATTTCCTCTCCTTATCCAAGTTATATACAATTTGCAAGAGTATGCACTGTTTTATAAATTACTTATATGAAAGATTTGTTGAAGAGCTGTGAATAATGAACAAACTGATACAAATGGAGAAAGGAGCTCCTCCTAGTATAAACTTTGGGTCCCTCAACAAGGGATCATCAGAAACTTAGACAACCAATCACAGGTCCTGAATAGCAAATCATAATAGCAAATGTTGATAGCAAGCAGTTTGCCAGTAACCCATTGGCTACATGTTATGACACGTTATTTACTGAGTATCTGCAAATAATAAACAAATCTATATAAAGTCATTACACAGTTGTGTATAACTCAGTAATAGGAAAAAAAAGATTAAAATAATGGTATTATTTATTTGTGAGGAATAACTTGGCCTCTCCTTGGTAGTTCATAAGCCAGACATAGCACTGGGAAAGAGGGAAAAAAGGATCAAATGTGGAAGGCAGATGGCCCTGAAAACTGAAAACCTGAAACAATGAGTAGGAAAAAAACAAATACCTTTATATACGAAGCAACAAAAATCAAATGATCTGCCTTTCTTTGGGTGTCAGTGAGTCATCAGTAGAACTTCAAGCACTAATTCTCTATTCTCCCTTATACCTCTGAAATATTTTTAAAAATAGGCACTCAGGCACCTAATACCCTTCACAACTGCAATACATAATATACAGAACAAATAAAAAACAGACAAAATTGAAAAAGAAAAAAACAATAATGCACGGATTGTGTAACTAACAATGGAAGAGAGACATAAAATGGGATTACACACAGGGCTACTGCTCTTTCAGTTAACTTCCTTGGTTATGTCCATTTCAACCTCACTTAATAGATAGCTCTCTTAATCACTTCGCTTTTTAGGTTAGGTTAGCTTATGTAAAAACAAAGTAAGAAAACTTCTCCCCAAGCTTTCTATTTTTTTTTCTCTTTGCAGTTAGTGGCAATCAGAAGTCAATGTCATCAAACACTGCTTTTATCCAAAATAGTAAACTAATAAAAGAAAACAAACTTTATATTGGTTTTAACTAGATCTAAATTTTGTTTTGCTGAAATGGCTAAGGACTGCCAAATTAATGCAGCTATTTGATTTTTTTTTTTAATGTAAGACCCTATTATTGCCAAAACACTTTTTTAAAACCTGGTATAACTAAAGGTCCAGATGAAAGTAATTTGTAACATTCAGTGACCTCATTTTATAGCATTTTTCTCAGTAGAAGCTAATGTGCATGATGCTGTGTGAAATTCTCAGACAAGACTGTCTGTAGGACTTACGGGAACCATAAAGGGATTAAACCTCTCACTCCCTGCTTCAGCAAGTGATCAGTTACTTTTAAAAATAAAGGTCAATCTGTCTTTACAAAGAACACACTGAAAGCAAGTTTAATAGCTTTCCCTACTGAGCCCAGAACATGACTATTTAAAACATAGTTAACAATGTCAGTCACTCATTGTGCTTTTTGCTTATTTTATGTCTGGGGAGTTTCAGCACCCCCAACTAGTTTTAAGAAGGGGCACTATACTAGTTATCAAACTGACAATTTTAACCTGCCCTCTAGAAACAGCTGTAAAACAATGTTTGGAAAAATTATAATAAATGCTAACTTTCCCATTGGAAACCAAATTGTAACATTACAGGGAAATAGATATTCACATTTTATCTCATGTCTTCAATAATGATGGAAATATTATATTGTTTATGCACTGGGGCATGGTAATGAAATACAGGATGATGATGAAGAGATACGGTAGTACTTGTTACATCACCTCATTTTAGTTCCATATTGTAAGTGTCTCTTGTTTGAGGATGCTCATGGTTTTCCATTCTTACTAGGGTGAAGAGCCATCTCATCTGCTCAACACTTAGATATTTTATTATAGACTGAAGCAAATCAGCTGTGACTACTCTAACTCTGTAAAGACACTGACAATAAGGAGTGAGGACGACAAATGTAAAGCCCACATGATCTATTATGGAACCTTCATAATATGTTCTGATTTTCGTAATCTAAATGCTTCTTTTCAAACTCTCTTGTTTTAAAACATAAGGTTTCTAGCTGTTCTGGCAGCAGAGAGCCTGCTAAATCAGAACACAGTAAAGCAAATGCAGTAACGTCTGCTTGAGTTTGCACACAGCCTAATACAATAACTCGGAAGTACCGACTGCCTTGAGTTCCCGGACCTTGGTTGATTAGAATTTGGAGTTGATAATCCAATGATTATGCTTAATCATCATCATTTGCTACTTCATCAGTGATCTAAAATGTTCGTGGCTGGGAGGATGGCATGGTCAGAATAAAGTACACTAGACTGGGATTTGGGAGTTTCTGAAGAGAATGAAATGCAGAGTAGGTTGACAGAGGTAGAGCAGTGGGAGAGAAATAGAAACAAAGATTTAAAAAGAAGAGAAATGAAGAGCAGACCTAAAAGGAGAAAATCAGTGAATGATGATTGTGACAGTAACTGTAAAAATAATTCAACTGTTAGTTACTTCATAAAGATGTGTTTTTCTCTTGCTCTCTGTGGAAACCTCAGCTAGTTGTGGTTCATTCATTGCAATCTGATGGCTAATCGGTGAGCGAGTGTGTATTCTGTTTAGTTCTATTGTATATGGTCCACATTACTTCAGTCATCACCACAATTGTATAACCATAAGTCACAGAAATGAGACAAAGAGTTAAACGGCCATGTAATATAAACTACTCAGAGACACAGGAAAACCCATGCAGTTTGCCCAGGCCTCTATTTGTTCTGTGACTGAACAGAGAATTTCAGTTTCCAGGTCTTTCAGTTCAGCATCTTTCATGAGCACTGCATCTGTTTTAAGAGATGAATAAACAGAATACAGTATTTTAGGTGTTGCTAAGTTAAATGGAGCTGCATTTACTTTTACAAACTGCTGCAAGAATAGATACTTTGCATACAGAAAAATAATGCAAGGGAGGCCATCAGTTGCCAGCACAGGCTCTTCTAGCTCCTGATCACTAGACAGATCCCAGCATCTTTAACAACAATAAAAAACATTTGGCGTGTCTTCCAGCATATGCACTCTGGGATACTGAAATCAGTGGTTTAAAAAAACCCACAAATATTCTATTTATTTACCAGCAAACCAGGGCTGCTGATAAAGACACTTAGATTTCCAAACTATCTTTTTCATAATGAATATAGTTCTGTTACTTACAAAACCTTAATATCATTCTTTTTTTCAGGACCTTTGCCACATTAATGAATCTACTTTTATTTCCTGTGAGCCTGTTAGCATGTCCATGTTGAAATTTTATTCCATGTTGGCTTGTCCTCCTTGACTGAGAGATAAATACCTTAAACACTTGCTTTGTTCTCTATTCTAGGTCATGGGTTATATGGGACTTTTGAAATGTTATCCTCCTGGAGGAAAACCAGAGAAGACCAACATGTTAAAGAGAGAACTGCAGCTGTGTTTGCAGACTCCATGCTCTCCTTTTCTCTCACCACTGCCATGTACCTGGTCACTTTTGGAATAGGTGCCAGTCCCTTCACTAACATTGAAGCAGCCAGGATTTTCTGCTGCAATTCCTGTATTGCAATTTTCTTCAACTACCTCTATGTACTCTCCTTTTATGGTTCCAGCCTGGTGTTTACTGGCTACATAGAAAACAACTACCAGCATAGTATCTTCTGCAGAAAGGTACCAAAGCCAGAGGTATTGCAAGAGAAGCCTGCGTGGTATAGGTTTCTTCTGACTGCCAAATTCAGTGAGGACACAACAGATTCAGAGGAAACAAACACTTATGAAAGTCATCTATTGGTATGTTTCCTAAAACGCTATTACTGTGACTGGATAACAAACACTTATGTCAAGCCTTTTGTAGTTCTCTTTTACCTTGTTTATATTTCCTTTGCCTTAATGGGCTACCTGCAGGTCAATGAAGGGTCAGACCTTAGTAACATTGTAGCAACTGCAACTCGAACCATTGAGTATACTACTGCCCAGCAAAAGTATTTCAGTAACTACAGCCCAGTCATTGGGTTTTATATCTATGAGTCAATAGAATACTGGAACACAAGTGTTCAAGAGGACGTGCTGGAGTATACCAAGGGGTTTGTGAGAATATCCTGGTTTGAGAGCTACTTAAATTATCTTAGGAAACTCAACATATCTACTGGATTGCCCAAAAAGAATTTTACTGATATGTTGAGGAACTCTTTCCTGAAAGCCCCCCAGTTTGCCCATTTTTCAGAGGATATCATCTTTTCCAAGAAATATAATAATGAAGTGGATGTAGTGGCTTCCAGAATGTTCTTGGTGGCCAAGACGATGGAAACCAAGAGAGAAGAACTTTATGATCTCCTGGAAACCTTGAGGAAGCTCTCTCTCACCTCCAAGGTGAAATTCATCGTTTTCAATCCATCATTTGTGTACATGGATCGTTATGCCTCCTCAGTGGGAGCCCCCTTACAAAACTCCTGCATCAGTGCTTTATTTCTGCTCTTCTTCTCCGCATTCCTGGTGGCAGACTCTCTGATCAATGTCTGGCTCACTCTAGCTGTTGCCTCAGTCGAATTTGGAGTTATAGGTTTTATGACCTTGTGGAAAGTGGAACTGGATTGTATTTCTGTGTTGTGCTTAATTTATGGAATTAATTATACAATTGACAACTGTGCTCCACTGTTATCAACTTTTGTCCTGGGCAAAGATTTCACAAGAACTAAATGGGTAAAAAATGCCCTTGAAGTTCACGGGGTAGCTATTTTACAGAGCTACCTCTGTTATATTGTTGGTCTGATTCCTCTTGCAGCTGTGCCTTCAAATCTGACCCGTACACTGTTCAGGTGCTTGTTTTTAATAGCATTAGTTACCTTCTTTCACTGCTTTGCCATTTTACCTGTGATACTGACTTTTGTGCCACCATCCAAGAAAAAAAGGAAAGAGAAGAAGAATCCTGAAAATCGTGAGGAAATAGAGTGTGTTGAAATGGTGGATATGGATAGTACCCGAGTGGTTGACCAAATTACAACAGTCTAACTTGTTTATTGCTTTTTCACACTAGGTCTTATTGTCAGAAAAATAATTCATATTGATTAAATATTAGGTTTTTATTAGTTTTTATTGCCCCTAAACTGAAACCAAGAATATCCAAAATGGTGGGAGAAAGAAAAAAAAGGAAATTGTCCCTGGATTGGTCTCTGCAACAGCAGCATTGTAAACGAGAAAATTTCTTTGCAAACCATGCAAAGAGCGTGAATTTTAGTCACTTGAGATAAGATTCAATAAGGAAGATAGGTTGCTAAACACAGTATGTTGCCTTGTCTATACTGGAGATACTGCTATTATTGTTGCTGAGTTCAATCAAATTGAAAGGTCAACTGTCAAGGCTGAAGTAGCGTTAAGTGTTCATCCAGATGTAAAGGCTTTATAAACTTTCTGCACAGCAATAACTCAAGTTAGTGAGTCAGCTCCTGTAGGTCTTAACCATCACATTTCTGTTCTTTTATTCCTCCCCCCACCTCCCTCCCCCCGCCGTATACATTTATGCAGGTTTGTATTACACATAGCAAAGGGGACAAGGAAAGAAGACTGTACATAACCAAATACTTTCAAAAACAAATTTGCATTACAAATCACTTTTTCCTCTAAAAATATTTATTTTAAAAAGTAATTAATTTCCTAGAACAATTTTAAACCAATTCATGGTTTTGTAGCTATTCCTTTTTCTAGAAAAAACAAAATAATAAAAAAACTCAGTGACTCCAATACTCTAAAAAATTCAAAATTCTATTTTATTAATGTCTTGCTACTAATTTAACAAGGAATCTGCTTTACCAATTGTAGTTTTTGTTAGCATTGAACTAATATATGCCAGTAGATCAAATAGCAGATAAAAGATGGTGTAACTGAATATTTCAGCACCAAAATCCATTAAACAAACCTCAATTACCTGATGTCATCATGGAAAAGTGAATGTTAGGGCTTCTTTAGTAAGAACCTATTTCAGGCCATTCACTAGAAATTAAGTAATAGTTTTATGTAATCCATGATTTAATCCCTCAAGATGTGTAGAATACCTGTAAAGCAATACACCTTGCTTTTATGGGCTCTTGCAAGAGACCTTAGAGTATGTCCATATGAGAAGCTTCAGGTTTCTCTATCTTCTAAAACAGCCTGTATCAAAAGGGGACTATTGAAAACATCACATTTAAAATATGTATGCACACATATGCATGCACGCACACACATACTTTGAATCTTTTTGGAGTATTATGTTCTAAATCAAGTTAGCATATGTGATGTGGAGTAATGCAGATAAAGAAGTAGCTCTCCTCTGGGCCCTTAAGAAACACAGGGCACAGTGTGAGGTATTATATCAAATGAGAACCCCTACTGGGAACATTAACCAACTGAGTAGGTTTTACTGAAAGCATTCGAACTAAAACTGGTAAATGAAAAATCAGTTACATGGAGGTAAATTCTGTGTCAGGTGTTCTAGTGAAAATACAGAGATTGCATCTTGATGCCCTTTAAAATTTACCCCAAGGGACAAACTATTACAGAGCTTTTTTACCTGGCACAATAGTCATCTAAATTGTGGTCTGTGGAATTCTAATTGATGTTATAGGTGCCATGTAGCTTGGATTGTTTTGAGTCTTTTAGCATCAGGAGACTGCATGTGTTGCTCTATGATGACTGTTGGTGTTGTAATAAATCAGTAGTTTGCTTGCTGATCTTTAGCACTCATTCAGAGTGATGCCTGCAAGAACTATGTGAAATCCTCAAATTCTACTTTGTGGATTTTAATTTTCAAACAAAAGGTATTTTTCCTTAGCACCATGTATCATACATTTTCCCTTTTCCATATATCATACATTTTTCCCCATTTTCCCCTTCATACTAGCAAAAAAGATGTTTGGAGCACAGCTGACAACATTTTATACCCTTGAGCACCCTTTTTTGTACTCAGAAGCCAAATGAAGTCCATTTCTAATAGGCCATTTGCTTGAGCAAAGTGGATTTGTATATAGTAGCAACTAAAATATGGCATTATCATTCTTGCCAGATAGACAGGCAGTCTCAGGGACAGCCTCAGGCTTCAAGACAAATGAATCTAAGGATGAATGAAAAGGTACTTTGGAGAATACCCTCTTCAAGGACATAGATTTTATTTGCCTTTCTGTTGATTTTCTTTGGGCTCAGATTTTGGGCTATATTTTCTACCCATATTGGGCACAAGGGACTTTCATGAACATACACCAGTGATTCTCAGCCAGGCTGCCAGGGCACCCTGGGGTGCTGCCAGATCTTTTGAAGGGTGCTGTGATGCGTGAGGAGATAAGTGAGGTGACAGGCAGATAAACTAAGCAGATAAGTGTTGTACCTGCCTGGGCAATCACCCATCCCCATTGCCAGACCCCTCTGCAAGGACTCAAGCACTGTAATCTATAAATTAGTTTTTAAAATTGTGTGCCTCAATTCACAAAAGATATGGAGGGATGCTTCAAGTCCAGTGAGGGGTACCTCCAGTCCAATGAGGTTGAGAACCACTGACATAGGCAAACAGCTTTGTTTTGGTGAAATGTCTAGACTTTCCATGCAATTATATCCCTCCAAGTTCCACTTTTTCTCAAGAATGTTAAACACAGGCCGCACCTCCATGAGTTGTTACTGAACAGTCATTTTGTACTTGCATACCCAAGTACTAAATGATTGCACAGTAACTGCGCAGTAATGTCTCCACATGGCTTCCTGGTAACGCTGACTGTGCAGTAGCATGCACAAGCTACTGTGCAGTAAGCATCTCATGTAGACACAGCCACAATGTTGTTTTTTGCAAGCTGAACTTAGAGAGGCATTTGAAAGGTCTGTTGTTTCATATCTAGTTTTGAGCTGGACTCAGGTAACTCCTTTAATTAGTTCCCAAATACCTCTTTATATTAGATTTTATGTGGCAGCCATTATGTAGTCCAAAAAACCAATGTTCTACCTTTTCAACAGGCAAACAGAATAGCTCCTAAACTTCATCAAATTCCATAGTTAATAAATCAATTGATAGTTGAACACTACATTATAAACCTCTTTACATTTAATTTAAATACACAGCTCAGAGTGTCTCTAAGTACTGGCCAGGGACAAGATGGGTATCAAAGCTTGTAACTTTATAAATCTCTTATTAAATCAAAACAGAGTGAGGCCTTCTAACAATCTCCAATATAGAAGGCAAAATGAAAGGAAACCTCCCGTATTGTCTTAACATTTGTTGGAGAGAAAGTCTTGAGGCAAAGTGGTATCTTTCCCTCAATCCCATGGAAGCCTTTCTTTCTATACAAGGTCTGTGTAACTGGGTTTTGGGAGTATGCAGGTTGTTGGCTTAGCCATGGTGTGGCAAAGACTGGAAGCAGTAGGGCAGGGCTACTTTCTGCAGCATTCTTCCCTCAGAAAAATACACAAGAATTTTCCCACACACCATAATCCTCAACCTCCCATTCTCAATCTTCAGGAATAGGTTTTTATTATGTACATTCAGGGAAGTAACATGATTACTTAGCTAGATATATTGCCTTCAAAATGCCTAAGGAACACCTTGGGCTTCCAAGCATGTTTCAAGATCCACCAGGTCCCCATATTGTGTTTTAGTTAGGAGGGCCATACCTACCCTAGAACACCTTCTCCTACCCTAGACCACCTTCCCCCAACATGAGGTGCACAGCTTCAAGGTCTTAGATTATTATGCATAACTTCAGCCTCCCTTTCTCTTGGATCTTCCCTCTGTAGAATCTTCCTTCTGCATGCAGTAGGCCAAAGTTAGGCATATCCACAACAAATACCAATTAAAATGTGCAAATAATACAGGTTCTTCTGTTAGGCCAAAGCAGTGGCAATGTGTAGGGGGTGCATGGGGGTGAGAGCACTGGGGCACTCCCTGACTGGCCATGTTTGCAGCTTACGCAACAGGCGGGGGGCAGGCGGGAGCACAAGTGTTCTGCCCCTGCAAGCGCTGGCAAGAGAGTAGAGCGCCATGGCACTCCCAGAACTGGCCACAGCCACTTCTGGAAGTGGCCGCAGCGATCGGCCACAGTGATTGGCCATCACATGACTGGCTGTGGAGGGACCCCCCCCCCACCCCCGTCAGTAAGATCAGCTGAGAGGGGACCCTCCTCAGCCACTGACTGGTCCCAGGGGGTGGTGGGGCATATGCCCCCCCTAACTAAAGCAGCACCAGTTGCCCATGGGCCAAAGTTAACCATACACAAGATATTATCCCTATTAACAGCCTACTTTAGGGAAAAATCACACAATGAGCACTTACCACACTGTGGTTTCTTCTGCAATACAGAAGATTGCTTTATTTGTATGTATAAGTTCAGTCAGTAACACAGGATTAGACACTGTCAGGAACTGACTAAAAGTTAACTGAGAGAATTTTATCTGAGGATAAGAATATATTACACAGGCTTTTTATTTTAAACAAGGCCAAATATGATTACTGTTCCATTAGACCAGTGGCTCCCAACTTCGGGTCGTGACCCAAATCAGGGTCACAGTGCGGTCCTCCCCTTGCTCCACCCCTCCCACCTGCAGGACTCTCCCAGCGCACGGTCCATGTGGCTTTCACTGCCGCTGCCTCCCCTGATCCCAGCCTGGCCCAGGGTCTGCTGACACCGCCAGGCATAAGTGACTTGGCAGCAGGGGCAGGGGTCGTGACCCAGATTTAGGGTCGCAGCAAAAAAAGGTTGGGAGCCACTGCATTAAACCATAAATCACTTACAAACAATAATATTTTCATACAATATTGTTCAGAGCATTTTTTACTAATGGATAAGCATATAAAATAAAAGAAAGACCCTAAATGTATACAACCATCAAGTTCATCTGAGTCTTTTATTTTTCAGCATCATTCCCATAGGTAGAGTACTGTTTCACTTCACAAGTATTCCATTCTGGGGGAAAAAATAAAAGGGAGAAAACTGGACTATCTAGAATAATTTCACAGTAAGCATAGGCTAGCCACGCCAGAATTTTCTGTCCAAAACTTTAACTGAGAATGTTCTAGTTAGATTAAAATTAGAGCTGTGAAAACCTGTCTGGCAAGGAGAAGGGGCTCCATTTCCAAATGCAAACAAGCTCAGCATGGTCAAGCTTTTTAAGCCTAAAAGGAAAGCAGCACTAACATGGTGCGGTGTTATTTCGAAATGTCCCAGCATTCACTTCACCCTTCCTAAGCCAGAGCTGAATTCAAAATCGATGTAGCAGTGGCAAGTTGCAAACAGCAGAGAGTATTTTCAAGCAAGCTTCTGGACTTACCCCGGATTGGGCAGCTGCAAAATCCCTCCTCCCCCCACAACCATTTTGGTTTCTTTCATTAAAAAAGAAGAGAAGAAAAACAGATAAAAAAGGGATGTTACAGCTTGTCAAAGTCCAGAGTACTAAGCAGGATAGTGCAACAATGGCAAACTCCTTCAGAGGAAAAATTGTAGGTTTTCCTAGTTTCCTAATATTACCAAATCACCAGTTTTCCTGACTGCTAAATAAATTGTTTTTTGGATAACTGTATACCAAACTAACATATAAATACACACACTTTATTATTTATCCTAATACTTGTGGGCCAAATTGCCTGATAGAAAAATTCTTGTAAACTGATTCTACTTCACGGGGAACTGGGAACCGGTAGAGGAGGGTACTATCAAGAGTTCAGGCTTCCTATGCCCCGTGGAAGCCATTTTAATGTGGACAACAGTTTGGAGGTAGTGCTGGACAACTCCAGGGAAAGTGTGGAATGTGTTCAATGGATTAATGACTTTGGGAATCCACTTTATCACAGAGCATATTGCTATAGCATACTGCAACAGGTCCAGCTCAGCCCCAGCCCAACAGAGCACTTGGTTGCACGTCACTTTAAACACATTAGTAATCCCATTCACTTAAAACTATTTGTACATTTAAGTTACACAAATGCCTATATGCTTTTTGCTGAGTCAGAGCCCACCAGTACCAACAGCCCCCATAGACAAACTCTCCCATTTATTTTTTTAAATCTTTAAATAGAGAGTGCTTTCCTATTCAAATAATTTCTATAAACTAATTCAATACTTTACTCAGTCAGTATCAAATGGCACTGCTCCTGTGTGGTTTTTTTCCCTTTTGTTTTTATAAATACTGTACTTGAATTGGGTATGCTTCTAAAATTATCAGTCACTGTATTTGTAAATTAGAAACAGCACCTATTCATTGCAGTTCCAGTTCTGCAGACTGTCTACCCAGTAGGTCTTTGATGAATGTTTGACTAACGGCATCAACTAGAAATTAACAGCTAATCCATCTGCCATAGATTACATATGGGCCCAAAGTTACACCACTCACACAGATGAACCCTTTTCTCCCTGAGACTTTGACTGGAATGGGGGTTGCATTTATAGATTCTTAGATATGAGCCTTCAGTTCAAATTATGACAGCAGAAGTGCAAGGATAAACTCCTGTCCTGCCCTGGCTGCTCTGAAAAGACCGGACTAACAGGGGATGCAGAGAAGTTCTACCAATTTGCAAGAACATAGGTGAAAGTTTTGGCCCACATATGTATTTTTATGGGTATACCCCTTATTCAGCAGTGGCCCCTGTACAGCAGCTACCCAGAAAATAAGAGCGCAATAACATTGCTTCACAGGCATCATATGTGGCCATTTCAACAAATGCACTTCTTAGACTACAGTTAGTTTCTTATCATTTGCATGCTAAAATGCTCACCTCTTTGTTTGGGGAGGGGGGAAAATCGATCATGATTCTAGACCCTGTTTTGAATTTTCCTGTTCCAAGATATTCAAAGGCCCTAAACCAAGTGCAAATTAAATGGCTTGCAAGATTTCAGGTGATTTTTAAATACATTTTTGCACTAATTTAGGAAAAATGACATATTATTTTACAAATCTCAATGTGTAGGGGATGTCTAAAATAAAACACCTCTCTCTCTTTCCCCCTCTCTCTCGCTCTCTCTCTCTCTGTCTTCTTTCTCTGCTCCCAGGCTGCAACAGAATCCCATTTCATACTGTAGTTAAGAAACCAGTTGCTTTGGCAAAACCTTAATGTCAGCATGCAATATGAACAACAAGAATGCAGGAGGGTATTCTGTGACGAGTCCCCACATCAGGCTGAAGAGAGGGACATATGGAGGAGCTACTGCCCCAACTTCAAGGCTATGGTGGCCTTAACAAATGGGCAATGCATACAAACTGCATCATGACTGGTTTAATGTGCCTCATAACGAGCCCTCCAAGCACATAGCTCAGCAATAGCATTGGGAACAGATTTTCTCCTCATAAATGATCTCATGCATACCTGGACAATAGAACAAACTCATTCTGCAGCAAGCCAGTCCCTCCATCTTCATAGAATTTGCCCTCTGAATGTAAACAAGCATGTTATTCCTGCTCCCTAGCTATTTCCAGCAACAGCATTTCAGCAGCGCTTAACCAGTTATTTAAAAATAAAAATCCGTAGATAGTTGCAACTGGTTTGAGAGGCTTAGTGGCTCAAAATCCAGGGTTGTTTTAGCTACCCAAGCAATGGGACCACCATTATTGTTGGAACTATGGCTCCTAAAACCTTCTTTAACAACAGCTTAGTATCCATCAACATGATGGCATTCTCTGCAGCCCCAAAAGATGTATCCTCTTCTTGCTACTGGGCAAAACTAAGGACATTGGGGCAGGTCCCTGTCCAGGCATATCTGCAGCCTTTCTGTGCCTGACTTTCTTCCAGCAGAAGTGTTCCATCCCACCCGCTCAGCCTCCATAGGCTGGGCACTGATTAACAGTGTCATTTTAAATATACTTCTGGCCAGAATTTAAGGAAGGTCAGTTCCTATTTAGGCACCTAAATGAAGGTGTTATTGGAGCTGCTGCTTGTCAAGCTCTTTTTAAATTCTGTCCAAAATGGCCCTAGTCACCGTCCTCCTTTTCTATTTGTTGAGTTCCACCCATTCATTATTTTTAAGCCAGAAGTCAACCTTTCTCAGTGCTTTTGCTGTGCTGACTGACACTTCTTCAGGCCCATTTGGGCTGTCTGCTTCAGTGCAGAAGTAAACCATTACACTGAGTGATAAGTGTGCTAGCAGCAGTTGCTCTGTCACACCTGGCTGCAGCAATCAGATAAAAATCAGTCTGCTCAAAAGAGCAAGTGAGCCAGACACAAGCCCAAGTCACTATGAGCTGTAGCAAGCCTGGGAGCTGCAAAGTATTGCTTTTGCCCAAGTGTTACTCTCTGAAGCTCTCAGTCACCTTAATTTAATGGTGTTTGTGAGTCTGGAAGTCAAATGACTAAGGTAGATTGATCAATTGCACTTATTGTTTCTACTCCAGTCCCTTTCAGTCATTCTTTATCAAATTGTCCAAAGACCAAGATTTTCATGCATCAATAGCAGAAACAGAAATCAAAAATATTGATTTTCTGATAACTAAATTATTGCAAGTGATGGCATGTCTAAATGTCTTTCAAGAATCCAAGGAACAAAATGTCTGTACAGTACTAAGGTGCACTCCCAGCCAACTTGACCAAGCTTGTGAGACTAATTCTCCATACATGTAAGCAACTTAAAATATCTCCTTTATGCCTTTGCTTCTGAAAAAAAGAAATCCCTGCCCACAGGCATACCTTATGGCACAGGCAGATAGGATGTGATTTGTTAATTAGTGGAGCATAGAGTTGTACACCACAAAGGTACACAGAAATGGCATTCTGGCATTCCATATGCAATTCTTGTGCTAAGGCATGCAAATGAAATCCTTTTGGCTACAAATTTCCACAGTTGGTTGCTAGTATACTTACCTGATTTGCACTCATAAATTCAGCATCAACAGCTTATGCAAGTGCAAACATGTGCACGTGCTAACACTTGCACTTACCACTTAAGAATTTTTTTTGCACAGTACTGACTGCAAAGACATGGGGGGCTGGTCATACAAATATTAAAATTTGCTGATGTTAGAGAACCACAAATGTCTGTTTGTAGAAAATCTGGGAGACAAGATACTGCACGCAGAAAGGTAGAAGTTGTGCCAAGGTATAGGTTAAAAGAACATTAACAGTTACATAGCTAAGAGCTTGACACTGGTCATACCCCATGTATATACAACATACCATACTGTAAGTTAGGGGTGGCCAACCTGCAACACATATGCCACAAGTCATATGGCCAGCCTCTGCATGTGGCACATGGCAGATTGGGGACGGGGCAGGCAACACAGTGGCAGATAGGGCAAGGGGACGAAAGGAAAGCAGCAGATCAAAAGGGAGCACAGAACAGAGCAGCAAGCAGAAAGGCAGATCAGTCAGGGAAAGAGGAGCAGAGAGGCACTCTGGGAGGGTACAGGGCTTAATTTATAGCACACATGCCAAAAAGGTCAATGCCCACTACTATAAATTAAATGCAAAAACATTCCATCAGTACTCTCTTTGGCTATGTTCATTCCCTTTTACGGTTTCACTTTTTGTGAACTTTCATGTATTTAAGCCAAACAGCCACAAATGCTTCCAGAAAGTTTGAGTGAGTTTTCATAAGACAAAATTTTAAATTTGCGCACACACACACACACACACACACCACCTCTGTGCCAGAAGCATTTGACTACTGCCCGGCCAGTCAACAGAAACAATGTGCTATGATGATTTATCTGGCCTATCACAAAAGAACAATATAACTTAAATGGCAAATATCACATATTTACAGAGAACTGGTGAAAAACCAATCTACAGACCAAATGCAGTATCCTCAAATATAGTTACTATATGAAAGCAATTTGTTATTACAATAAAAAGAGTTTATATCGCTGGATAAATTATGTATTGATAAATATATAACCAATTAACTAATAAACACAAACACTTAGTATGCACATATCCATGTGCATCTGCACACAGAGTACAGTATTAAATGTTAAATATATTTCATCCCATATTCCCAACTTAATTCATACCCATAATAATAAGAGGCAAAAAAAAGCCAGTCTGACAACACAGCACTGAGTGTTAGTAGGGAAATCTGCTTTTGTGGCATTAAAAATAGTGATGAATTTGCAAAGGGGAAGCAACAGGGAAGCTATTAAGGCATTTAGGGAAAGAGAACCTGGCTGCACATCCAGAATTGTTAAGGAAGAAAAAGTATGTAGTGGTTACTGTGTCATAGGAATGAGACAAAAACAGTGTAAAATTTGTTGAGTAGGAAAGAGAACGGAGGCCTTGGTGAATATAGGGAAGAGAACTCAAGTGTGTGTATGTGTGTGTGCGCACACATGTGCATGTGTATATGTATGTGTATGTGTAAGATTTGCAGCTGAACATCTGTTAAGAATACCTAGCAAAACTTATGCAAGGTCAAATAAAAAGTACCCAGATTTTGATAGATGGGTTATAATTCCATCTCTTAGTATTACAACAAAAGGGAACCATCATTCAGGATCTAAACCTAGATCAAGTATTAATTCTGGAGAACACAATGCAAAACACCTTTGTTAGTACTTAAAGCATCATTTTGATCATTAATCACTGACCAAATATTCCCCTTCAAAATATCAGCAAACTGATCTAGTAAAAAAAAATTATTACCTGTCTTTTAAAAGTCCGCGCTTGCTGGGATTCATACATTTGAACAACAGATCCTTTTTCTTTTTTGAAAAAAGCTACATCTTTCCTGTCAAATGCTTGTGTGCTTGGATGAGGGGGGTTTCTCTGTTTTTTAAAGATATGATGAATCATTTTTCCTGACCAAAGTGAGCCCCTTAGATACATTACCCATTTCAGGAAGTGAAAACTCATTCCAGTTGTCTTAATATCACTCATAAGTCAAGATCATCTGCAATTGAATATCTCTTTTTCTTCTCTCAATGTGTTATTTATTTGATCAGGCTGTAAATCGCCCCAGCATAGCCTAGTTGCAGGGCTACATAATTCAACATATCATACCTTTAGCTTTGAGAGGTAGGGCGCTGCTGAATTTTTCACTCTGGCTGCCTCCTAATCTCAATACAGTTTCTGTTTATTAACCCCGTTGCTCAGCACTATATCTTCTGATAGTTTAACATGGTCTTATTAGGAAAGTACTTACTGCAGCTATCACAGAAAAATCAAAGTCACTGCTACTTCAACACCTCTGGTGACGCTTTGGATTATAGAACTGATAGCTGGTTTTGAAATCCTAGCGCAAAACCATCTAAAGTTCTTTTTAAAATCAGATGAAAAAGGGATACTGTTTTTATATCACAAGTGTATGGAGGATTTCACTGTTGGATAAACAGAGGTGATTGGGAAGAGAGACACACTCTTATGGATGAAGAGCCATTGAGTCCTATATAAACAAGAAAGGCAATTGTGAGATACTTCTTTTGATCCTACATACTTAAGAATTTCTGTTTATTTTTCTTCATGCAGGAAAATGGACAAAGAAAGTATGGTGCTATTGATATTATTGCTTTTGTAAGAGATTTCAGAATTGCAAAAAGGACTAGTTAAGCTGCTAGAATATATCTGTCTTCCTGGTGAATCTCTCACAAGCTAAGATGCTCAATTTAGCACAATGGATGAAATAAGAAAATTAGGGAGAAGTGTTGCATGGAAAGATGTAATAAACTCACATTTGAAATAGGTATCTAGCAGGAAAGGAAAGTGAAGTAAACATGAAAAGGGAAATTGGGAAAGAAATACCTAGATTCATTTTAAAGACTGTAAAAGAGTTTGATTTAAAAATCATGTATAGACAAACAGGCGCATATACTCACAGCCCCTGAAGAAATCTTCAAGTGGTCTGTTCCATTAGCTTGCTGAATACAGGATAAGAATTTTATATTTTATTGATTTGTGCAGCCTGTGCCAAGGAGACAGAGAAATGTGAAAAATAACCAGGACAATACTGAAATATATAACTCTGGACAAGATCTGTTCCCTCGGTTGTGTATCTAAGTGGGCGCAGATACCTAAATGGATCCTATTTTATCCTGTTCAAGTCCCTGAGAGTCCATTAAGGCATCTTCTTTGTGAACACATCATGATTTGCCCTTTAAGAGTTAATCCCAAAAAAAGCAGCAAGGAGAAGGAGGAGGACCAACCACCTTCTGCATCGTCTGTTTTTCCAGAATGTGAACAGGGTGGAATAGAATTGGAGTTAGGGTGGAATAGAATTGGAGTTAGGCCTGAAGCTCACTTATGCACCTACTGATGGAAGAGAATTGGTCCTTCGTCTGTAACAAATAAAGCTAAAGTGGGAAAATGTACAAGTAAATATATTTAAAATAAAAAAGCAAGTCCTACATCTAACTCAGTGCATCTCCACTATTACCATAGTTCGGAATATTTACACATGGTCCTTTCAAGGACTTGGCTGATGCCATTAGATGATTCAAGGAGAAACCACCTATATCCAGGTCCTCACAGCCACAAGTCTGTAGTTAATCTTTTATTGAAAAGGAAACTATTTTTAAAAGTGCTCTTAATATATATATATATATAGAGAGAGAGAGAGAGAGAGATATATATAGGTATCTATATATATACCTAACAATATATATATTGTTACGAAACTATATATATATATATGTGTGTGTGTGTGTGTGTGT
>NW_017728906.1:59026001-59034503 GCF_001723895.1 Crocodylus porosus | reverse complement strand
TTCACATACCTATGGCCCCATTTTCAAAGATGCCAAACATTCACAACTCCATTTATAGCCACTAAGTACTGCAGGCAGAGGTGTACCAGGGCAAGGCCAAGCCCTGGGCAGCGCTGGCTGCAGCAGTGCCAATGGCAGTGGCATGACCAGCCGCTGCTACAGTGGCAGCTATTTTTGTGACCCCTTGTTTTCCTCTAAAGACAGTGCTACCCCAGTCACTCCCCTCCCCACCTCAGTCATGCTACTAACAACAGTCTTATAGGTCTTCCAAAAAATCATCATGCCATGACAAAGTTGAGTACAACTACTTCTGTGAAAACATTTTCCACCCAATAGAAAAAATAAATGAAAAGAAAATGGCTTTCTTTCAAATTTTCAGCAGAAAAAATGATTTTTTTCATAAAAGAAATTAAAACAGATGGGGGGGGTCTTCATTTTTTCTGATGAAGAAATAACATAAGATCTGAGGAGTCTGACACTTCCTATAAAAAGAAGCACATAGTGAATCATTTTGTTGGAAATCCAATTTTCTATTAAAAAAAAAAAACTGCGAAGGGAAAAAAGTGGCCAATACTACCAAGTGCCACAAACTTGAAACGCATAGAAGCAGTGGAAATTGCTTTGGCCAAAACATCTTATAAACACCCAGGAGTGATGAGTCCATAACATAAAAGGTGTGTCAGTGTTTCAGCCCTGTCCATGGAGCACGTTGATTGTGTTGTGCACAGAGATCAAGGCACCTGGGGATCAGTGTCTGGAGATAATTGTCCTAAGTAACAAGCTCTAAAGTGGAATCTAGTACTGTGGTAAGAAGGATAGATATCAGGCTGGTTTCAAAATGCTGCTGAAAGGAAGCAAAGCCATCAACCCCAAATCTATCATGAGGGGGGTAATGGGCAGAGGCAAAAGGAAAACAGCAGTACCTGTCAGGAAAGAAATGGCCCACAGCAAAAGCAATTACTTGGTGTGAATGTGGCAAGAGACTTGAGAGTAATCTCCTAAATACCCAATAAATCTGGTTTATAGCTTCCTCTATCCCTCTGTAAGGAAGGAATCTAGCTATTTTAAATCTGGACTGTACCATATGTTATGAAACTCTTCTTGTGCAAAAAAGGACAGGGAAAAATGTTAAGAATTTTAAATGCTCTTATAGCTATTTACTTCCTGCTACATCTCTTTCACTAAACTGACCCAAAATATGCACATTCTCTCTCACAAACTCTTATACGCTTGCTTTCAAACTTGTCTACTTTAGATACCACTTCTTTTTATGAGACCATACAAATCATCAAACACATGAACCATACCTAGGTGACCAATCACTGGTGCCAAATCACAAATGGCAAAAACTGATTGCTGAAGAAGCACCTGCTCGAAACAGTTATTAAACATCCCATAGGTTCCCCATTTGTTCAACAAATAACTTAAGTGAATAATGAAGAAGGATGAACAGGTCTGTAAAAGTTAGAATCTATTTGTGCAGAAGTTTTTTTTTAACAAAACAGGCAAAATGCAATGAATAGACTTTTCAAAACAAATTGTTTCACAAGCTTTAATCGTAACGATAAAGTATCTCTATTCAGGTCCCCCTAAAAGGGATTATGCCCAGATGCACTGAATACAAATTCTAAGTAAAACACAGCAGCAACATATGACTGAAGTGTGTCTGTAGAGCCTTGGCAGTTGACCTTCCTGGCTGAGAATAATGAGCATTTTGGAGAACCAGTATATGGCTGATCATATTTTTATACCCACAAAAATGTGCTCCAACTCTTTAAGAGTGCCGAAAGTAGACATCAGCCACACAAGGCTTGCCCATTAACATGCTTCCAGTGAGCATGAAAAAACAGAACTGGTAGCTGAGAAGTGAAAAAAAAAATCATGATATCTCTTAACTTTAAATTTCTTTAGAGATTTTTTTTTTAAACTGATACTGAGGGGACAAAAAACACATAGAAATAACAAGTTTTCAAAGCCTAACATTTAGTTTTCTACTGTTTTTTCATTACAGTTAAGTTCTTCCAGCCCCCTTTTTTTTTGCTGTCAGTCGTCTCCTATAAAATTCCCAGACTTGAGCCATTCTGGCTCAATAGCTCCCCTAACACACTTTTGCAATTGTAAGCACTCAGGGGTTCCACTAAAAGGGTAGCTGGATGCAGCTTCAGGACTAATTGTATCCTACAAGTTATAGAATTATGCACCAACAGCTAAAAGGACACAATTACAAGTTGAACTATTGTGACACACACTGTGTAATGTCATACAATCAAATGCAATGTTTAGTAAACATAAACCTCTTTGTCATTTTGTATTTATTTATACAGGTTTAAAAAATAAAGCACACATTTAAAAATATCATGACTGTACCGTATCTCTGTAGCAGTGTGCAGTAGCTGACAGGCTGAAGGGTGAAATGAAAATGATCTTGAGAAAAACTGAATCACTATTATATTGCATTTAAAGTGCAAACAGAATGCATTTATTCAGCACTCTTTCACAGCCTTCGGTGGGGTGATTACAACTTATGGGGCGCGTCTACATGTTGTCCTACGGCAACATAGCGATCACATGTGTCTACACGTGATTGCCAACTACAGTGCCATAGCAGCGTGTCACACAGTAGCCACCCATACTGCACCATGATTTAGTACTTCCAAAACTACTACCTTCACTCACTCATCTCAAGGCAAAGAGAGCACCTATCTGAATCCATACATTCACACAGTAAACCTTCCAAGCTAAATTCAGTTCTGGTTTTAGTAAGCGAATTCCAATAACTTCAACAAAAGGTTAGTAATGTGTATAAAAGGACTACCTAATCCACTTTCCATCTGTGACCACAAAAAAAACAGACTAGGGGAACATATGAGTCAAAGAATGATCTACTAAAGACTAGTGATGGAACTAGCATCATGCATCCAAAATGTCCTAAATTATTATTAACTTTTAAAAGGAAACTTATTACTCTCCAAGAAAAATACTAAGCATTTATCTAGGAAACAAACTTCAATGGGGACCATATGCTTTAAGTTAAGCCTGTCCGTAAGTTTTTGCAGACTGCTGGCTTTAACGTAACCACAAAAGGAATTCATGATTGAGTCCCTTATACATTTTTTGGGTTATGCACCCTTCCAGAGAAAACATTGGAACTGTATCATCTATAGACTGGCCACCATCAACACGCTATAGTTTGATAATGGTTACCACAAAGTTGTGTTTTGAGACCAGTTTCTCCCTTATACTTTAAAATAGAAAGTAATTAAGCTATCCATGTGGCATCAGCTGGCAAACAATGCCTATTATAAAATGCAGGTTTATTGAATTAAAATCTCAGAGGTACTTGCCACAAGAGGAAATATGAAATATTGAATTTCAGCCCTACTCTCTGTTGTATATTTTCTCTTACAATTCGAACCATTTGCTTTATCCCTTTTCCTTTCTTTTCTATTATTCTTTTGTGGTGATAAAAAAAATAAATGATTTTATACAGAAAAGCTAGAAGGAAAGAATTTTTGCTTGATTCTGTCAAGGACAACAGTTCCTGGTTTGGTTTAGATGGGTAAGGTGAAGGAAGATGTGTTAATATAAGAAAAAAAATAACAAAGGGGCACATGTTATAAATTGCTTCGTTCTGCTCACAAGTTTGATACACTTTGTACCAACCATTCAAATACAGTTTAAACTTGGTCTGAATTTGTTGCTCAAACCTTCAGTTTGCACCTGTTGTGCTAATTTAGAGCACTGATAGGTAAGTATGACTGCTGGTTTCACCAGAAAAATACCATTCCAGCCACATGTGGGGAAGGGGAATAGCAGTGGCTTCTAATTTAGTCACAGTTGTAGCACCCCAAATATACTCTTTTAGACTGTAAAATCCTCTGAGTAGATCACCCGGTCTTCTTACATGAATCTGAAACACCATTCATGCCACTGATGCTATACCCTGTATAAGTGGTGTCTAACTGCTAGATCGAGGCGGGCAATTATGGGCAGAGGGCCACTTACTGAGTTTTGGCAAGCCATTGAGGGCAGCATGATAGACAGCCAGGGGCAGATAAATATTAATTTTCTAAATTTTTAGGGACCTCACAGGCCAGACAGAATGGCCTAGCAGGCCGATTCCAGCCCACCAGGCCACATTTTGCCCACCCCTGAGCTAAATTAAAAATGTGCATACATATGTGCATGCATACGCAGAAGTGTCTGAACATTATTTATGTATGTGATTTATGCCATCCTTCCCAACATAGGCTCAGGGAGGCTTACCTCTTTAAAAGAGCAGGAGAAACAGAACAATTTAGAAAAGCAACTAGCGTAAATAAAATAGCAAAATATACCAAAATAAAGCAAAGACGCACTAAACAATCTCTGCCTAGCTTTAGTTACTAAACACCCGCCCAAATAGAAAGGTCTTGCACCACTTCTGAAACATGTCAAGGCCCAGGCTCTGGCAGGCCTCAGGAGGAAGGGAGTTAGTTACAGAACTGAGGAGCAACTGCTGAGAACAAGCTCCTATATGTTTTTGTCAGATACACTTGACATACCAATGGTACTTAGAGGAAGTATTCATAAATATTGGGAGAATATCTTGAGTAGGGTCTTGCACAGGTCTTTCCTGAGCATGGTCTAGTCAGAACTTTATTAATGACATGGACAATACAATAAAAAATACACTTATAAAATATGCAAATGACATCAAACTGGAAAAGGATTAAAAAGCCCTTTAGAAGACAAATAAGACTTCAAAATAATGATGGTTAATTGAAGCAATGATCTGAAATTCAGATAAAATTCAACAAAGACAAGTACATACTTCATACTTCTCCTCCCAGGAAGAACAAATCCAATGCCTAGATTACAAAATAGGGAAAAAGTGGCTAGGTAGGGTTTTGCCAGAAAAGAATCTGGATGTTTCAGAGGATCACAAATTGAATACAAGTCAAAAAATGAACATTTAATTCTAGGGTTTATTAATATGAAAATCATACACAAGGCATGGGAGATAATTACTCCATTCTGCTTGGTATGGTGGAGCCATAAAGGGAAAACTCTACCCACCTGAGACACATCACTTCGTGAAGGATGAAGACCAATTTTAGAGGGTCCAAAGAAGAACAACAACAATGAAAAGAGGTATAAAACACACATCCTGGGAGGACATGTTGAAAGAAATAGACCTGCTTGGATTATGAAAGAGAAGGC
Source organism: Crocodylus porosus (assembly GCF_001723895.1). NCBI lineage: Eukaryota > Metazoa > Chordata > Crocodylia > Crocodylidae > Crocodylus > Crocodylus porosus. The sequence continues at coordinate 59,029,301 of NW_017728906.1, read as the reverse complement.
AGAGAGGAAGTTTCAAATATGAGATAGGTCTGAGATAGAAAACAATTGATCACAGTCCTCTTTATGTTTAGGGGGCTAGAAGGAGGGGGAAAAATCAGCTTCATTTGCAGCAAGAAAGATACAAGTTGGACACTGCGGAAACGTAGCAAATGAAGCCCTGGAACAGGCTGCCTGGAAGGCCATAGAACTCTAAGGGCTTGTGGTTTTTTAAACAGATTAGACAAACATCTATCAGTGAGGGTTGGCCTCAGTGTTCAGGCATGAACTAGATGGCCCCTTGAGGTCTTTTCTAACCCTGCATTTTTTAAGACTGTATTTCCAACTTTTTTTTTTTCCAAAACTGCCTAGTGATTTTTGTATGTCCTAAATCAGGGATGGCCACCCTGCAGCATGACAGCCACAAGAGGCATGGACAACCTCTGTGTTTGGCACACAGCAGCTTGGGGAGGGAATAGGGACAGCAGAAAAGTGGAGCAGCAAAAAAGCAGGAAGCACAGAACAGGGAGCAAAAGGCATAGAAGCGGATCAGACAGGAAAATAATGGAAATAGCACTTGGAGTGGGCGAGGGGCTAATCTGTGACACTTATGCCAAAAAGGCTGACCCCCACTGCCCTAAATCATGTCCTGTTTAGGACTGTCAGGTTGAATACTCAGAAAACAAGGCAGATAAAATAAGTAGTCACTTTTGAACTGTACAACATATTATATTTCTTATAAAAATGAGGCCTATTCTGTAATGTAAAGCCCATGTTTCTGAAATATTGAGCCTAGGATAAGCAATAGGGACTAGCACATTGTATATGCATCTAATTTTAAAACATCCACCTTTTTTTGTTAGTTTCTTGTAGTCTAGCCACAACCACACAGAGAAAATGTAAATAATGTCCTTTCATGTCTTTTGATGTAATCTCATCTTTACTGTGATTTATTTGTGAAATTCCTAAGGGAGAACCCACACAAAGGTCTCAAAGCTATAGATTGAAATAAATAGCATGTCATAATACATTTGGCAAATGACAGTGCAAACAGTACAAAAACAGCAACAGGAGTAAAAGAAAATTATTCACTGGATGGACAGTTGTTAGAAGTTTAGAGGAGGAGATTCACCCATTTAAAGAATTTTCCTGATTTTCCACTCGCAAATATATTTTTGCATATTTAATGGATTCCACTAGACCTAAGCAAGCAATTTACAATTAACAGTTTATCTGATGAGCTTAGGCTTCTTTTGTCTCTGTGGAAGTTGGACAAGAATATGGTCAAGGAGCACAAGCATATCTCTTTCCTTGTATGCATTCATTCATTTTTAACAACATTTTTCATGAATATTTTTAAGGCTTTCGTTAGACTGCAATTGTTCTCTCCTAGCATGTGCTATTTACTACTGGGAAGACTAATGCACCACTTACAGGGAATATATTATTGGAGCTCATTGCAAAAAGGGAATTTGACCATATTTGAGCTGTTACACAACTAGGATTAGCCAAGTTAGTCACAGGATCCCTTTCTCTCAGGTCAAGTTAGCACTTCAATGAGTTCACAGAATCATAGAAAATGAGGGTTGGAAGGGACCTCAAGAGGTCATCTAGTCCAATGCCCTGCTCAAAGCAGGACCATCCCCAAATATCTTGTCCCACCCAAGGTTTTGTCTAGCCAGGTCTTAAAAACTTCCAAGGATGGAGATTCCACAACCTCTCTGGATAACCGAGGAAGGCAAGGTGTGCTGGGTGAAGATGGCCTGGAGCCCACACATGCGCCCCACCTTCAGTAACTCATCACTGGGGGAAGGGACCTCAGGCCTTCAGCTCTTTGCCTGCCCTCCTCCCTAGCTGCTATGCCCACTGGCAGCCCAGGGAGCCCTGCCCAGTTGCTGCCTCGGCCTCAGCCCAGCCCCACAGCCACCCACAAGGGGCAGCCAGCCACGCCACTGCTGGCCACCAGCAGCACCAGCTCTTCCCCAGGGGGGTTCCTGGCCAGCAGCAGCCCACCACAGACCATGGAGACCAGGCAGAGCTGGATACTGCCTGGGATGGAAAGTCCAGTACCAAGCCACCAGCCTCACCAGCACCAGACCTATGGTAAGCCCTGCACAGGGGGAGGCAGGCCCTCGCAGCCCCAGTCCCCACCACTGCCCCCAGCCCTGGCCCTTCCCTCCTTGCCCCACCCACCCACACTCCCACGACCCCAGGGTCCTCCCCACAGCACGCAGATGGGGGGGCACATGTAAAAACTTTATTGAGCAGCCCATGTCCGCACAGCTAGGCAGGCCCAGGCCTCTCACATGCCAAAGCCTGGTGGCAATCTCATCCTCAGCAGCCAGGGACAGGGATGCATAACACTGCATCAGGCAGTCCTCCAGGCAGTGGTGAGGGTCAAGCCAGGCTGGCCCCCCATGCCATCATAGCTCAGGGTCCCAAGCCAGGCATGCAGGTGTGCCTGGGGCACTGGCAGGATCTGCAGCAGCAGGGCATAGTGGCTGGAGCACCCCTCTGCCTGCACAAACAGCTTATCATGTACTACCTACAGCATGAACAGCAGGGTCATGCTTGGGGCACAGTAGCAGTGCAGCAAGGGCATGGCCCTGGGGTGCCTCCTCAAAGAGCCTCCTAGAGGGAGGATGGAGGCATGGCCATCCCCTTCCTCCAATTGTCCAGGAACCTCATGTGCCCTGAGCCTGGGCACTAGGGGCTGGGCGGCAGTGCAGCAGAGTGGTGGGATTGCATCAGTGGAGGCTGGAGCTGCAGCAGCAAGTGCTACCAGCAGCCTGGCCTGGCCTGGCCTGGGAAGGGGGCAGGGGAGACAGGCAGCCTGTGGCTGACCCTTGGGGAGCAAGCAGGGATGGGGGACTCAGGCAGCACCCACTTGGACCCAGGCCTACCCAGGCAGCTTACTATGGTCTCTGGGCACCCACACTCTGCTATCCTCTGATCTGAGGCCAGGCAGCATGGGGCCCCTGGAACACAGCATCTTCTATCTCAAACGCTGTAAACTCTCACAAAAACTTTCTGTCTCTTGCCTCTTCAGGGCCAACATTTGGATGTGGGGGAGAGGCTGCAGGGCCGGAAGGACCACTGCCACAGGGTCACCACCACCCACTGCTGGAGCTGCCTGAAGGCACCAGCAGCACCACACCACCAACACTCCCAGGAATGGACCCACCATCTCAAGTGGCTGGTGACATCAGTGAGGGGGTTGGGTGGCAGACCAGCAGGCGTGGCAGGCTTTGGCTTCCATGACCACAGCCCACTCTTTGGCGAGAGAGGCAGCGAGCTGCTGGGAAGAGATGGCCTCCACCTCTC
>NW_017728906.1:59012047-59025990 GCF_001723895.1 Crocodylus porosus | reverse complement strand
CTGCCCTTTGGGCAGGGGGCTGGACTCGATGATCTCCCGAGGTCCCTTCCAGCCCTGATGTCTATGAAATCTATGAAATCTATGAAGGACCTTGCTTGAGAGAAGACACAGCTGTGGGTGTATGCCAAGCACGGGACCAAGCAGGTGGCCCTGGAGCAGTAGCACACAGAGCTGCTGGAGCAGCAGTTGGTTGCCCAGAGCCACCCAGCAAAGGCTGCACCCATGCCCCCCATGACTGGCCCCCCACCCCAGCCTCACAGAGCCCCTGGGGACCACCCCGCAGCAGGCCCCTGGCAGGGCTCTGAAGCAGGTGCTGCAGCATCTGCTGGTCGCAGGCATCCCCGGGTTCTGCTGTGGCCCCCAAACCTGTGGCAGAACTGCTTGTGACCAGGATGCTGGCTGCCTCCTGCTGGGCTCTGCACCCTGTGTGGCCCCACCCCTCAGCCCCACACAGCCGGACTTGGGGACAGGTTCCAAGACATGACTCTCAGTTGCCGCTTGGGAGTTCTGTTTTTACTGTGGGTGGGTGGGCACTGCTAGTGGAGCAGGAAAGGGGCTGTGTCGGGGGGAAGGAAGGGGGGGATTCTGTTCCATAAATAAAGCTTTTTATGGTTTCACCTGCGTGCATGTCCTAGAGAGGTGCAGCAGGTTTGGCAAGGGGTACAGGATGTGTGGGTGGTGGAGCAGGCAGGCTACAGGGGAAGTACTCCAGCAGGTGATCCACCAGGACCACCCACACCCAGTGCCCAGGCTCCTGCTGGCAGGTGCACACATCTTCAGGGGCCTCAGCAGGTGGGAGCCACTGATGGCATTGACACTTCCCCACCTGCTCCTGATGCCTGGCCATCTCTGCCTTGCCTTCCCAAGTGTCCCAGAATGCCTCCCCCAGACCTTGCACACACTGTGCAGGATGCATGCTGTGACAATGATACAGGGGAGGTTCCTCTTGGCCACCTTAAGGAGGGCCACAAAGGAGTGACAGCACGCTTTCAGACAGCTGAAGGCATACTCAAGCAGGGCACAGGTGCAGCCAAGGAACCTGTTAAAGTGCACCTGGTAGGGGTCCAGCTGTCTGGTGTATGGCCACATAAGCCAGGGCAAGAGTGGGTAGGCAGGGTCAGTAATGAGAAAAAGGGGAACCATGACACCACTCAGCTCCAAGTCCTTGACCCCCCGTGCAAAATGGCCGCTCTCCACAAATGTACCCACTCCAGAGTTTCTGAACACGTGGGCATTGTGTGCACTGCCTGCCCAGCCAGCACTTAAATGCATGAACGTGGCCTGGTGGTCCACCACCTTCTGAAGGACCACAGAGCAGAGAGAGCATCCAATGCATAGAAAGTAAGTAGAAAATGTATACGTAGAAAGACTGGAAGACACAAACCCAGGAGATAATAGGATCGGCACTGGAATACACACTAAACATAAAACCAAATGCCTCATGCTTTTGTCATCTCCTCACTACATGTTTGGGGGAAAACAAATGTCAGGTGCTCATAGCTCAAGAAAACTTAATATGGCACTTTACTACACATATCCAGCTGAGCAGAGTGACTGGTGTTCACCACACCAATGCATGCATTGAGGGGCTGTGAAAATGGATGCTAAGTGGCTTGGGCAATAATGAGTGGCACAACACACAGGAAGCCTACAGTGTAGATACATCCACTGCACTGGGGCTTTCTGGGCCTCAGCCAGCATATCTTAAGATTAATTTTCCTTTAAGCACAAGCCTAATTGGACTGAATAGGATTGCTCCTTTTCAGTCAACCATTGAGTGTTTTGTAGTTCCTATCAGGATGCTCAGTACCCTTCAGGATGAGCATGGGAACACTGTTGTTGCAAATACTGGTGTCCATGAATTTGAATTGTGATTCCACAAATGTAAAACTGAATTAACCATTTTCAGCAAATAGGAAATTCAAAACAAAAACCCCCCACCATAGCTAGAGTTTATATATACTGTAAAAGTACATTTATACTGTATATAAAACTGTGAATTGCCTGTGTTTTAATAAAGTAATTTATAAGTTCTGACACCTAACAGCTGCAGCCAGCTGGGTTCATTTCAACTGTCCCAAAACTATCTGTGAGTTTGTATTGAGCCCACCAAATAATTTTGGCTGAAAGAAGGCTTCTGGGGAATTAAAGTTACAAAACCAACAAAGGAAAAGGTACTGTCTACTTCTTATCCAAGAGCACACACCCACCCATAGAATATGGAAGACCCGGATTTTATTTCTACCTCTGCATGAGGGGTTGTGAATCTGCTTCTTGCTTCTTGGGCAAACGTTCTAACCACCAAAGTTATGTTTTACTGTGCTTAGCACCTTGCCTTAGCAAAGGTATGGGAACCGACAAGGATTGTGCTTTGCACTAGGGGTGGCCAATTATTTAGGCCTATGGGCCACATAGAAACTTTTGGTGAGCAATCACGGGCTGTGTCAGCATCCCCTACCTCTCCCGGGTAGCAGCTCACCAAAACTCCCTAAGTAGCCCCATCTCATCCATGCACCCTGCCCAAGCAGATCCCAGCCAGTATCCTTGGAGACCCTGGAATCACAGGGCAGTGACAGCATGGGGCCAGACCTGAGACAGAGCCACAATCTGCTCCCCTCATACCCCTTCCTGCAGAACCAGCACCCATTGCAGAGGTATGCAGGTAGCGAATGATGTCTCTGCTCCGAACTCAGCCAGGATGGGGCCAGGTCTGGGATCCAGGGCAGCACCATCCAGGTGTGACACAGGCAGGTGGGCAGGGCCAGGGCTGGGATCACAGGGTTATAACAGCATGGGGCCAAGGCCCTGCGTTCCCAGTCCCGCCAGCCTGCCAGTCCCAGTCCTGGATGCCGCTCCCTCAGTTCCCAGCCCCAGCCCCATCCCAGCCGAGTGTGGAGTAGAACTGTGATCCTCTGCCCACATGCCCCTGCAATGGGCACCAGTTCTGTGGGCAGAGGCATGTGGGGAGTGGGTCACAGCTCTGCTCCAACCCTGGCCCCATGCTGTCACCACACCAAGATCCCAGCCTCACATGCCTGTCCCACTCTCAAGCACCACTCCCCCGACACCCCCAGCCATCTTCCTGGCTACAAGCCCTGTCCACGTGGGTCCTGCCCCCAGCTGTGAGTGCAGGGCAGACTCACTCGGGTGCCCAAGCAGGAGGGTTGGGTCCAGTGGTGGCAGCAGCTGAAAGGAGCCATTGCTACCAGGGCTGCCAGGAAGCAAGTCTGGCTGCCACACCACCTCAGTCCCTTTGCATTCTCAGTACCTGCTACACGTGCCATGGCCCCAGCTGCCCCCTGCATCTGGGCTGGGCAGGACTGAGGGACCTGCCACAGGCCGGACAAAATCCTACAGCGAGCCAGTTCCAGTCTACAGGCCATATTCTGCCCACCCCTGTTCTGGAGTATGATGCCTTCCATCTCTCCTGTAGATTCTGTTCATATATAAGTAATTAAATATGCACTATAGCACAGACTGAAACACAGTTGTCCCATTTCCTGAGTCACCTAACCATCCAGCGATTAAGACATATGGTCTCTGAACCTTTAAATATTTTATACAAAGTACACCAGCACCAACAGCAGAGATTGAGGGACCCTCCTCCACCAATAACCTGGAGCTAGGATACCGCCCTGAACTGTGGAGAGAGGAGTTTTGGAGAAAGGTCTCCTGTTTCTGAGGCTATATGGTACCTAAGGTGTAATTCTCTTAATCCATCTAGTTGCAGCTTTCCCAGACTGAGATAAATAGAAACTTACTCTAGGTGGGTGGTTTGGGTGCTCTTCTAAGAAATGGGATTTCAAATCACTTCAGGCAGAAGGGAGATTTAAACTTGCCATATTCCAGATGAGTGCTTTAACCACTGAGCTATTGGCTAGAAAAGGAGAGGACATGAAATCTCTAGTGTGAGATTTTGCATTGCTGTACTGCTCAGTCACTAAGCCACATAGCCCTGGTGGGGGATTTTTCCTTCCTTTAAAAATGCAGAACAATGGATGAGGTGAGTATAACAATGCCTATACAAAGTGACGAAAGAAAAGCAGCAAGCTCAGTCATTCAGAGAATAAATCTGGAGTATGGGAGAAGGTTACATTTAAATAGGATTACATTCTTCTACTTCTTCCTACAGATTACATCAAGTGACAATGGTTATTTAAATCTTTCTGTGATTTCAGTGGACATAATTAAGCACTGCAGTAAGCTGAACACTGTAGCCCATGTTTGCACAATTAGTGCTATGCAGCAACATCTGCTGTATTACAAGCTAAATGTATCCAAGTCCATTAAACACCCCATCAAAGTCTTTAACAGTATCTTTTGCAACCTTTTCAGGAGACAAGTTTTACATTCTGTGTCATCTGCATTTGCAGAATGCTCTTCAGCCCAAGCACACCTGGGACCACCTGTTCCACTACTTCAAACTGCCAGCAAAAGTCATTCAGAAATGTCAGGACCACTTTGATCCATGGAAGAATGTCACTTGGGAAAAGCATGTTCTCTTCACAAGAAACCAGATGCCAGGTGAGCACACCAACCATTCTGCAGCTGACCTATTTTGTAAAGTTTAGTCAAGTGAACTTGAACAGTGAGTGAGTCTGAGTAACAGAGAAGCCTAGGATAAATGAGGAGGCAGAGATAGGGAGGATGGAAGTAAAGGAAGCATGCAAGGGGAGAGAAGACATTTAAGTAGAGAACAGAGAAATAGAGAGATGAAGAGTAATACACACTAGAGAAAAATGTTTGGGGGAGAAATGGCAAGGGGAGAAAATAGTCTCCCAGTGGGGAAAAAAAAAACAGGAGGGAAGGAAGAGAAAAAACGAGGGCAGGAAGATGCAGAAGAAAAGTGGCAAATTCTAAAATAAATCTTACTTAATAGAAAGTGCCATAGCCTGGCCCCAGTGAAACCAGAGCTCTTGCATTCCACTGTTTCACTCTCCATGTGAAAACAGATCTGGGTCCCTGTATATCTCAGGGAAGTCGATGAGTGTTGCACAAAGAAGGGCAGTACTCAAACCTAAGCTTTTTTAGTTCACTGAAAAGGTAAACATCACTTACTTTCTACACCCTTAAGCACTTGGCTGCCTATTTCTTTGTAGCCTATAATACATCATTTTACACTAAGGACACACAGAGGTGTGTCTCTCTCCCACACCCCTTGCTAATCCTTCTCTATTTATGGATCCTGGTTGATGCCAATCTAGAAAGGAGAGAGAGATGGGGGAAGGAGCACGTGTTGTCTGTGCTTAATAAATAATCATTAATAGACACTGGCAGCACCACAGCACTCTTCAATACCTGGTCCACCAACTGTTGTCACCCCCTCTATACTTCTTATTGCTTGCAAAATTGAACAGAGAGTTTTACTTTACACACACACACACACACACACACACACACACACACACACACACACACACACACACACACTGTCCTTCACTGAAAATTTTTTCAAACTCATTCCCATTTTATGAATTCATACTGGGTCTTCTGCAGAGTGTTCATGAATTTGTATAAAAGAACCAAAAAAGCCTTTGCAATAGCTCCACAAATTCTTTTCCCTTACTTTTCAGTGAACACAAGCAAATGTCGGAATAACTAAAAATTATTCAACTATCCTTTGAATCAACTTGTAGCTTTCTCTTACAAGGTACCTATTCAAAATAAATCAGTTATGACAGCCTGCCCTGGACAAATATAGCATCCACACCATTCACTAGATGTGTCTGGTCTAAGGAGCCCCAATATCATAAGTGAAAATATGGCAATGTAACAGTTGAGAATTCTAAATTATTGTGGTATTTATATAAATTGGAGACACTACCATGTCTCAGTGTAACCATTTATAAAACCTAATAGTTCAGATTTTTAAGTCTGATTTGTAGTAAGAAGAGCTTGAAAACTCTTGTTTTAATGGTAGTTTAGACTTTCAACATTTCATATTGTAGGTGCATTTACACACCAATTAATAGTGACAACAGATAACTGAAGACACAAATTACAGCATTTCTACATCTCCCTGATCTGCCAAGGAATCAAGGCTGAGTCTCCTTTAAACATTCAGGCCTTCAAAACAAAGTAATGAAAGAGAGATATTCATAGATTCATAGGTGCTAGGGTCAGAAGGGATCTCAACAGATCATTGAGTCTGACCCCCTGCCTAGGCAGGAAAGGGTGCTGGGGTCAGATGACCCCATCCAGCCGTCTCTTAAAGGCCCCTAGGGTAGGGGACAGCACCACCTCCCTTGGGAGCCTGTTCCAAATTTTGGCCACCCTTACTGTGAAGAAGTTTTTCCTGATATCTAGCCTAAATCCACTCTCTGTCAGTTTGTGACCACTGTTCCTTGTTGCCCCAAGAGGCACCCTGGTGAACAGAGCATCTCCAATCCCTTGCTGCGTCCCCCCTAATGCATTTGTAGGCAGCCACAGGATCACCTCTCAGTCTTCTCTTGCAGATGCTGAAGAGGTCCAGGTCTCCTTCTTGAAGTACAGCGCCTAAAACTAGACACAACTACGGTCTGACCAATTCCTCATAGATGGGAAGGATCACCTCCTTGGTGCTATATGTCATGCATCTGCTGCTGTTTCGTCACACCGACAACTCATGTTCATCCTGGAGTCCAGTATGACTCCAAGATCCCTTTCTGCTTCTGTGCTGCTGAGAGGGTCACTTCCCAGCCAGTAGGTGTGCTGGATATTTTTGTGACCTAGGTGCATTACTCTGCACTTGTCCTTGTTGTATTGCATCCTATTGTATACTGCCCACTTTTCTAACCTGTCCAGGTCTGCCTGCAATTGTTCCCTACCCTGCAGAGTGTGCACTTCACCCCACAACTTAGTATCATCCACAAACTTGGACAGAGTACACTTCACACCCACATTCAAATCACTGATGAAGATATTAAAGAGTACAGGTCCAAGAACCGAAACCTTCGTGACCCACCACCTACATCCTTCCAGGTCAATACTGACCCCTCTACTGACATTCTTTGGGTGTGACCAGTAAGCAAATTTGCCACCCACCGGACCATATAAACATCTATGTCACAGCCTCTTAATTTATTTATGAGACTGGGATGAGATACCATATCAAATGCCTTGCTAAAATCCAAAAAAATGACATCCACCTCTACTCCTGTGTCTAAGCATTTTGTGACCCTGTCATAAAATGAAACCAGATTGGTCATGTATGATCTACCTGCTACAAATCCATGCTGATTTACCTGCTGCATTATTTTTCCCACTGGACTCCCACAAATATGATCTTTCATAATCTTTTCAAAGACCTTTCCAAGGATGGAAGTGAGAATGACTGGCCTATAATTACTCAGATCTTCTCCTTCCTCTCCTTCTTGAAAATAGGAACCACATTGGCCCTTTTCCAGTCCTCTGGGACCTGACCCAAGGACCATGAGCATTCAAACAGCTGTGCCAGTGGTTCTGCTATGACACCGACCAATTCCTTCAGTACCCTCGGATGCAGCTCATCCAGGCCTGCTGACTTGAGCACATCCAGTCCATCCAAGTGTCTCTGCACCAAGTCAGCATCAACAGTTGGTAGGCTGGTGTCCCTCTGATGCCCATCTAAGAGCCATTAGGAGACTTACCTTGAGCCCTGTTCAGGAACACTGAGGCAAAAAACTCATTGAATAGCTCAGCCTTGTCCCCTCTCTCTATCACTAATTGCTTCATTCTCAGTATGTACTTTAGAAAGCTCATGACAGAATGGTGTTTCACAGCTGTGCATATTGAATAGAGCAAGAGAAGTAAATGTCACAGTCTGAAAAAAATACTGAATGACACCTCACCTGAAAGGCCCCACCCCACAATACCATATTTTCTCACCTACAACTTGTACTTTTTTCCGAGAAAAACAGCTGCTGAAAATTGCAGTATGTATTGTATGTGAGAAGTATAGTAAGAGTTGTTCTGCCTGTTACTGGCAAAAGTGTAAGTAAAGTCAGTATGAGATCTACAGGGAGCAGAACAATGAGCAGGCTGAAATCCCTAGCTTCTGTTACTCTGTGAGTGCATCTACACATGCCTATAAATGTGCAGCAATAAGTTCCATAGCTTATTGCTGCCGGGCGCATGTCTGCACATGTACCCAGACTGCAGCACCTTGAGCCAGGTCAGAGCAGCCCTGGAGGGCAGGGGACCTGGGGGGCCAGCCCGCCAGCCTGGGGCTGCTGCAGCTAGGTTCAATGTGCTGTGGAGGGGCTGACTGGGGCACAAGGGTGCTTTAGTGTGGGGCAGCCAGCAGGCAGCCCCCACACTGAAGTACCCTTGTGCCCCAGCCAGCCAGGTCTACGCCAACATGTGAGTTGCTGTGCACAAAAATACTCCATAGCAGGGTACTACTTGTATTTACAAGTAGTACCCTGCTGTAGAGTTTATTAGTTTCGTGTACCCTAATAGGGGTACACATGTAGACACCAAGACATTTACTGCGGAGCTAAGTAGTCAGCTCCACAGTAAACATCTTGTGCTCAGTTACCGCAAGAAAACAACTTTTCCCCTTTGTTCTGTCTTTCAAAAACAAGCTGTGTATTATATTCTGTATGCAATAAAATATGGTATTTTTGCTTGAAACAAAAAATTATCTATCTGAATCATACTACATAGTGATGATTTCATAGGCTGTGAAACTTTAGGGAGCAAGAAAAATTAGCCAGTAAGATGAGGCATAATGATTAAGTTATTGAGAAAGAGAAAGGGAAAGTTAATCAAAAGTATTTAAAAGAGTCAGACAAGAGACTTCTACTGATGTGAACAGATGAAATCCCATGCTACTTCTAAAGGCACTATTGTTGCACTCAAAACTCCTTCAGAGTACCCATTATGTGCTAATTATGATCTTGCTTCTCACATACTGAAAGTAAAGGGCAATGATTGTGAAGAACCTTGGACAAGATACTAGTGTGTGCCACTCTGCGTGAAACAACATGAAATACTAAAACCAGATTTTATTGTACTGAAAACTATAAACCATTCACAATGTCACACCTGCACAACGCAGAGTTCCTAGGAAATGTGCTATTTCCTTAACATCTTTTCCTATGTCTACCTTCCACAAACCATTTAATAGAATTCTCCATTTCAGCCTGCCCATTTGGTTTTAATAATTTAACATTTTCTACCAGATTTACATGGATGCCAGAGAAATATATCTCGTCTGCCTTTCTCATGTACTTAAGTGGGACTACTCTAGAAAGTAATGCAAGTAAGATTTGCATTTTGTTTCCTTTAACATTTCCCTGATAGATTTCTCTTATGAAAAAAGTATTTGCTGGAATTTTTATCTTCAAATTCTACAAGTCCACTTCTGGGCCCTCTCTGCATGACTACCACTGCAACCATGATTATGTCTTTTTTTTACTTTTTTGTTACCAAGTCTCCCCTTTCATGTATGCATGCAAGACAGTGGGGTAGATTAGCATTAAAGTTGAACACTAAACAGCAATAACAGCTTGTCAGATTGGACAAGGAACACCTTCAGATGCATTCTCAGGTATTCATTCTTTGTCTAGGGACATTTCAGTGCCAACTATATTTCAGTACTATAAGAAATGAGGTGATATTTTTAAATATGAAAATCATTGAAAATTAAGTGTGGCAAATGATCATTTTTGACAGATATGCATGAGTGCAGCACTCAAGATCTGACTTCAGTGTTTCCAAATAATTAAATGTACCTAACTCAATAACCACATTTGAACGGTAAATTCAATTTTCAGTCTCAAACTTAGTCCTGCTACTAGCACATACCTTTTACATAAGCAAATATGCATAAATGCTGTCATTCTGTATTCTCACATGACCCCTATCTCTGCAGTGCATGAATGCCTTTCCATGATATAAACCAATGATTCTCAGTCAGGGTGCTGCAGCATCTTGGAGTGTTATAAGATCCTTTTATGGGCACTATGGGATGCCAGATAATATTACCACTCTTAGGTGTGCAAACACCTACACATGATTCACAAGATAAACCCAGAAATTTCAAATAAGGAATCCAGAGTGTCAAAACCATTCTGGCCTGTTGCAGTCTTTCTAAGTTCTTTGCAACAGAAGAATTGTTCTCTTATTTTTTCTGTAGCAAAAAAAAATGAGTAAAAGCTAAGAGATGGCATTTTCTGAGTGGTGCCTCAAATCTAAAAAGATTGAGAAACACTATTAGATAGCCATTCACCATTCTCTCAGTGTCAAAAGAATCTGTGAAAACATCAAGGCAATTGATAGTTGCCTCCCAGAAAGGGAACAAGACAATTAACTTTGTCTAAGCAAACTTAATTCAGCCCCTTAGTGTGTTCATGGATTATGATACAGCCTCCAATTCAGTTTCTCAATTAGGGTGCAAAGGCACCTGGGGGTGCCACAAGATCCTTTGAAGGGTGCCCCAAGGTGTGAGGGAATAAGCCAGGTATAAGGCAGTAAGCAGATGCCGGTCTCACTACTGCCCCATCCTCACCGCCTGGCCCCTCTGCAAGAATATAGGCAATATGATAAGTTATTTTTTTAAATGGAGTGCCACTCAATTCACAAAAGCTATGGAAGGAAGTCTCATGTCTAATGTGGGGTGCCTTGAGTCTCTTAAAGGGTGCCTCAAATCAAAAGAATTACCATATAGTATTTCTTCCACAGGAGCCCTGCCTCACACATTTTTAATACTGCTCACCTAATAACCATAGGTGGAGGGAAAAAACATTTGGGGGAATGATGGGGGCTGAGTGCACACATCAGCAGGAAAACTACAACTCTGACCATGCTCTGCACGGTGTAATAATGCATGCACAGTTAGCCTTTTCTTCCTCAGCCACGTGGCACTGAGCACATGTGGGGTGTTGGCCTGACTGCCCACCGAGTGGTGCTGTGGCACTGCTGCTGTCGCCAGCCGCTGTGAAATTGTTCTCTTGTTATTCAGAGTGACCTTATGCCTTGTTTCCTGCACACTGTGCAAATGCCAGTGTAAAGAGATTCTTATTCATTTCCTCATGGATTCATCACTATGTCTGGGTGCTTCTCGCAAATTAATGAATTTATGTCAACACCTCCCCTACTATGATTGATGTTAAATGCCTAAATTTGAACCCAGAACTTATAAGTAGCAGGGTTGCCAACCCAAGAAAAAAATTATTACTGGCAATCTGCAGTTATTACTAACAACGAAACTTTTTTACCAACGTGTTTTACATAATGCAGATATAACTCTTCTTCCAGGCCCTGACTTGCTGCCAGACCCGTTAGAAGTTCAGGGTTCAAATTTAGGCATTTAACATCAACCATAGTAAAAAAGGCTGAAAAGTTTAATTCTCAGTAAAAAATTTGCAGTAAAAAAAAAACAACCCCCCCTCCCCCATACTTAGGCTGACAATCCTGATCTACTGCAGTGATTTGTGTTTGATCACTGTGCCACCTGGCTACCCAGCACCCCAAATATCAGTGACCCCACTATTCTGACTAGCAGAATTGGAGGTAATTGAGATACCCCATCAGCTGAGCATTAGGGCAGAGATATAACTGGCCAGTTCTGCACCCTTGGTGGTAGCGGCACAAAAAGGAGTGGCAACTACTGGGCTCTTGGCAGCAGTGTTGTGGCCAGGAGAGGAGCAGTAGTGGCTGCTATTTTGGTAATTCCCTAAGTCAGGACCTGGGAAAGTTCCCCCATTGCCCCTGGCCCTTACTTAAAATACTGTATCTGATCCAAAGATTTTTGTAGAAGTCTCTCCTGCCATATATTGAATAATCACATTCAGTTTGATACACTGGTTTGCTGACTTTTGAGCACTATCAGCTGCTCCAAGCACGCAACTTGGAGTTTGCAGTTGTAAGTTTCATCCCTGTCCCTTTGTCCTGGTCCTGTGACTTTCTGTAAGATTTGCAGTAAACAGAACTGACCTTACCAAACCACTCAAAAGTCATGCATCAGGCATCATCATATTTTTTAATGCAAAAGAAAAGGATATTACCTGCTTCATGATATTTGAGCTTTTAAAGTTGGCATTGCCTCCACAGTTACCAGCACTGAGGTTTAGAAACTTACTTCTAAGAACATAAAACCTCAGATTTTCACATAACAGGAGTAGAAGCTTTAAGAATGTAACCGAAGATCTTCCCAGGGCCAGTCAGAAGTTGACCCGCCCACTTGTTTCTGGGCGAACTGCCCACCTCTCTCGTCTCTCACACCTTGTTGTTCAATAATTGGTGTCTTAATTATTGAGGCTACCCTTAATGGAGGCTACCCTTTGATGGCCCTGTTCTCCTGGGCCTATGTATGCCGCTCCAACCACCCCTGTACTGCATCCCAAGCCTAGCAGATGACACACACACACACAATGTTCCCTCACACCACAACAGGTGCTCCCAGGTCTCACAGGGACTCTCACTCCCTCCCTGGAGCAGCAGGTCATTTTGCTCAACCTCTAGGTCTTTCTTTCAACCCACACTCAGCCTCTTTGTGGTGGAGGACTTACTGGGGCCAGGACTCGCCCCTAACTCTCTGGCTGAGCCCCGCTATTCAGCCTCAGACCCAACTATAGCTCATCTGATAAAGTAAGCTTGAGCTTACAAAAGCATGTCTCATTTAGTATATAAGGTACATCTTTACCTTGCCTTCTTAGGGTATGTCCACACATGCGAGCACATGCACTTGCAGCAGCTCAAATAGAAGTGGTACAAATTTGAGCTGGGGCTTTTTGCCTCAGCACACATGCTTGGACATGCACTTCGTTGTGGAGCAAATTATGCCACTTGGGGCAAAATAACCCTGCCTGGCTCCTCCCAGATCTGCAGTCAGGGGGAGCTAGAGCCCAGGGCCAACACCTGTGCCGTCCCCAGCAGTATAAAAAGCTGCCCTGTCCTGGCCCCAGCAGTATAAAAAGCCACCCTGGCAAGTAGCTCGGGGCTACTAGCTCTCAGGAGCTTCTGCAGCCCAGCCAATTGGTACCTGGGGACACTGCCCCTTGTGCCAGCTGGACTGCTAAAGCAGCCCTGAGAATTCCCTGCACCCTCTACCCACTGCAGCAGTCTGGCAGTGGGGGCTGCTGCTTGGCTGTGACCTGCTGTCCACCTGCCAGACCTGGATGAGGACTGCACAGCCAGCAGAGGCATCTGCCCCTCTGGGCCAGCTGCCAGTGGACTATGGTTGCAGTGTTGGCCTCTGTGCAGCACTACTGCCACGTGTGCCCCCTGCCCAGCCATTTGGGCAGCTATCGCCCAGAAGATGTTCCGGGTGTGGTGGCCTGCTTTGAACTGTCAAAGCATGTCCTCCTGGCCCCAGTTGGCCAGGCCAGCCACAGCCATCTGGGTCCAAGGTGCCAGCTCTGAGAAGGCAGGGTCCTGCCACTGGCCTCCCTAACAGGAATCCTTGTGTTCCCTATTGGAAAACTGAAAAATCCCTGACTCACTCTGTAAAGTACCCCCAAAACCATGTTCCTTCACAAGTAAAACATAAGACTGCTATAAAAAGAGAGAGACAGAGAGACAGGGACAGCAATCAGTTGGACAATGTTTTCTTGATATATCTACAGTGTTAAAGCAAGTCTCTTATCATAATAATAAAGTGAACTCTAAATACGTTTCATGAATACATGAATATATATTTTGCTGCCCTTCCACAGGGGGTTCAGCCTCCACACAAGGGCTACAGCCACCCAAGAGGGGTTACAGCCTCCCAACAGAGGTTTAGGCCCCCACACAAGGGCTATGACCCCACAACAGGGGATTTGGCCCCCCACAGGCGTTACAACCCCCCTGCAAGGCCCACATGACCCACCACAGTGCCGTGATTGCTGCCCCACCTGGCCCCATCCCCTGCCAGCTGCTGCAGCCCCACCGATGACCGCCCCCCCAGGCCCCCATGGCTGCCCCCCCACAACCCCAGGCACTATCACTTTAAAAAAAAAAAACAGAAAAAAAAGCCTCTGCTTACCTTTGAATCAGGG
>NW_017728906.1:58998058-59011833 GCF_001723895.1 Crocodylus porosus | reverse complement strand
GGGGGAGTGGGCGGGGCCATTGGGGGTCCCCCCCATGGTCCCCTCCTCCTGCCCCCCCAACGCCTTACTCACTGGCACTGGAGCCCTGGTGCTGCACTGGCTGGCCGGCCGTATGTTCAGCACCAGGGCGAAGAGCCAGCCACAGAGACACTCTGGCAGCCAGAGTGTCTCCATGGAGGACCCAGTCTCTGGTTGCCTCAGGGCACAGTCCGGGACTGTGCCCTGCTTCGCTTTTTTAAACTTTGATGTTTTTAGACCCCCTGACAATTTTTTCCCGCACATGCCTGCTGCCCCATCTCAAAGGGTTTTGGGACAGGGCAAGAGGCACATGCGCCCTCATCTGAATGCACCCTTAATGTGTAAAGCTATTTTCTCCAAATGATTAATAAATATATATTTCTTTAGCCCCTTTTGGAAAAAAAAGTTACTTAAAATCCAATAGTATTGTCAATTATTCTTTAGCCTCTGATATGAACAGATGAAGGAAAATATAAATTATGCATTTACCAAAGTAATTACCCTTTTGACATCCCATTATATACGTGCTTCTTGTTTAGGTGCCCCGCAGACTAATAAAATCAAAATCAAGATGCCTTTGAGACAGGTTAGCTATTTCCTATCAATAAAGTTTAATGTTCAAGAGTTAATTTATCAGAAACATGGACTTCATTAAGTGCTCTGGGCTATCTGAACTATTCTCCCATGCAATTAAGCGTTATCCACCAGCAAAAGCATTATTGTTATTAGGGCCTGGCTACTCCAGCATATCTGTCCTTAAGCAATAAAAATGTGTTTATCTAAATAAGAATTATGAGTAATTTGAGATCGTTCTACACCACAAAGACCCATGTGGTTTTATATTTGCTGTATATTTGCTTAGTCATTCTCCAATTCATTTTCCATTTACAGGATTCCCTGTATTGACATGCAAAGCCAGGAAGGATTATTTTGAATAACAATATAATGTTCTGCAGATTTTTTCATACTGTTAACAGGCTGGTACTCAAAGGTCTATCAAAAGTTCCTCTGGCCTGCCTAATACCTGTTTGAAAGACAAGACACTTATTAATAGGCAGTTTAGGAACTAAAAACATAAGTTGTTAAAAAAAAATCTGTCATATTCTACTGCCTTGTTACCCTAAACATATACAGAGCATTTACAATTCCTTCAAGGGACCGTGAGTTTAGCTTGGTTGAGAAGCCCATTTACTGTTCTATCCATGCTGTAATAAAACTAAAAGTAACTGTCCTGTGACTGACACGAAGTAAAGCCATGGTGATACCACATTTCAGGTGTGTTTTGTTTTACTACTTTGGTATTAAGTAAACTTGCATCTGCCTTAAATTTTCAGCATATAAACTCTCAATACAGTTTGAGATTTCTGAAGGGTTTCAAGAAAATTGATTCCAAGTGCTGATCAAAGAAATACTGCCCAAAATAAAAGCTTTGTATTTTGAGCCCCATGATCTTTGGCCCTTGTACCCTAAAAAAAGACAGTATAGCAAGTCAATATGAGCACAAATTGAAATTTTAGTGGTCTTTTTTGTAATTATATAATTATGTTACTAGTTAAAAAAATACCCAGCATTCTTCCACATAACTGCATTGTTATGTGATGCAAGCTGCCTATAGTTCAGCTTTGTATGTGTTGGGGGGCCAGGCTGCCCATTGTGGGCTTGGGCTCCCCACCCTGCTGCCCTCCCACCAAGGCCTTCACAGCCCAGCAAGTGGGACCCACATGGGAGGGCAGAGCAGGACCGAGCAGGGAAGCTCCTTGCCACTACAAGCCCCACACTGCCCTGGTGAGGTGCCCCTACCCATCCAGCAGCTGCAGGGGTGGCGGCACAGAGTTGTGCTCCTTGCTGCTGCTGGGCAGGCAGGGGCTGAATTGCCATGGCAGCATGGAGCTCCCAGCAGTGGCAACAAACGTCCCAGCCTGGCCCTGCTCTGCTCTGCTCTGCCACACTGAGTCCCTCCTGCTGGGCCGTGGGGGAGCTGGGGCAGGGCAGCAGGACGGGAAGCCCGAGTCCACAGCAGGCAGCCTGTACCCACCCACCCCCATGGGCTCCGTCCACCCGTGCTGCCTGCGGGAGAGGGAGAGCTGGGCTCCACTGCCTGCTCCGCTGCAATAGCCACCAGCTTCCACAGGCAGCAACCAGGGCTTAGGTGCCTCTGCAGGGGGCTGCAGACCCGGGTCCCTGGCCCCGTAGCCCTGGCAGCCTCCGGCTGTGGGTGGGGAGTGAGGGGCACCAGCAAGGCCAGGGGCCTTATGGGATATGAGGGGTGGGATATGAGGGGCACTGGCAGAGCAAAGGGGCTGTGGCTTGGGAGTGAGCGGCTTGGAACTGCATCCTGGTGTGCGAAGGAGGCAGGGGAGCTCTGACTTTCCATGATAAAATACCCAAAATCAAATACCAAAATTTGTAGTTACTTAGAACTGATTTTATTATAGTGACTGAAGCACTGGTAGGCTTCCAAATTGCTTTATAATTGTGAATACATTAATAAAACATTGTTCAATTGATACCTATTATATAGTAGCATTTTATTTTAATTGGGTTTAATTAACCCTATTTTATTTAGGGGGTTTTAATTAGAGAATTTCCTATTCTTTATCAGAGAATCTGCTATTTTAAACAGAGAATATGAGGAACCCTGCTAATGACATACATTTTAAAGTAAAAGTACCCTTGTTTCAAAAAAGAAAAATGAAAAATGGAATTTTTTCACAGAGTAAAAAAAATTAAATAAATGCTGCTTGTACGAGATGTATGTCTGGGTGGGGAGTGGGAGACAGGAGAGCTATTTTCAAATTAACAGCATTTTTCATTTGAAAACTTAGCACTAAGATGTGCCACTCAGCTGAGCTAAGAAGCTGAAGCAGAGCTCTTAAGCCAGAAATTTACTGAAGAGCAGAATCGTTGACAAAGCTATGGCTCCTTTCACACAGAAGAAGAGCTCTCCTTCAAACCAGCTGGGTTCTTTGCTGAGGATTCTGTTTTGTATGAAAAAAGAGATTGCTTTTTTAATACAAAAAAGCTTGGGAAATCAATTCACCAAAACACTGTGTTACTTGCCAGTTACAACCCTTCTCTTGCATTTGACCTAATTTAAGTCAATTGATCAATCGTGATTGGGAGCAGAACATTCAGTCGATATAGTGGAAATTATAGTTATATGTAAATTATTTACCCTGCAACATGGAGTAAAGTACGTCTACATCACATCCCTGGCATGCATCAATAGGGACAATTTCAAGAATACCCTGATAATCCGCTCTCACTGTGACACATTAAACCCAGAAATTTAGGTATGAAGACATGAGGGATATACCTTGAAGCTGCTATCAACCATTCTGATCTCCAAAACAATTGAAGGGGGTCCCCAGAGTGGTTTCACTTTCACATTTCTGCATTTGGTGCTTGCAAGCAGTAGTGGGTAGACAAGGCCTGGCTGAAGAGCATCTCTGACAGGACACCAAAATGCGGGGAGAGGTAGGCACGCTTGAAGGGAGAGAGAGGCTGCAATTAGATTTAGACAGATTACAGAAGTGGGAGGATGGTAATAGGATGGGCTTCAATGTAGATAAATGCAGGGTGCTGCACCTGGGGAGAAGGAATCCACAGCTTACATACAAGCTGGGGAGCTCCCCACTTGTGAGCACAGACATGGAAAGGGATTGACTCCAAGATGAACATGAGCCGCCAATGCCAGACCACAGCCAGCAAAGCCAATGCACCTCGTCATGCATCCAAAGATGCATCTCAAGCCAGTTCACAGAGGTGATACTCCCCCTCTACTCGACATTGGTTCAGCCTCAATTGGAGTACTGCGCCCAGTTCTGGGCACTGCACTTTAAGAAGGATGTGACCTGCCTTGAGAGGGGTCAGAGGAGAGCCACCTGCTTGGCTGGAGGGCAACAGGGCAGGCCCTACGAGGAGAGGCTGAGGGACCTGAACCTGTTCAGCCTCAGCAAGCAGAGGCTGAGGGGGGATTTGGTGGCTGCCTACAAACTCATTAGGGGAGACCAGCAGCAAATAGGAAGGGCCCTTTCCCCCCAGCAGCACCTGGGGTGACGAGGAACAATGGCCAGAACCTGCTGGAGAATAGGTTCAGATTAGAGATTAGGAGGCACTATTTCACTGTTAGGGTGGCTAGGATCTGGAACCAACTTCCTAGAGAAGTGGTCCTCGCTCCTACCTTGGGTATATGCAAAAAGAGGTTGGATGAACACCTGTCTGGGGTCGTGTGATCCCAGCATGTGCTTCAACCAGTGCCGGGGGGTTAGACTGGATGATCTATTCAGGTCCCTTCTGACCCCTAACTACTATGAAACTATGACACACTGAGACACACAGGGTAGATGCACCCTAAACTGTTCTCCTAGAACAGGGATGTCAAACATACATAGATCAGGCCCATGGAGCCACTCTATCTGGCTCCCTGACAAACTGGCAGGCCACCAAAAGTGTCCTGCTACAGAATTCACGTCCCCCTTTTTATGGCCATTGGCAGCAAGCTTCGTTCTTCATCACAGCCCCCAGATCCCACCCACTGCCACCACCAGACCCTTTGCTGCTGCTTGACCTGCTGCCTTGATACTCGCAGCACTTGCCCCTGTACCCTGAGCTGCATCCAGCCCATGAGGAGCCTTGCAGTCTGGACCCAGCCAGGAGTTTGGCCACCCCAGCTGAGAACTACCATTTCTGGAGACCCCTCTTTTCCTCACTCATCCACTTAATCATCTCCCCGCTTGTCTGGCCTTCATTGAAATAGATCTCCTCAGTTGTATTCCCTAACAGACAGTAACAACTCTCCCAACATGTTGACTACAACTATTTAATGAAAAGGTCCATGGAAGAAAACCACTATAAAAGCATCAACATAGTAAAATACTATTTATATTAAGCCACAGCCAAATACAATGTGTGTATTCTGCACTTAGAAAATAGCAAAACAATTGGAAACTAGGTTTATGGAGATAAAAAAATAACCATAGTTATCACCTTTGCAATGTTAAATTTGGCCGCTGTACTTGCAGCTTCCTATATAGTTTATTTTTAGACCATCATTTAATTTTTATGCGTAATTATAAAGAGCTAAAGGCAAAATTAGTTGTAGCAAATGGAATCCAAATTGAAAGGAAAAATACCTCTTAATATCCCATGGAAAATTACTTCCTGGTGTTCTAAAGTGGGATTCATCTATTCAGCACCAATGTATTATGCATGAGTTACAGATTGATAGGTTTTGTCTGATAACATAGTGCTTCCTACCATTATATTTATATCCTTAGGGTTGTTGGGGGAGGGGGAGACTTAACACTACAGTCTCCAAAAATCCTAAAATTTCCCTATGTAAATGGTCTTATTATATAATCTATTTGCAACAGCCAGCTCTCAGTGGGAAAAGCACTTCAGCAGCCCAGTAGATTGATTTCAAAAGCCAAAAAATACCATATTAATGAGAGAGAAAAATTCCATCTTTGCTGCAAGCTCTCAGAATGGTCAGCTTGCTTATAAATAGACTTTCCATCTTTAATAAAACTACACTTGTTTTTTAATTCAACAGCCTTCCCACCAAAGGTCATAAACTTCATGACAAAGTATTGTTCATGCCAACGGGTAAAACAAGTCACTATTGTCAAATTCCATCACTACAGAGAAAGCCAAATGACATTTTTAGGCCTCATAAGCATTTGTTTTTCTTCCTGGGGAGAGAGAAACTATTTGATACACTAGGGCAAAAAAAACCTAAAAAATGATAAAATGATGTGATGCAGCTTCTGGGTTTTAGTGTTTTTGGTCCAGTCCTTTTTTAAATTGCTTTACAAGTTATTCTTACATGGGGATGTATGTGTGTGTATACGTATGTGTGTGAACGTGCATGTGTGTTGAGGTACCTAGCAACCACTTCACTACACCTACATACATTACGTTTCTACATGTAAATATGAACTGAACCCTCTGTGTTTCCATGTGTGTTTAATATACCTTGTGGATATCAATGCCATAATAAAGGTTAAACTGGCAGATCCTTCAAGCTAACATCTATACTTTATATGTCAAACTTTTTGCAGCTCAATGAAAATTTGATGCATTTGTTATTAAGAATAAGAGCTAAATTCTTATTGTTACAATGAAGTAGGAGTTTTTCTTCTAATTTCCCATTTTAACAGCAGTTGTTTACAGTAAAACTATTTAACAACCTATCAAGATCTCTCATACAAATCCAATTTTGGCTAATCTTCTGTTGATATCAGACGGATTCAATGGGTCTTTCATTTGCTCATGATTACTCACTCTGCTTACAAAGCAAGCTGCCATGAATTGTGCTAGCTTCAATTGCCAAATTGATTTTAGGTATAGGGTCATATGGGGCTTATTGCAGTTGTCTACACTTGAGCCAATAAATTATAAATCATACTAGCAAGACCTACATCCCAACGTCAAACCACCAAGCTCCTCTGGATAATGGAAAAATGGGAGAAAACCTATCCTACACATTGAGTGCATCTACACATAAAATTAAGGTGAAGCAATAAACTCCACAGCTGTTTGGGCTCGAGTTCCCTGTTTCTTGGCACAGCATCTACACATGCACCTGAGACACAAAGTTAATTTTGTCTTCCCTTCACTAAAGCAGTAGCAATGAGCAACACATAGGAGTAGACAATTCAATTTGCTTGTTTTTATTTACCAAATACTTTCATGGTACTTCTGTGTATAAGTCCAGCACTTCTTCAAATCGTATCAGGCAGAGCACCCGTGCTAATAAATGACAGATCTAAAAAGGAGTAGCACCGTCCCATAAGTTTTGGCAGATTTTCAAGTAAATTTTCATCATATTTTACTGTTTTATTACTGATACACCAGGCTGGTCACCAAATTTGTCACAACAAAGATGAAAACATGTTTATAGCCAGAGTGTGCTTATGGCTAGAAAAAAATTCAGGTTCCTAGGGATGTGTTCCTAATACCCAACTGTGCTTTTATCAGAGGTGCTTATAGCCATCCTCTACTGCATCTGAATCAACCTTCAGTCAAGAGAAATATAGACTGACAAGTTTTGATGCAAACTGTAAATCAGGGGGCTGCCTCCTAAATGCAGTGTTGTTGCCATGGTGTTTTATTGACCACAATGGAGGACTAGATATTACTACAGAAAAATAGTATATTCTTTAGATAAACTCAGCAAAAAAAGGAATGCAGAGAAGAAAGCAAACAAAGTGCAAGGTGCATGCACTGCCAAGGAATTACAATTACAGGGAATAATACTCTACCATAACCAAAATAATAAATCATTAATGACAGAAGTGTAACAGAACAGAGCTGTGCCCTGGGTAGCGGTGGTGTAGAGGCTGGCAGCAGCAGTGCAACAGGACAGCAGCAGTGGCACCTGTTATTTTTGCACCACTCCCTGCTTAATTATACTACTGACTAATTGCATAGAGCCATTCTTTGCCATGATTCTCCTGGCTATAAAAGTGGTTGAACACACAAACTTTTGAAGTGTCCTTGTCAACATTTTTTAGGCTCTGAAGGACTGGAACCAGATTTACAAAAGGTCCCTAAAAATGCAGATAGGTGCCTAGAAAAATTTACAGTGGCTTCTAAGGTGATGTGGGTCCATTTTGTTATTTTCAATCAGAGCTAAACATCTAAACACTTAAGGTCTTTTCCTCAACCTGACCCTAAGAGACAAGGTAGTGGCTAAAGACTGAGTTATGTCATCACCATTTGTAACTACAGTTTTAAAAGACCTGGTGTATTGACCATGCCAATATTAAGCATGGAATTGGCACACTCAGTGCAGTTTTATACAAATTAATCTAATAGTGCATAGTGGCCACATCTACACATGCAATTAATGCTATTTGGCTTTACTGCGCAGTAAATTTACTGTGCAATAGACTAATTTACTGCATAGTAAGAGCCTGTACATGTAGATGGTGATGCTTTACTATGCAGTAGATTAGTTTACTGTGCAGTAAAGTCCCTCAGGTAGACATGGCCACTGAAAACTAAAATAGTAAAGGATCATCATGAAAACATGCAATAATCATTTGAAAAACAAATATGCCAGAATTTAAGATTTTATTCCTATTGTGTCACTTTTGCATTATCATGAAAAACAGCTGTCAAATCAGCTTTTCAAGGGGATTTGGTTGCAATTAGATTTCAGTAGGAACTAGTCTTTTCATAAAGCTTTCTGAATACTTCTTTGGAACAATGCAGACCACCTCCACTACCTAAAATTGTATCTGTTAATTTCCATATCCACTATGCTAGCCAAAGGCCATTTCATCTAACGACTAAAATCTATGTCCATTAGTCATATTTTAAAATCACCAAGCTCAAATCCTGTAAAGATTGCATTTTAATTTGTTTTAAATCCCAATGCATTTTCTCTGGTCACATGGATTCCCATTCTTTCCCTGCAAATTCAGTCTGGGCAAGTAACTTATAATATTATTTAAAAACTTTATTATCTAAATACATCTATAACTGTCTACCTTTTTCATTTCTTTTTCCCTATTTATTTTAATGAAAAGTTTTAGCGATTCTACATTCGATAACAAGATCATTATCCAAGTCATTTGTAGGAATAATAAAAGTCATTTTACCTTACAGAAATCCTTGTGCTTCCACATTACTAGCTTTTAGTCAGAATTATTGTGATTATTTGCACAGAAGTGGTGTCTAAAGATCTGGCATAGGCCAGGACCCTGGAGTACTAGGCACTGTGCACACAGGAAGCCAAAACTAATGATTCCTGATTATTAAAGGCCAAAAGTTTCCTCTTTCAATCATTACATTATATTTATAATTGAGTTTGTAATAAAATTAGACAAAAAACTATTAACAACATTTAGGGCTCAATCAAACTCCCAGTGAAGCCAAAGAAGAGACACTGATTTCAGTGCAAGCTAAAGAAGGAAAAAATAGCAAATATTCCCTTGCCTCAGATTAAACAGAGGACATGACTAAACTCCAGCCTTCTATTGACATAACTTTGTTTGCTGCAGGTGAGAAGAGGCATTGTTCCCTTTCAAGCCATGCCAGCAAAGCACCTGGTACAAATGTAGTTATACTGACAAAACTGTGTGTTTACTAATATAATAGCTCTGCTGATGGGGGAAGGCTCTACTATACAGCTAAAAAGAGGAGTTTTGTCAACATAGGTGTGTCCATACTGGGAGAGCTTTGACAGTGTTCCTATACAACACAAGCATTCCTGTTGCTGGTATGGGCTAAGTGATCTGTAACATACCAGTAAATCCAAAATCTTTCTTCCACAATAATAGCACAGCACTGGCAACTTTCCAAACTCTTCTCACTGTGCAAGCTGAATTGATTGTTCAGTACAGGTCCAATAGCTTTTCCTTTTTCTGTTCCCTATGTTTACAGTATGCAACCTTGTCTTGGTTCCTTGTTCATTAAAGGACCTTAAATAATAGTAATTGTGGGATCTTCTGGATTTCTTAATTCATCATCAGCCCTGATTTCAGACAAGTTCTTTTTTTTTGTTTTAAGAACAAATAAAAAATAATGGCTTGATTTCATTGCTATTATTCTTCATTTTTTCTCTTCCTCCCTACTACTTCTTGTACAAAGGTCAAGCATTTCCATTGTGACATTACCATGCAACTCAAAAAAGCTGTCCTATGACTATTTTTATGGACAAATCCTCCCGGGTACACATGCATATATCTTTTATAGCTATTAAAGCAGGGAGACCCTGAAAATGTCACCGAAAAGTACCTATTAAAATACATATCCTTATAATGTTTAAAAGGGCTTGTCAACAATTCTTCTTTTGGGCCCTGGTTCAGGGAAGTATCCATAGGACACTACCTTCTATCCAAGAAAATGCTAACCTACCACACCAAAAAAACCACAAAGCAATAAAAAAACCCTCACATGAACAAAAAAACCCCTAGAATAAGTCAACCCGAATATAAAATATATCTAATATATCATATATATATATAATAAAAATATTTAATCTGAACAAAAATGCTGTTCTCAGCAGAGTTTTTATCTCAAAAGTGAAGTTCCAGAATTCCATAGCAATTGGTTAGGAGCCTTGTTATTACAAGGAATGTATTCGGATACAGTAGCATAATGATGGGTAGGCAAGCAGGTCACATACCCCCCCAGCTCCATTCCAGTGCCTCCCCCTTGGGCAGAGTCTGAGGTATCTCACCTTCCCATCTACCCCGCAGCAGTGAACCTCCAGCTGCTGCTTCTGCACCCTTACTGCTCAGGACACATCATTGACCAGTTATGCCTCTGCTCAGATATTATACTGATGGATAATACTATAAAAACTTAAGGTAGGTTATTCAGGACAGCACTTCACTATGTGCTTACATGTTATCCTGGATTAGGGACATGCTGATTTCTTTATAATGGATAGGTTTGACTGTTTCTTTAAGACCCTTCTTTTAGAGTGACCTAGATAAATTGGAGGATTGGAGGTTTTTAAGACCCAGGTAGACAAAGCTTTGTCTGGGATGATCTAGCTGGGGATGGTCCTGCTCTGAACAGGGGGTTGGACTAGGTTCTACCATTCCTCCTCCAGAGCTCCCTGGAACACAGGCGGCCTTCAAACCCTTAAGGAAGAGTGCTGTGAGCTCCTTTTCTTGGGTGTGGGGGTCTTACTTGGGAAACAACAGCAGACAAGTCACAACTCTTTAGTGTTGTCTTGCACATAAACACGTAAAGCTCCTTGGAGCAGACCTCTGTCACATGCTATTTCCAAATCATATGCGTCTGTGACAACATACAAGCAATTGCACGGGTCTGAATAGTAAGAATGAGCAAGAAGCTCTCCTCAATCTTTGCATGGCTACATAAGGGCCGGTACAACAACTGTCCCTGCTGCGTGGAATGTGCATTAAGTTCCTGCACTTTAGGATCCTTTCCCAGATGAGGCCATGAAAATTTCCGCCTTTACACTGGTCACAGCATGCTAACAGAATCAATCTGCTCCCAATGTGTAGGCCGCAACAGGAAAAGAGCTGGGCATGTCTTCACCACTTTATTATTACCAGAGAGAGATGCAATGAGGCACATGCTGTGTCTACGAAACTCTGACCACCTGACAGTGGTGGAACTGGGCAGGCGCCAATAAGCTCTACAAAAAAAGAATGGATGCATTGTCCCGAATAGAAAGAAATATATTACTTCCTTTTGAGGAGGTAATGCATAAAGAGCAGGCTTGGCATGCTTCACTGCTGCCACACCTGTCTTGGTACCAACATGCTGTAAACATGTCTGCCGTGTTTACTTAAAGCACAATCTCCAAAGTTCACATTGTTGAATGGAGTAGCATTTGCACCGTCCCTTCATTCCCTGGGACTTATTAAAAGCCACATATCAGCCTGTGGTGATCCAAAATGGTTAAATGCAAAGAATACTTTTAAGTTTCCACTATAGTTCAAGCCAACTCATCTTTAATTACTTACTAAAGACACATTGTTAACTATATTATAAATGTTACATGAGTAAGCTAGGAATATGAATGAGTGGATTCTAGTTGTTGTTTTATAAGCTCAAAACTCCCAGGGAGTTACAAATTCACAGCTGTCTTGGCATTTACATTCCCACATCTGAGTGAGAGAAAGACGTGCGAAAGCATAAGTACATAGATATCTTCTTAGGACTTTACCACTGAGGATGTGCGTGTGTGTTGGTTACTCCAGAGAAAGTCTACAATAGGTGGCACCCTACATACTTAACAATAATACTTGGCACTAATGTTGCAATTTTCATCTACAAAGTATTTTAATCATCAGAGGTAGTGATTCTCCAAATGATGCAGGTGGGGACCTGAGACCTAGCTGCAGAAGCCTGGATTCTGATATCTTTACTCAGGCTGGGTTTTAACTTAGTTTTCCTGGTGTCACTTTGAAATCATTTGACATTAACTATGCAGAAAGGCACTATTCAAAGAGGGCTAGTGTTGCATAATCTATCCCAAAGGGACCACTCAGAGTCTACAGAGGAAGTTGCTGCTAGAACTAGGATTAAATCTTGGGAGTTCCTAAATCTTAGTCTTCTGTTCAAACCTTGTGTTCAAACTCCTTACCATGTACCAGTTACATATAAGCTTCTGTAAGACAGATACTGTACAGGGCTAAGAAATAGTATCTTAAGTTAAACCATGCTCCATTTCTCACCTAGGAAGAAAAACATCTCACATTTTGAAAATTCTCCGTTACATTAACAGCTTTTTAACTGTTTAAAAATTTTCTTAAAATAGTTACTTGCCTTAGATTTTAGCATACACTATATTTTAGCTTGCACAGCAGACAAGGGACCAGCAATTGGTTACGCTTTTTTTCCCCTGCTTTTTTTTTCAGCTTAGAGGTCAGTACAATCCCTTTTATAGCAACACTGAATTCCTCCACAGATAGATAAAGATCTGCACATTGATGTTGCTGCTATAAGTGTGCACATACCTACAACGGACCTCCAAAACTGTAAGTAATCTATGCCATACCTGGTTCTGGTTAGTATAGCTGAATTAGGGCACTGCCGCATGTGGGCAATACTGTTGGGAGGCCCACAACTACCTCCCAAAATGGAAATGGTATTCACAAAGTACTGCATGCAGACTAATCATCTCTGCTTCTTAGGGGATGCAGTGTGATGTTTCTGGTGCCTCAGGAACATATGGAGTGGGACCTTGGCCAACTCAGAGCCAAATTACAAATTTGGGACAAAACTCACAGTTCAGAGACTCAGAGGACATGAGAACATAACCCCAAGTTTGGGACTCTCCTGAAAAATCCAGAAGACTTGGTAACTTTAGGGGACCCTCACAGTGTTTCCTCCTGAAGACTTGCACAGGATGGTGGCAGAGATTCTTTATTTTTCTGGTTTTCTTTCAATATTTTTAAAACCTTACTCCAATATGTATTATTTATAAGAAGTCTTGTATCGCTGTGTATATGACTCCTGGGAGATTCTACAGCCATATGCGAATGGTAACTGTTAATGTGCATTGACACAAAGACCCCGTAGGTTAAAATCTTGCCGTCTCTGGTATGAATTGTCACATGGTGTTCTGCATAGCTAACTACCTACTTCTGCATAGCTGTCAGACTTTGGATTAAGATCCAATTTTAAGAAATCAATATCTTTGTGTGATATTGAATTGTTCTGTTTCTGGTACTTAATTCTATTCGTGATACTACTGCAAAAAAAAACACCATATGAAGCTAATTTAGTTTCTGTAAAACTCCACTGTTAATAGTTCAGTAAATTACTGAGTAATCTAAATTGTGCCTACAAAATCAGCATAAATGGGCACCAGACCCAAATTATCCAGTGCTGTTAATTCTCAAATTTATGTCTTAAACCAGTTCTTTCCATGACGGAAGAACTTAAAATTATTTACATTTACCACTGCTTCCTTTTGATCCCTAGCAACAATAAAAATATCAGTTCATCCATAAATTTACACATGCATCATACTATTCACACAAACATACAGTATTTATTTATACTCTGTACTCATCCATTTTAAATGGATAAGTACTGTGTATATATGTAGAGTGTGTATATAAATATGTATTCCATCTATAAACACAGTCTTTCATCAGTACAAAAAATCCTTATAATTAAAATGTAGGAACTGCACTTCAACTTAATTACAAAATAAGGCACATTTAAAATCGGCAGGTGACACGTAGCAATGCTGAAACGAAGTATATTTTTCTAAATCATAACAGAATAAGCATAGCAAGAGAACTGCCCTCCTG
>NW_017728906.1:58988464-58997863 GCF_001723895.1 Crocodylus porosus | reverse complement strand
AGTCATCTGCTTCTCAGTGCTGCAAAAGCTTTCCAAATGAAGAAGCTGTTTCCATGACACCAAACCTTTAATTTGAAGCATACTTACAAACAGCCTAGGAGTATGGTCACACAATGCACCATCTCACATTTATTTCATTCTTTTTAGGTCCAGCTTTGAATGGGTACAGGGAAGCTGTTCAGAATCCAGTATAAAAATGACTCATCATAACTAGCAAATAGTCTCACCTTTCCTGTTTTACAAATACCTTGATTTTGCTCTTTATTAAATTTCTTGTCATAGTTAATATGTCTTGGAACGTATGAAAGCAGACTAGTAGATTAATTAGACTGCTTTGTGTATGCCTTGTTCTTATAGTCAAATTAGTCTCCCTGGTGCTGTTTTTCAATATAGTCCTAGCTCATTTTATTCTGTTTTCTTGCTACGCATTTTTTTCCGTTCTTTTTTCCCCATCTACCAAGCTATTTTCCCATCATCCATATAGTAAGTGATTAGGAAATCTAAGTGTTTTCCTCACACATCAGAAAAGTAAATACAAGAAAACCCTCCCACATACAGCTTCAGCTGTCATAAATACACCATCATAAGACATAACTTGAACTGAACTGCTAGCAACTGAATGACATTAGCACTGTTAATTTAGGGACCACACCCTGAACACTATTTTATTCTTTATTTCCTAATCTCTTTCACATAATTGAATAGTTCTACTTTGTAAAGAAAACAACAGTAGAAGTGTCCTCTGTTTTAAAACATTGTAATGATTTGTCTTACAAACAGTCACGATTCAGTAGTAAAAAATAAGGATGAAGGTTTCATACGCACATAGCATGCTCTGTATCACATAACTACAGATACAAATGAACTGTATTGTCAGACGCATCACGCAGTAGCAGTCAAGTATTATTCATGTCTTCAGCTTCATTAGCAAGCCCAAGACATCTCCAGTACATACGCCTACACACACCAAATAAACTGCTAGAGAAAGAATTTATTTCCTGAAGGCATTATTCTAAATTGCTTGGAGCAGCTAAAGGTGGGTGAACGTAGGATCCAGTGCATTTAGATCGCGGCTCGACACTCAGAAATATACAGTAGTTCAATTCCCAACATTACAGGGCATGAATCACACTGTAGCTGTAATTCACCTTGCATTTCTAAATATATTAGGTGTATTCAAGGAAACATGCAAAGTGACACATTTATATCGGGACTTCTTTGCTATGTTTGGGCCGCATATTCTGCTACCCTGAATACTGCAGGGCAACAGAATAATAATATTATTAGGAAAAGCATATTAATACAAATATTTGAAAGTTAATCCCCAAAAGTTGTGCACAAGATCCTGTGCTGACTAAATCTGACAATGCAAGATGAAGTAGTATCACATCTGATCTACAAAGGTTTTATATTAAATAATCCACACATTTCTACCCATGCAAAAAAAACTGGCAGTAATGAATGCTGTACAGAGGAAACAGCTGCATTTACAACTAGATCTAGTGCAGAGTATAGTTTAGACAAGTTTATGGATTCATTTCAGAATTTTTAAATACATTATTTTATTGATAGTTTTTTATGATCAGCCACGTCTTCTTATGATGTGTGCTCCTGCAGAAATGAAGCCTGCTCCAAAACTCACTACAGTCCACAAGATACTTTCCATTAATGTGAATGGCTTTGGGAACACGCTCACACCAGATGAAGAAACCAAATTTGAAAAATTGCAGATTTCCTGTTGTTCTCTTTGTAGGAATGGTGCAAGTATAGAGGCATTTGCAGAACCATGTGTACCTAATAGAAACTCTCCTGACTGCTGCTGAGCAAGCCCCAGATTGTAAAAATATTATAAAAGAGCAACCACTAAAATATAGTGAATGAATTTCTACCACCCAACAAGTTTCATTCTCAGGAAGATAAACCTTTGGTGCATTCACTCCTGGGCTAATACCTCCCCCAGATCTCCACCATCATATGTCTCCAGATAGCCCAAGTGCTCATATCTGGCCAAAATGAATTCATAGCAGGACCCCCAGCAGGTGAGCATTGGTGGCCATGTCACCTTTGCATGTCCCCAAACCTCAGAGCTTTAGTAGCAAGGTTCTGCCTACAGCATAATTTACAGCACCTTTGTAGTATCTCTAGCTGTCAGCCAGTGCAGCAGTCCTCAAGAAGCCATTCTAGCTACACCAGTGGCCAGAATACAGCAACATTTGGGCCACAGCCCTTCCTTTTCTATATGGCTGTAGTTCTCCCTTATGGAGCACGTTGTGCAAAGAAGGGCACAGTGCCAGTTATGGCTCCAGGATGTCCACTTCAGTAGGCCATTCAAGTCAGCCCAAAGACTAATTTCTGATGCCAGTGATTTATAGAGGCCAAGAATTTGGCCCCTTACATCAGTTTCCAGGATCTTTACAATATTGGGGCATAATTGCAAGGGCTTTATGAAGCGTTGCTGCTCAGCAGTAAGTGGTATATCAGTGGCCAATCCCAGTAGAAGATTAAAAGGGGAAGAAGCATGTTCCAGCAATGAAGGTATTGGCCTGGGACCTGGCCTGGGGTTCCTTCTGCTCCACCACATACTTCCTGGGTGACCCTGAACAAAGCATTGGTCCCATTCCCTATCTGTAACAGTACTTCCCTGCTTCACTAGGAAGTTGTTGGGATTAATCCAGCACAGTTCGCGAGGTACTCAGCGCCATGATGACAGCATGGAAGAACTTGGGAAAGTTCACCTTCCAAGAGGCTGCATCACCATGGGAGCAAACCTAATAGATCACCAGGCCCTGAATCTGAAATGAAGTACAGGCGTTGCCCTGCCCCAGTGCATAGTCAGAGCCTCATGGAAGTCCTTCTTTGCAACAGCTGCTGAGGATGGGAAAGAAAAGCAAGTCAAAGCAAACCAATTTGGGTTGGGAGGAGAAAATGCCCAAACACACATTTTAAATCAGATTTGAAAACCAACCTGTCAGAAAGTGCACCAGGGACTAACAGAAGTCCATGTATTTTGCTGGGTCACAGAGATGGAGAGAGCCTAAAGATCAAGAACTTTGCAGCTATACAACACAACACTGTGGGTTCCTGCTTGTCTAGTGGTGATTTTAGTATCACTAGTCTGAAGGGTGTTCGTGGTTTGCTATCTTTATTTGTATTAGTTTTCCCTAATAAACCTGCTTGGTATGTCTTGCACACATACCAGAAAAGTAAATTGGGTTTTGCATACAGGTCCTAGCACAGCTCTCTTTTCTCTCTTCCCCTAAATCTTCTGCTTCTTTAATTATCTCTCTTTAGTAGACTGTGAGCCCCTTGGGGCAAGGATCATGCCTTCTTCTATTTTAGGAAACCACCCACAGGGAATAAATTATGGTAATCGTGTCAGCTAGAATTGGATTGTAGTGACTGTCAGGTGTGGGATAATCGGTGTCAGATATCCTCAGAATTAGATAACCCATAGTTTTGTTCTCAAAAGGAGAAAGACAGAGAAAGGGCAGCAGCACCAGACAAAGTTTAGAGGCCTGTGTATTCCCCATGTGAAAAGTTTGCAAAGAATAGTAAATGCAGTTAGCAAACATGGGAATGTTCAGGGTCTTTGTATGCTCCCCATTGCATTATAATAAGGTTTTCAGTTATTTAGGGAAAGGCTTAAAGTTGAATTCTACTGTAGCTTTCATTTTAACCACATATACTTCTTTCTTTGCTCATGCAGTTTTTTCAAACCCTTGTATGGCTGACATAGTCCATGTTCAGTCCTGAGCCCAAAGGACTTTATTTAATATTGTTTTAAAATATTAAAATTTACAAGCAGAAAAACAAATATTTTCCATATCTATCCAGGGTAGTTTAGTCCAGAGGCATAATAAGCTCCTTTGTTATTCTGGGCAAAATAGAGGGGGATGCCCAAGGAGCATATCTGAGGACACTCCTCCTGTCCAGGATGAGTGAAGGAAGAGGACTCTCAGGTTCCAACACCTCCCCCCCACACACACCTTAAAGGTGCTGAACAGGGAAATACAAACACACATCCAAGCCTCTAGCTGGTGATTTGATTTAAGCACCCCATCTCTAGTTATGGGGGTGCTCAGTCAGAAGAGCACCAGACTTAAATCAAGGGATTCATGTTCCTACTCAGGCATAAGCTGCATAGTTAGCATGAGGTTATGGTACTAGGGTCAAAATGGACCATGGCCCTTTTCACACTGGTCAAAAACCCCAACCAAGAGCCCTTCAAAAAGTCCAGCAAAGTCACCTCAAAAAAGTTCTTCCAAATCAATATGATTGCTATTTACAATATAAATGCATTAATGTAGCTATATTACTCATCTATAATTGATCGAGTACAAAATTCTGGGGTATTTTTGGTGAAAATAGGTTATTGGGACTTGGTTAAGGAACCAATCCCCCACTTGTAACATTGTTTCTTATGCGAAATTGGTTCCAAGTTACAACATTTCGACTTAAGACCCGGTTTTCAGGAACCAATTATGTCCCAAGTCCGAGGACCTGGACATGGAACTTACTTTGCTCTGGTTTTCATGAAAAAGACAAGCTGAAACTGGAAATCCAATAAGGGTCGTACAAACAAGGAAGGAAACAGGCACAGGACCTGAAGGACTGTGATAATGAAAGAGACCAATCAGAGAAGTTTTGATTCATATGACTGAATTCAAGTCATCAGGGCCTAATGAACTTCATCCCAAGGTAATAAAATAACTGGCAGAAGAGATCTCAGAACCCTGGGAAGTCATGGGAAACAGGCGAAGTACCAGAGGACTGGCAAATGGTCAACATAGCACCCCTCTTTAAAAAAGGGGCTAACCCAGGGAATTATAAACCAGCTATCCTGATTCCAGCACCTGAGAAATTACTGGAGCATATCCTAAATAAGTTCTTTTGCAAGTATCTTGAGAAGAAAAGGCTGATCATGAGCAGCCAGCATGGATTTTCTAGGGAAATATAATGCCAAACAAACTTGATCGCCTTCTTTGACAAAGAAGTTAACTGGATAGATTAAGGGAATGCAGTGGATAGAGTGCACCTGGACTTCAGTAATGCTTTTGACAAAGTCTCACCCGGCCACCTCATAAATAAATTGGAGAAATGTGAGCTATACAAATTTTCTAGAATGCAGATAGACAGCTGGTTTAATAGCCTTAAGCAAATGGTAATTACAAATGGATCCATATCAGACTGGCAGGAGATTTCAAGTAGAGTTCTGCCCTGGGTCCTATGCTGTTAAATGTGTTTCTTAAAAATGTAGAGGCTTGAACAGAGAGCTTCCTGAGCAAATTTATAGATGATACAAAACTAAGAAGGACTGTAAACACTCTGGAGGACAGGAGTACAAGGATCTTGATGAACTGGAAAGCTAAGCTAGACAGCAGGATGAAGTTCACCGCTGAAAAATGCAAGGTGTTGTGCCTAGGGGAAAATAATCAAAGCAAAAATATAAAAAGGGTGATATATCTGGCTGGATGATAGCACTATGGAGAAGGATCTTGGGCTCCAAACACTGATCTGCTATAT
This sequence comes from Crocodylus porosus, assembly GCF_001723895.1. Lineage (NCBI taxonomy): Eukaryota > Metazoa > Chordata > Crocodylia > Crocodylidae > Crocodylus > Crocodylus porosus. Next base: position 58,992,340 of record NW_017728906.1, on the reverse strand, counting down.
GATACATCCATTTGATAAAAAAAGCCAAATGAGGTTTCATTAACTGGAGTATTAGGTTTAAGACACAAAGGGTGCATCTACACAAGATGCTATGTTGCCATAGCAATGCACTCCCTTGCTTTAGGGCATCACTACAGTGACATAGTGGCTAAAAATGATTGTGCACTGCCAACATGGCACAGTAACAATGGCACCACAGGGGCAAATGTAGATGCACCCATTAGGTGACATTGCCACTCTACTCAACACTGATTAAGCTTCATCTAGAATATAGCATACAGTTCTGGGCTCCACATTTTAAAAAAGACGTGGAAAAGTTGGAGAGGGTCAAAATCCTGTTGACAGAAATGATAAAGGGCTGGTATAGTTTGCCTTCCAAAGAGAGATTGAGAGAAATAGGCATGTTCAGCTTGCAGAAAAGGCACTTAAATGGAGACATGATAGCAGTCTAGCACAGGTTTATGGAGGAGATTGGCTGGGTAGGATGGCAGAAAGGGGAGTTCTAGTTTAGGTATGTGATGGGTACAGTTGTGCTTGATTCTTGAGCTGTAGTGTAGAGTGGAGGACATTTGGTTTTCCCATGCCTCTGGGGCTTGCTGGTTGTCACATGGTCCTGGGAAGGAATTTTTTCTCCTTCTACTCCAAGCTTTTTTGCCTTCCTGAGATGCACTGTGTTGATGCAGCCAAGGCTAGGGTTTTTGACTGGCATGCACCAATGCTCCAGCTGGGGCTTAAACCTGTCCTGAATAGACAGTCTTCCTCCTCTTCTCAGGGCCAGAGCAATCATCATATCTGGAAGGAAGGAATGTTACCCCAGTCAGGGGGCTCTTGCCTTCCTCTGTAGTAGAGAGCATGATCCTTTTACTTGGATCTCTTAAGTGTGTTTTAAAAATCTACTTCCTGACTTTGCAGTGGCAGGATATTAACACATGACCTCATCCTTCTGACTTACCTGTGGATTGTTAGGATGTTCCTGATGTCTTCAGACATTGTGACTGGTTGTTGCATCAGAGGGCTGTTCATGTAGTTTTCGCCTGGAAGAGGCCAGATTGACGCTTGTCTAGGATGGTTTAAATAGGAGAGATCCTGCCTTGAGTCAGGGTTTGGACTAGACAACTTCCTGTCCTACTTTTCTATGATTCTACACATTCCAACTGCTCTGCATGTGTCATGTAAAACTGGTTGAGGATCTTAAATCAAACCAGACTCCTGATGTAGGTTTCACTAAGGAGGAAAAGTAAAATCACATTTGAAGTCACTTTCGGAGATTTAAGGTTATGTATGCTGAAGTTGAAATAGCTACACATTTGACTGAGTATTTTATACTCCATGATCCTCTAAAGCTAAAGCAGTTAAGAACACTAAACCAAATCACTTTGGGCATTTTACTCTGGGACACAGCACTGGGTGCTTTAATTGGCAAACCGTGCTAATTAAAAGTGCCAGTGTGTCCCACGTATCAGCATCCCCACATGTCCCCGCCCTGAAAGAATGGCAGTGGGGTGCTTTGAACTAAAGCTCATTGAATGTGTTTTATTTCAAAGTGCTCCACTGCCATTTTTTCAGCACAGGGACGCACAGGCGCAGGATACAAGTGCTGCCAGAGCATGTCAATTTCCCTGCTGAAGCATGTCAATTTCCAATTAATCGAGTCTGCTCTGACAGGCTGGGTTTCCAGCATGTTGGAGCAGGCTCCCCGCATGTCTATAGGAGCCCTTTGGTTTTCAGTCACCCTTAACTGCTTTTTTGGGTTTAACTCTGTGCTGCTTTAAGTACTTTACCTTTAAAGGTGTCCTTAAGCACTTAAAGCTGACCTACAAAAGGAGAGAAAAAAAAAGTGCTTATGCCCCTTGCTTTCTTCTTTATGACATTTTTTTAAAAGTACTCAAAGGGGTTTATATGACAGGAAGTGTTTCAAAGCCCCAGCATTTGAAGTTCTAGCTAGTTTTGGGGAGTGTGATTTTCAGAGATGTTGAGTATATTTAAAATTCAAGGGGAGCTCTAGTTCTTACACTTCTGGAAATTAGGCTGATCTCAAATATCTTTGGTCTGTTTGCTTATGGATAAATGATGGATATCACTTTGTTTCAAAAGAACCAGCAGAAATTGCACTGAGAGCTGTGGTTTTGCATATTATTCCTGCCTTGGTGTTTATACGCTCTATCTTCTTTCCTCAGAAGCACTTTCTATTCAGCTATCAGACCTCTGTGCCATTCAGACAGAGTACTGAAAAATTATTAAATATCTGTTCACAAGCACTGGCTGGTGGCATCTGGATGTCATTGCCTTGCCTTTTTTTCCTCCTGCCATATCTTCTTTGGAGAGAAATCACAGTATACAGAGAACTCGTATGGCACGTCCCCATGAGTAGGAACATGCATTTCCTGAGGGACAAACAGCAGCTGCACAATATGTATGGCTGCTTCTTATCCCCAGGAAATGTCCATGCATGCATGCTCTGGCACACAGCACATGGGTTCGGTAGGGGAGGCTGGAGCCAGCACTGTAGCTGGCTCCAACAGCCTTACCTGGGGTCCTGAGAGCCTCCAGGGGCTGCAGCCACAGCAATCCAGCAGCACAGAGCCCGGCTGGCAGTCAGAGCATTGCTTCAGCTGGCCAGACTCTAGGTTCCAGCAGTGCACGCTGCTGCCATGTGCATTACCATATTTTTTTTAAGGCGTGGATTTTTTTGACACCAAGATCTCTCAGTGTCAAAAATAAACCCCATGCTGCAAATGCCTGCATCGCTGGTTTGTGGCACTGCAAATGGGTCTGCAGCACCGCATACCACAAGTTCACACTCATCTGGCTGCACCCATAATGAATACAAAAAGAAAGGAAGAGACTGAAAAACCAACAGTGAAAGAACAACAAAATGTGCAAGTACCTACTAAATCTTCTGCATTTAAGGTAAAGAAAGCATGCATCTCTTTGCCATAGCATCTAGAAATTCCAGACCAGTAGTCTGGAATTTCTCTGTTGTTGCTGGCCTTTGGAATAGCACAGCAGTAAGAATCTACTTTGTCACTGAAAGAAGTTATACCAACTCTTTTCATGGATAAAATCAGTGGCATAATAAGTGGGGTTTGCACCCTGGGCAAACCCTGCAGCAGAACTGTGGGAGCCACACACGGGCTTCAAGAGCAGAGGGAGGAGTGGAGGTAGGCATCATACAAAAATCAATCCCCGACTGCTGCTGCCACTTCATGCTCCTTCCACCCTGGCTCTTGACCACCACGAGCTGCAGCTGTCCCAAGTTGGCTTCTGGAGCTGGTGCCCCTCATGCACCCTTGGTTGCACTACTGAATGAAATAACATATCCTGGATGAACAAATGTCAGAATAGAAGAATAAAGGTATCTCTTTAGTATCTATTTTCATTTCTTTTCATGTAGTAACATTTGGGATACTGGTGGCAAACTGTGACCAACCATCCATGAGATAGACCTATTATAGTTAAGGCAAGTGGAGATGACTGAGTGAATTTCCTGTCTATCTGTCCATAACACTTTATTCGCACTCTGATTCATTATCTGAAATGACCAGAGTGCTCCAACAGCATTCCAGACAGGCAGCGGCAGTGGTGCACTGCCATGATGACAGGGACGGAGGACTGGCCTCCCCCCTCCCCCAGCTCTGCTTCCTGGAGAACATGGTGGCAACAGAGCAGGGAGGCAAGGCCCTGGACCCAAAGGGGGGCAGGGGGAGCAGGCCCAGCCCCGCAGTGGCAGTGGGGAGGGTCAGGGGTGTGGGCCCAGCCCCAGCCCAGTCCCGAAGCAGCAGGGAGGAGAGGGTGGATTGGGGCTGGCCCTGGTCCCAAAGCAACAGGAGGGAGAGGATCCTTGAAGCGGTGGGGGGAGTGGGGAGGGAGCAGTCC
>NW_017728906.1:58951528-58988364 GCF_001723895.1 Crocodylus porosus | reverse complement strand
GAAGCAGCAGGGGGGAGAAGGAAAGTGTCCCTGGCCCCAAAGTGGTGAGCGGGGTGGGAGGGAATGACCCCAGCCCCAAAGCAGTGGTGGGAGCTAGACACAGGCCTCTGTCCCCACCTGCCCCTCCCCACATCATTCTTGATGGGCAATTTGTTAGCACATATTTGCTTAAGATTGTTGATGCCCTACATATCCAGAACAGGCCATCAGCCAAGCTTAGTCAATAAAACTCTCTCAACACATTAACATTTACCCTCATGAGTAAAAACCTTTCCTGTCCTTCTAAGGGAAGTCTATTGTGAAAGAGATGCTAAAAAAGGTGTTAAAGTCCTTGGATTCCAGAATTTGTCCCCAGTGCCAATCTGCATGTGGAATGGATGCAACAATAATGGCTGATGATTTTTCAGGGATAAGCAAAAGTAAAGTGACCTATCTAATTCCATTAACTATTTTTCATGACATGTTGAGTAGAAGTACTTTGACTCGACTCTGGGGTATTCCAGGAATAGATGAAGCATCCCTTTAGTATGAATATTAGTTAATCTACTGGGTTCACAGAAAACTGTCATGTTGGGGGGAGTGAGCAAATTGCTACTTTGTCATTCACTGTCATTGTGTCTGTGTGAAGTAGAATATGATAGACTTTATGCAATGGACATAAAGTCTGAGAAGTTTTACATTGTACTTTGAAAACAAAAATTTGGTCCATCTTTGAGAGATTCCAGATTTTTCTCTTTAAACTGGGCCACTTGAGGGGACAAGAAAAAACAAACAAACAAACAAAATTGCAGCTGGTTCCAACTAAAAATATCAGGTTCAGAACAGTCATTTTGCTGTCCCAGGATGACATACCAGCTTCCTTGAAACCAATGGCTCGCTCACCTCCACTGATGCTAGTATGGCCACAATTTTACCCTGAGTCACAGAAAAATGAATCAGGCTGAAATGTGTTAGCAACAACTCAACAAGGGAAAGCCCAAAGGTGTTTTGGGGGAAAAAGGTAAGGAGGGAAAGGGACCTAGAGAAGCAAGACAGCAGAAGAAAGTAATTAAGAGTGCATGTTTATTTTATTTTCTAGTGTCCCAGCCACCTGAGGAAGGTTTGGGATTGAGAGTATGGTCAAGGGTAGAAAGGTAAGAAAGGTTCATTGACTTAACAAAAACACGACTACCCATAGTATACTAAGACAGATAATGACAAACAATAATAAAATCGGCAGTCATCTCTGATGCCTGATGGATGACAAGTTTCTCTTTCCACAAAGTTCAGTGAAGTCAGGCATCCCCGATCAGCACTGTCTGAGAGGTACTGGGAAGGACCCTGGAATTCAGTCCTTGGGCTCCTCGAGATCTACGGGCCCACTGATCCAGGTCAACAGTGAACTAGTCCCTTTCACAGAGCTGTATCTTCCTTCTGAATGATTTCTGGATGTGCCAGCCAATTTATAACTTCTGAGCTGTGCTGATAACTTACAGCCATTCAGATTCTTGTTACTTCCTTAGACTGACCAATAGCAGTACAAGCCTTGCATTCTTTTGATAAGGTTAGTTTTAACTATGCCACAGGGCCTTACTACTTCAAGGCTTTGCTAAATTTACTAGGCCTCATTCTACATACAAGGCCTTACTACATGTTAGACTTTAATTAGGCTCTTATCAACAACATACAGTTTAATAGCTGAACAAATGACAGAAAAACATGTGGTCTAATCTTCATAGAGCCTTCAGCAAGCACCTTTATCATACAGACATAATTTCAGCTGTCACATTCTAGTCTCAAATTTTTACTGCCTCTGGATTCTCAGGTAGCAACAGAAGCTTGTTGTGTGTCCTTTACCCCCCTGAAAGCCAACACAGATCATGACTGAATAATTAACCAAGGTAAACCAATGCACTTAAAGAAGTGACATTGCTGATTCAGTGTGTGCCACTCCTTCCTCTAACTCAAACCGGAACCAATATCCTAATGGGATTTTGAGATGCTTTCTTTTGATTAAGTTACAAAAGTAAAACACTAACTACTAACAGTCAATAGAATCCTATGGCATATTTTACCAGGGTAGGGGTCTGTTGTTGCAGTCATATTTCAGTTAGGAATATTCTTGAGCTATCCACATTCCCTGCTTCTTTACTTCCTGTTTACCAGCCTTAGTAACAACAAAACAGTTGCAGAATCCCATTCAGAACAGGCCACATTTCTCTGGTAAGCATAGGTGGATCTAGGATTTTAAAAAGGGGGATGCAGGAGCCACGATTGGCATTGCAGGGGTCACTGCAATCCCCCACTTACAGCACCTCCCCTCACCTGGGTGGGCAGACTATGCCACAGAGACTTTGTTTTTGTCCCTGAATCAGGTAAGTATCTACCCCTTCCTCTTCCCCCCAGCTCTCAACACCCTCTCCCTTTCCCTCCATGTTCTCCCTTCTTCTCCCATTCCCACTGCTCTGTACTTATACCTCTGGGCTCAAGAAGAGGAAATCCAGTTGCTACTGGCTCAGTCCCAACCACTCCTGACCCACTCCAACCAAGCCAAGACAAGCAGCTGTATGGGGAGCTGAGCTCAGCTGGGGACAGCAGCAGTGACAGGTAGGTTTGCTCTTCACTGTGCCTGGTCATGGGCTGGCAGGGAACACCCAGGGGATGAAGCAAGGGAAGAACACACCTGCCACTGGCACCACTCTCCATGTAGGCTGGCTGGAGCATGGGCAGTGTCAGCAGCAGATGTTGGAAGGAGGCAAGTGGAACAGGGTGACATACCAGTAAGCACAGAGGGAAAGGGAGGGGATGCCAAGAGGGGTGTGTTCTTATCTGCTTTGGGACTTTAAGTCCCCGGCTGCTGCTATCATACAGCTATCTGAAAGGGGAGTATGACCATGCCACTGCAACCCCTCTGAATCTGTTCCTGCTGGTAGGTAGAATTATGCCTGCAATTCAGGCCTAAACCTGAAATCTTGTATTCAGACAAACGTATGCAAGTTTTACCATTAACTCAAGGGAAGTAGGCTTGAAATGCATGGGTGTGTCTACATGTGCAATTATTGTGCCTGAGTGTTACTGCACAGTAAACTCAGACGTATTAAGCTTTGGTCAGGAACACATCTACCCATGCTCCCTGTCAGGTGCAAATTTGTGCCTAACAGAACATCAGGTCTAGGGATGCTCCTGCCCTGCTCTGCCCCCCTGCAGCAACGTGAGGGGGCCAGCCCTGGGCTGGCAGGGGACACAGAGGCTTCCTCAGGCTGGCAGGGGGCTCAGGGTGGGCAGGTTCAGGCTGGCAGGAAATGTTTTTCTGGAAGCCAGTGGCCAGCATGCCGTAGACACTTCTTGTCCTCCCCCACCCTGAAGCAGCAACCAGGGCACTCGCTGACCACCTCCTGCTCCAGCACACCCAGTAGGGCTCCTGGGCGGCCACTCATGGCCCCAGGTCCACAGTGCAATCCCAAAAATACACACAATGTGGATAGTTTGCAAGAAGCACCAAACTTTATTGCCCTCCACTTCACAACAGCCTCCCTCCTTTCCACCCTTGCTCAGCTGCACCAGCAGCTGGCAGTTTCTCTAGCCACATGGCAGAGATAGTTCATTGGCTGCCTCAAGCTAGTCTTTTATTGGTGGTGCATGTCGGAGTTAGGGAGGAGTGTGGTGTTGGGAGGGAAGGAGGGAAAAAGTCTGCTGTTGGGGTGCAGTTTGCACGCAACATCAGCATCTACATATCTGCTACTGTGAATTAGTTAACATGCTGTTTTTCTAGTACCTGTATGTGTTGGTAGTAACAAACAGTGCATTAGACTAATTTAATGCACAGTAAATGCCACACACATGTAGACACTGATGCTTTACTGTGCATTAAATTAGTCTAATGAGCAGTAAAGCATTTCATGTAAAATGCACCCAGTGTATATTTTGAGATGCACTCAGGATCTCCAATGAAATCAATTAAATTCTTCTAAAAAGGTACAAAATGAAGGCTTTACATACAAGTCACTAATTCTTGCTGGTGTAACAGAGAAAGACATTAAAAGCCTTTTTGTATCTACTGCCACCAATCTTGTGTCATCTGCAAATGTTAATGAGCAGAGAGTTTATTTCCTTCAAGATAATTTATTTAATAAATTGAATCAAATCAGTCCCTGCAGAATTCCAGTAGGGCCATCCCCCATTTTACAGTACTTTTCCACTAATGTCTGCTTTAAGAGCCCCGTTCCTAATCCATTTAACATGTCTTCTGGCCTCCGTGTCTTTTGCACCAAAAAAGTAACAGATACAAAAAAGAGAAATCACCATGTTCCACCAGCATATTCTGTTACAGGCCCATAGTTCAGAATTTGTTATGATGACCATCTACAGGAAATGTAAAATAACTGGTAACTGCTAAAAAGTTAGTATATTCATACCGATGCACGCACATGCACACTTAAAACCAAACAAGAACCCACACACAGACATCCCTGAGATTCACTCACATAAGGAACATGTGCCTCAGCCACTGTCAGAAAGCAGTGACAAAAACCTCTTTTCTCCAATACAGTATCCCTGCCATATCACCATTTGTACTGCAAAGGAGCAATGCAATCTCTGAGCTGCAGCTTTGTTCCAAACAGCAACAAGTACCTTTTTATATTATGAAACCTTTTTTTTTTTTTTTTAATTAGCAAAAGTCCACCTGCTTTGGACTATTTATATCCTTGTTCCCAATGCTAATTTTAATAGCCAATGCATAAACCACCTCAACAAAGATGTGTAATGGAAATGCTGACAGACCTTTGGCTATAACATCACAAACAGCAGCACTATAGCAACCTCTGCAGAAGTTCCTATGCCCAGAGAATTGCAATACAGCACTTTCTCCTGGGAATGGTATATTCCAGTCCTACATTTCCTACGAGGCATTGTTTCAAAGTAACGGTTATCTGGATACCAAAGGATAAAGCTAGACCATTATATGAATATTTTAATTAGAAGCATGTCTTGTGAAAGCTTCAGAATGGAGAAAGCAGAGAAACTTATTTGAGGTTCCATCCATGAAAAAAAAAAAAAAAAAAAAAGTGGTGGAGAGAACTCTAAAATATTTTCCAGTCATAGAAGAGATAATTGGATGAAGTGAAGGGGAAACAAATTCAATGTGATAAATGTAATAGATATTTATTGCTACAGAGGATTAGTTTAAATTACCTTCAAGCATGAGCTTTATGCTAGAAATGATAATTTGATAAGTGAAACCTGCTTTTCCTTTTTTATTATATTAACTTCTCTTATTGTGATGCACCATACAAGGGGAAAAAAAATCATATTATGTTTTGGCTGAACTATGGAATAACCTTGAAAGTATGCTACAGAATTTCTGTTTCTTTTTTTAGGTCTCCACAATGAGACCATTACGGTAGTAATAAAGCTATGTAGGAGATTAGACTGATGCAGAACACAGTATGTGACCTTTTCTTCATGGAGAGAATACTGCTGTGACATCAGCTGACCAGGATTCAAGAGAATAAATCAAAATATCCAAGGGTAAAAAGTGGTGCTTAAAAACAATTTAAATTTACCAAGTGTGAATATTCTTTATTCAACTATAAATTAAGCAGTCTTTCAAAATATATTTTATTGTTATAATATAAACATTTCCTACACACAATGCATGTACACAAGCACAAGCAGACACACACACACACACACACACACACACACTATTGGCAACATTCATTTCACTTCTGCACTGATCTTTGGTAGAACGTTGTAGTAAGTTTCGCTATTATAGTGAAGGGATTTTCATTATTTACAATAGAAAAAAAAAGTCTCATATGCTGTCTATATTAAACTGATCAGAGAAGAAAGTATGAGGACTACTAGAGAAAATACGAAGTTCAAATATGGTCTCTGAATTGGTATGTGGGGATTTTAAGTCTTTCTTCTTGTTATAACATTTAGAGACCTTTCTGTACTGCTTCAGGCAAAAATGCAAACAATAATTTTGCTGAAATAAGAACTACTGAATAAGGACATAAGCTACATTTTTCTGTCTGAAACAGACCTGGTGATGTGCTTAGGTAGATTGGATTTTTCTGATATTTGAGTTCTCTACAAGATGAACATGTATACAGATGCAGTCTACAGATACCACAAGTTTACTCTCACAGTGTTAGTACCAAGTTTTACATATACCCACAATAAAGCAAATGGATGAAATCCTAAAACATGATCATTTCCTTTTCCCACCCCCACTCCCCGACTCCCTACTGAGATTCTCTTTATTATGCAGCAGATCACAAAATTATTTCAGCCTATTACTAAGGGCTTGTCTGCAATGCCCTAATATAGATATTCCAGAGTAATTATTGTGAGAGTTATTTCAGCATAAACCCCAAAGCAGGCAGTCCAATGCCAGATTAAGAATGCCATTCTCTGATTTAGCTTAATCTACTTCCAAAGTGTCCTCACAAGGGCTTATTCTGGTCTACCTATTATGGGAAATTTTGAAATGTAGACCAGCCCTAAGACATGCAATGCCTGGTAAGGACATACATTTGTTCCCTACATGTTTTCAGCAAGGCTCCAAAGGAAACATTTGTTTAAGGAATAATTTTTTTTTAAAAGCAAAAAATGTAGGTCTATGTAATTGATGGGGGGGAGGCGGGGGGCATTCAGCATTGGCCTCTCTGCATATATTATCAAGCTTTACTGCTGGAAGAGTTTTCCGTCATAAGAATGCATTACATTGATAGCCCCTTCAACATCAAAACTATTACACAAATGGGGAAATTAAAATCTAAGAACAAAATGAAAAAATGGCCTACCCCAGAGACTCCATGAAGTCCACTATGGTCCTCATTATTACTATTGATTTTACTATGGACAGTACTTAGATATTATGCTGATATGCAGTAGTATGAACACCAACAAGTGTGTCAGGCCAGTGCTCCTATATGAGAAACAAACATAAGAATAGCACTGACACTTTGAAAATCTTACTGTATGACCAGAACAAAGGCTAAGTTCTCTTTAGAACTATTCAAAGATTTTTTTTTTAAGTTGTAATGGACTCCAGTTCTGTACATGTGAGCAATGCCTTTTGCAGTAAACCTGTACCTCATGTCACCCCAATAGAGTCAGGAAAAATTCACAGAATGGCAAGTCAAATATTTATACCTTTATTTTCATTGAGAGTTTACAGGATTCTCACTCCAATGAGAGACATAATCATTTAAACAAAATCCCATAAATACTTTAAGTCACTGAGTTTAGACATAACCTTTTCATTTCACCTTAGAGTTCCATCCAACTCCCATTAACACTACTGGATCAGCTTCAGTTACCAATGGCCATACTCTACCCTTTATGGATTTTTCTTTGCCTTGGCATTTTCTGCTCATTAGTCCAAAAAGAAGCAAGTGAGTTTACAGCTCTCACATGTTCCTCGGCCCTGTAAACCCATACATCTCCCCATGGATCTAGAGAACTAGCACAGCTGCCCTTCTAGTCCACTTGCCTTGGCAGCACACCTCCTCAGAGGACCTGGCTTTCACTGGCTGATTCCCCTTTGCAGCTGTGTCATAGCTGTCCTGGAGCTATTCCAGATGTACAGACACATCCCCTTAGAATAGAAACAGATTGGGAAGAGAAGTACAGAGTGAAGCGTGGCTTCATTCCTCTTTGTCCCAGTTACAAAAGACCCTCTCTTGTCTAAAAAAAGTCACAGATTAACAATTTGTGCAACAGCAGGCATTCTGCTAGGTATATGTAAGGATAGAATCGTGCCACATTGTTGGCTCCTCTTCTATGAACCTCTGCCAGGATTCATCCATTTTCTCTCCTTGCAGAGCAGAAGGCATCACATTGTGATATTACAATTGTACAGCAAAGCAGGAAGGGAAGACCAGGTGGTCATTTCCCAGCACATGCTTGTTTTGCTTATCTAGGGAATTCAAATATACACAGAGTTATAGTGCAAAAGCTGCAGGATCCTGTGTCTTCCTCTCAGTCCTGGGGAGCTGGAGCTATTGATCATGTTGCCTTTCACATGATGCAGCCATCCCACCCGATTCCATGCCACTGACTTTCTTATTTGTGCCTTGAGTGTTGCACAAACATCAGGTGATCCACACTGTGTGGAATCGTTTACAAAGAATTCTTAAGTGAGCCAATGGCACCATCTAGTGTACTTATGCCTTAAAAGCCACACTCTGATCTGATCAGCTACACTGGCCGGCGTAACTCAAACTGCAGCCCAGGGAACCATATCATCTGGCCCACAGGGGTCCCCACAGATCCAAGAAATTGGAGGCATGGGAGCAGTGGCCAGTTGCCAAATTTCTGGACCTGTGGGCAGCCCTGCAGGTGGATAGTATAGCCCCACACACTAGATCAGGTGTGTGTAGCCAAAGTGGCATACCTGGGCTTTTGGGGCTGGGGCTGGACCTGCAGATCCCAACCTCACGCACTGATCTTGTGTAGGACACAGTCCATGAACCAACACCACACTACTCATCCAGCCTGTGGGGCTGAAAGTTTGAGTACCACAGAACTATGTTGTCTGACTTCTTTCAGGTGGGCAGCAGTGGATGAGTTTTGTTATTCATCAGAATGAAGAATACTAAATAAAGAGAGACTGTGCAGTTTTCATGCCTACAAATAGCTCTACCAATGCACACAACTAATGCTAATGCTTTGCTATTCCAGCCCCAGCTTCCTCTTGAAAAGTGTCCATTATTATTGCATATTTTAAGGGCTTCATACAATGTTTCTGTCTCGGACCTCTCCTAAGGCCCAACAGTGAAAACAAAGGAATTGGCAAATGATTCTTAGAGGAAAAACTGGTGTTGCGTATACTACTACTAAATCCCAATTTTGCATAATTTTGCATAAAGTGCTTCCTCTAAATGATAACAGCACAGTGTTATTTGAGGACGAATTTGAAGCCTTTGTTTGCTTAAAATTTGCTTCAAGTGTTTATTAATTTAATACAACATTCATCACTATGAACACAAGGCAAATTCAATACAAAGGGATTTAGGTCATGGATTCAATAAATTACTCAGAAATCATGGCTCAAGCTATGATACCCTATCATCAGCTGTGCTTTGCTTTAATAAATCAGCCCAAACTGCTCACATTAACAAGTAAAAATGAAACAAACACTACTTATCAACTAACCAGAAAACCACAAACTACCATACATAGCCTTAATTCATGTCCTGAAGCTCATCATGCTCATATTCTGGCAAATAAGTTCCAAGGCTTCTCCACTGGCTTTATTCAATGTCATCCCAAGACCTGACAGAAGGAGCGTCCAAGCTGCGTTAATTTACAAACATGTATAAGGGGACAACTGCTCTTGCAAGCTGGGCTACTTTGGAGTTTTTGGTCATGCTGTAACACAGGTGTGGGCAAGATGTGGCCCGCCAGGCCATTCTATCCAGCCTCCAGGGCCCCTAAAAAATTTAGAAAATTACAGTAAAAGTTCTGTTATCTAGCATCTTACAAGCTGGCATGCTCCACTAACCAGCCTGCTGGCTTGTAATATGAAGTGAAACTGGAAATGCCCACCATGGCACTTCCGATTTCTCTGAGCCTCAATAGCTCGGAGCAAAGCAGCCTGCTCTGCCAAGCCCCCACGGTCTGGGGGCATAACAGGCTGTTCAGGGCCCGCCTCCCTGTCCCATGGGGCCCACAGGAGGAGCTCTGATGCGGCAGGAGGGGCAGAGGGATGCCTCTGAGGCAGCAGGAGAAGCAGCGGCCAGGGCCGCTCAGTTAACCAGCATATTTTGTTATCTGGCATTCCCAATTCCTGGGGGATGCTGGATAACAAAGCTTTTACTGTAATATTTATCTGCCCCTGGCTGCCTGTCATGTGGCCCTCAATAGCTTGCCAAAACTCAGGAAGCGGCCCTTCACCCGAAATAATTGCTCACCCCTGCTGTAACACGTTAATCCATAATGAGTTACCTAATACAATTGGAAATGTTAATAGTGATACTTGCCCCACTGTCAGGGTTCACCCAAGAATGCATATTGGCAACCAGTCAGATGATAATCAAGTCATGATAACCAGATTCAACAGCAGACAATACTTTGCTTGTTTGCTGCAACAAACAAACAAACAAACAAACAAACAATCTCTTTTCCATGTCGTTCCTGGCAAAGACAAGACGACAGTGCAGAGACCTGATCCTAGGTGTTCCGTTTTCAAAGTTATCCATCAAATGCAGAAGGCCAGGAGCAAATTCTGCAGCCCCTGAAACTTCTGTGTAATTCTCAAAGTGCAAGTGTAAATAAAGCACATTGCATTTGCCTAGGTAACAAATGAGTGACAGACACCAAGAAGACTGACAGACTAAAGGAGGTAACAGGCCATCACTCCCTTATGAAAATGCAGGCATGCTGATGAGATGTAAAGAAACAAGTCATTTTGGCAAAAGAGCAAATAGAGATATAGTCTACTAAGATATATGCTTCCTTCAGTTATAAACATGACCACACCTCTTGTGACAAGTCGCATCTGTTCACCCTAGTCCCTGCTGTGATTGCATAGTATAAAACATACCTGAGATAGACTTTAACTAGCTAGTTCGAATACTAAGTGCTAGCACCATAGCTTCAGCCAAATATAGCTTATCTAGCTCATCGTGAGCTGAAAAGTCCACCTGAAAGGTCGAGTAAATGATTAGGTTAGTTGTGCAGCCTGTTTAGAGCCCTAAGTTACCTACCTTTCATGCTGGGAACTGTGGTAGCTTAAAGCACAGATTTAAGATAAGTACAGTATAGACAGACACAATGACCAGATTGAAACCAAAATCCTTCATCAAAGACCCTGTTTCAGGCCAAGACAATAATTAGTTGCTGCCCCTTTGTAGCAGCTTCCTGGCTCCACTCCATCAAATTTCACAGGATCTTGTGCATAAATTGACGATTCTTTATAGCCAACCGAATCAAACTGTCCTGGAAGGATCATTAGTATGATAGTACAAAGCCTCTCATGCAAGATTGTGTTTTTAAAGGTTAGATGTTCATAACAAAATTAAATTTACCATCAGTACAGCTTTAGGTCTGATACAGTCTAATTGCCACTGCAAATGATAATAAAGAAGTCCCACTGATTGCAGTGGGATTTGTACAGAACCTTAGTTCCAAACTTCAGTTTGAACCCAGATGGACAATGATTGAGGAAGGCTGTGGATTACAAGTTGCCGTCAATGCAATGGAATTACTGAAAATTCAGAATTTAAGCCTTCTTGATCAAGAAATATCAAACAAACAATCCCAGTCATTATTCACTTAGTTCTTCCACTAGTCCAGACCTATAACACACTGCTCAACACTGCAGTCAGAATGCGATCATCGACACCAAAAACAACTTCCTCTTTCCTTTATGGGCCTTCTCATGGTGCAATTCTACCACAAAGTGACCCATCTCATCATCCAGAACTTGTCTCTACCTTGCCTTCTCCCTTACCTAACAAACAGGGAAATTTAACCACAATCTTCAACCCCAGGCATGAAACTACAAAGGTATGGGCATATGAAACAGGGAAACCCTACCCCTGTTACTAGAAAAGGTAGCAAGAGAGCAGAGCATAGATGGACTCAGGGACTAAGAAGGGCAGGCAGCTAATGAAGCAATTAGCGGCACCTTGTAGGCAGAAGATCCAGTCATGTGGCCAAAAGAAAGGGGGTGGGGGAATATAAGACAAGTCTCTAGGCATGCAGGGAAGCATCCCCTGCTTGCAGCAAGGAGGAGAGGCCGTGGGAGATATCAGCTGCTGGAGGCAAGCTGCCCAGGAGAGCTGGGGGTATGAAGACTCCAATGAAGATAGGTTCTGTTGACAATTTTTACTCTGAGGAAGGAAGGCTGTTTATTTTTGGAAACATCTGGTTTACTTTTTTGTGCTGTATTTTAGACTTGAGACCATGGAACCAGGTTGTGGCTACAAGGGTGAAGGAAGCCATGAACAGGGGTGCCAGGGTAAACTCCCTTGCTATAGGAGCCAGAAGTTAGTCCCAAGCCAAAACACAGAGATTGGCATTGCAAGACTGGACCCCCAGGGGGAGCTGCCATCAAGGGAAGGAGACCCAGGGAGGAGCTTTGATCTTAAATCAGTGGATCAAGGTGGAGGCTATGACCAGAGAGAAAAGGAGGAGCCAGGCTACAATAGCTGAAGTCTCAACAAATCCTCAGAAACCTTCAGGAGCTCTTTATTAAATGTGAAAGTGCTGAGGGAAGGCAAAGGAGCCAGGTGTGGGGTCAGTCTAGCCTAACAGACCAAGTTACTTGCAAGGCTGCTACTGGCCCCAAGGACCTTCCCTCCCAACAAGAAGCATCAAAGTTGTGGCAGGTGAGATGGGAGGTGAAGCAGGACCAGGAGGAAATAGAACTGTGGGGCAGAACCCGTATCTATCCTACAGTATGAGCACAAGATACAGTATGATAAATCCCTGTCCTTGTTTATGCTAACAGTAACTGCCCCATGTGCACTCTTAGAAACAGAAGTTGCATATAAACCAGTTTAAGCAATTTGAAACTGGTTTAAACCTGTAACAGAACAGAAGTTCAGTGCACATAAGCCAGTTTCGAAATAACCAAAACTGGTTTAAGACAAACCTGGTTGAATGTACTATCAGACTTAACTGATTTGCGTCAAACTGGTTTACAGAACTTCTGTCCCAGACTCCCTCCTGGTTTAAGTTAAATCAGAGTTCCCCAACATCCCAGCACACTTTTCAGCCCTGGACTAGGCTGTGCTGTCTGCTCCAGAGAGCAGGGCTAGCACCACCCGTCTCCTCCCTAGTCAGAGCAGTGTGAGAAATGACCTGGTTTGCAATGAATGTAGTTCCTGTCAGTTTGCTGCAGACAGTATGAAGAAGCAGGGAGAGGGTGACTGAAAAGCTCAGTATCATTAACAGATGCTGTCCACATAAACAGTCCTCCCTTCCCCAAACCCCTGCCCCCCGCTTTGTCTCAGAGTTCAAACCAGGGGTCAGGGTCTGGCAACACTCCCCACCCCTTGCTGCTCAAGGGGTGGGGGGGGAAGCCCAGCAATGGCTGCTTCCCCCTCCCCATCCAGGCACACCCCATCCAGACACACTCCAGCTGGGAACTGTGCAGGCAGGGTGAGGCTTTAAACCCCTTCCTAATCATAGTGTCCTGCCGGGCCCTGGCCACACCTTCCCTGAGTTCAGCATTGTGGAAGGGAAGAGAAGGCTGCTCTAGTAACCCCCGGCTTCTAGCCTGAGCCACTACAGGCATGTGCCTGCATTTCTTGGTTCAAAAAGTGAATGCTTATCTACTTGTAAATCAGTTCAATCTCCACGGGTTAGACTAACCTGAAAAGATTGAATCAATTCAGGCTCGGGCTTTTTGAATGTCTCTCCCTAGCCCAGTTGTCATGAATGAGAAGTAACCCATGGTAGCTCTGTCACTGAGGGCTAACCTACTGCAAGTTAGCTTTCATAGACACTTATTTCAGAGTGGCTGGTGCACAGTAAATTGTTATACCTCACAGTAATGTGTTGGTAGCAATATTCTACAGCTCATGGAGCCCTGCCAGTATAGCAAAAATCACTTGATTTTGTGTGTATATCTTTGTTCCACATATTAGTCTTCAAAAGTGGCCCCTACCCCCTTGTGTTTGTTTCTAATCAACAATGCTATGTTTAAAAGCCCCAGTGCAATAAAGGATTAATCATAAATACACATGCAATGTAGTAAATGTGTTAACAGATATTTGAATTGAAAAGAGCTGTGAAAGAAAGAAAATAACACCCTATTAGCATGCTACATGGGTGTTAGACAGTTGCTAAATGTGTAAATCAATCTCCTTATTAAAATTAATATGCATCAGTTTTGTATTTTTAAAGCCATTGATCTTAATATACAGTAATGGATTATTATAAAGGTAATATACAATCTATATTTTTAAAATGTCCACAATCACTAATATTTATTTCTGATTTTACACTTACCTATTAACATTAGATTCATTATTTGTATGCAATTTATAATCTAGGAAATGTCTACAGAATTGCTTCAGGCCAGACTCAGCATTAGAATCTGGATTTTAATAATACACCTGTTATTTGAGCACCTTCTTACAGAGTAAATATAAGTGATATGGGCTCAGCTTTAATTACCTTCATTTATTTTCAAGCACATTCAGTTTTTTCCCCAAGGATATTAATTCTTTGTGAATTCTGCATGTTTCATCTTTATATATGTGTGGCTCACTGATGTCTTCTTTAATGTGCAGGCAAAATTCTTCACATACAGTATGCAATTGCATGGATAACCAAGCACTCATTTGTAAAAGACAATGATAGCAGATCTGAGAGTTATGTGAAAATAAGAGCTATGGAGCAGAAAAGTTATAGCAAAGTCTGGTCATAAATAAGATAATTCCAAGAAAATAAGCCAGAATTCATTAATATTCTTTGACACTTCCTAGTCTATCATCTAAGTGTATCCATCACACAGCTTTCTACTCTGAATGTATGAACTTCATTTCACAGAATCTAGAAGTATATTATAGAAATTATTTATAGGCATTATTTGCATCCAAATGTTGTAGGAGAAGGTGGTGGTAATATTGAAGCCCAATTGAAGTCCACAGGGACATATTTATTAACTTCACAGGGAATCTGATTTTACAGAAGATACATTTTTAAGGTCAAGGGCAGAAACAGTAAGGACCCAGCTTCACTAATGTTCTTTAGTCTGGAGAAGGGAAGACTGAGGGGGGGTGTTTAATAGCAGCCTTCAACTACCTGAAGGGGGTGGTTCTAGAGAGGATGCTCTCAGTGGTGGCAGATGACAGAACAAGGAGCAATGGTCTCAAGTTGCAGCAAGGGAAGTTTAGGTTAGATATTAGGAAGAACTTTCTCAAAAGGAGGGCAGTAAAACACTACAATGGGTTACCCAGAGAGGTTGTGAAATCTCCATCATTGCAGGTTTTTAAGACCAGGCAAGACAAAGCCTTGGCTAGGATGAGATAGTTGAGGATGGTCCTGTTTTGAGCAGAGGGTTGGAGTAGATGACCTCCAGCAGTCCCTTCCAATATTAGACTCAATTCTTTTTATTACTATTTCAATTTGCAGAGATTAATAACATGAGTGAAGCCAAACAAAGAGTTTGTGAGATTATTTGATAAAGAATCAAATAATTTCAAGAATCATTGGAAATTCATAGATGTTAGGGGCTGGAAGGGATCTCCCAAGATCATCAGGAGGTCCCTTCCAGCCTCTAACATTTATGAATCTATGAATTTCCAATGATTCTTGAAATTATTTGATTCTTTATCAAATAATCTCACAAACTCTTTGTTTGGCTTCACTCATGTTATTAATCTCTGCAAATTGAAATAGTAATAAAAAGAATTATGAGTCTAACATGCACTCCACTTGGTGTAGCTAAAGAGCTACCAGAAAGAGACAACTGATTGAGTGGCACTTAAGAAATGTTGAACACAGAGGTGCATCTGAATATAGACAAGTCAATTAACCTTACCTTACTTGTTAGCACTGCTAGTTCTTCACTGGTTTCATAAAGCTAGCTTTTCAGCATTAAATAGTTTTCAGATGCCAGGTAGCTTGAGATTTAGTACCCACAAGACTACTGGCCACCATTGTAATCAAAATGTCAGTGCCTACCAAAACATCCCAAAAATACAATAATCATTATACTTTAAAGGATCCTAAAAGAGAGAGAGAAAATGTAAGGACTTCAAAATCTTTCATATCACTTCCTCCTCTAATAGATTTTCTTGGAATATGATGGGCTTCTAACTGTGTGCTGAGCACAGAGTGAATGAAGGACATACATCAGTATAAGCTTCCATATATCAGCTCTGTTCTGAAGGAACCACCTCTATCAGTCCATTCTCCAAGTCCACTCAGTTCCTCCTTTCTCAAATGAAAATGCCAACAGGAGTGATAATATGCTGTCATCAGTTAGTTCAGAGTCTGTGCCTTCTGACTTAAAAAAAAGATTAAACTAAAAAGGATAATGAAAACAAATTACTCCTCTGCAGGAAATGCATTCACACTTAAATCTTCTCGACCACCTGTTAATTTATATTTATATTGTGGTGTCACAGGGCGGGGACGCCAGAGCAGCTGTGATCTCTCCTGGCGCCCCCTACCATGCCAAGTTGGCAGTCAAGCACCCTCATTCTCGCCCGTCTTTGATGATATTATGTTTTATAAGGGAGGCTGCCTTCTGTCCCCTTGGACACGGTGCTCTTATTTATCCTGGCCCTTGCTTCCCTAGATTGATTTGGTGCACTCAGCCTTATGGGCTATGCGTGGCTCCTACCTCCCCTTATACCATGCCCCAAGCCTCTCAGATGTCCCAGACATTGTTGAGTCAGTTATCAGTGCCCGCACCCTCACAGACGCTCACCAGGGCTGTCTTCGCCTAGTGGCCCACACCGGGCCCTTCTCCACGCCCTCTCCTGGGCTTCCCTCTATGCGCTCACCCTCCCTGGGCCTTCGTATTCCTAGACGCCCCCTCCGGGGCTTCATGTTCCTAGATGCCCCCTCCGGGGCTTCTTTCAGTGCTTGCCCTCTTGCTTGCGCTCCCACCCGCACTGGGGCCTTGCTCTGAGATCACGACGCCCGCACTGGGGCCTTGCTTTGTGACTCCTGCAATCGGGGCTCAGGTGGCTGTAGCAATGCCTGGCCCCCAGACCCCTTTCTGGATCCTACACCCCACTGGGGCTTTGCTCAATAGGGCTCAGGCAGCCTCGGCCTTACCTGGCCCTTGGACCCCCTTTCTGGGTCCTATGCCCCACTGGAGCTTCCCACAGTTGGGGCTCAGGCAGCCTCAGCCTTACCTGGCTCCCAGACCCCCTTTCCAGGTCCTACACCCCACTGGGGCTTTCCTCAACTGGGGGCTCAGGCAGCCTCGGCCTTACCTGGCTCCCACTGCACTGAACCCCCTTGTCAGGGTTGGGGTCAGTGCACCTCCTAACCACTGTGTCCTTTCTGGAACCAAACTGCTGTGCCCTCTCTGGCACCAGAAACTGTCCCCCCATGCTACCGGGGAGCTCCCATGAGGCCTCCTCCAACCCCTACAGCCTCACCCAGTCCTCCGGTGTAACAACAAACAACAAAACAATATCATAAGCCAACTGGCTACAACTCAAGAACTAAGCCACCTGACTAAACATAAACTCTAAGCCATCAAGGAGATTCTCTTCCCAAAAATCCCTACCAAGTCTTCCTCCACCTGGTCTCCTCCCAACGGAAGCTGCTCAGGCCACCAGACTTCTCTCCTCTGCCCGCTTCCACAGAGCTCCTACTTCCTCAGCAGCCAGAGGGGGAACTGACCTTCCAGCCTCAGCCTCGCTGTTTATAAAGGCCAGGCCCTGCCCCCTTCCGGTCAGCTGACCAGACTGGTCGCCCCGGCAACCTGCACCTCTGCTGCCCTGGTGACTGGCAGCTGAGCCCATATTACTGTTGTCAGTAGCAGGCACCTTAGTGCCCTGCTATATGTGATCAGCTCATACTTTCTTTTCAATTATTTATGAGAGAACAATCCTTTTCTTTTCACTACTGCCTCTTCAATAGCTCTTTCTGTAGACTTGCCACATTACAATGTACATGCACACGTGCATATGTATAAAAATAAGAGCACAAAACATAAAAAAAAGAAAAATGTTTGTTTGCAATTGCAAAACTTTCAGAATCCTAAAGTGTTTTCTAATCAGCAGCATTGGGGTTTTTTTTAATTGAGCACATTTTTTAATTATCTGAGGTGAGTTTTGTACATAGTCTGTAATATTGGAGCTGGAAATGCTGGTGTGGCAGGTTGTAATTCCTGCAGCCAAGCCCAGGAGCCAGCCTTCCCCCTATCCTACCTCCACCTAAACAGAATAGCAAAACATCAACGGAATTCCTCTCCCATCCAGGGCAAGGGCTTCAGTGCTGCTTTTCTTCTCAACCTTTCTCCCTCCCCAATATCATCTCTCTGAGAGCTTTTAACTTCCTCCAGGCCCAGCCAATCACCACACTCAGCTGGTCCAGAGCTCCCAGGCAGGCAGGCTATTACCCTCTAACCCCACTACAGCTGGACCTCAGTCCCATAAACATACACCTTGTTACCACTGGGACACTATATGTTGTACAATGTTAAAATTAATTGGAGGAAGTTTCTGCATGGCATCTTCCTTGTCCCTTGGTCCTCCAAGCCTGCTGGAATATGCCAGGCTGTAGAATATACTGAAATCCCACATGGAGACAACCTCAGTATTTTATTGTAGGGATTGGGAGAGTCTGATTGTCTATTGTTGAAGCGACAGCTTCCTCCAACATCAGTAAAAACCTTCTGTATACAGCACATCTCCTCATCTGCAACAGAATTTGGATCAGACTTTAACTTAGAGCTGATATAAGAGCAGCAGCTGTAATCTCAGGAGAGAGCCTGAACTAAAGACTCAGGGTTACAACAGATGTTGGAATTCTCAGAGGACAAGTCTTTTATCTTGGGATCCTGCAAATCTACAAACCCAGGGGAAAAGGTATTGTCTTCAACATTTCACAGGTATTTCAAGTGGAACAGTTGGTTTGTAGGTTTGCAAGATCCCATGATAAAAATCTTCATCTTGTAAGAATCCAATATCTGTTGTAACCCTGAGTCTCTAGTTCAAGCTACAGCAGGTCACTGAATGTTCACAGAGCAAACTTACTGTGCCAAGTAGCAGCAGATTTGGCATGATTCCCCATGAGCTGCCTCTCCAACTGGAAGCAGTATGGTTGCACTGACACAGCTATATCTCCCAAAAATGTAGCTGCAATGGCTTTGGATCAGGAGGCAGCCCACAAAAAGCATGCTTGAGAGCACTGCACATATTAGCAATACCACATCAGTCCAAAAAACCATTCAAGATCTTGGTATGGGAGCAGAAGCTTACTATTTCCACAACTAATTATGTGCAAGGACTGTTAAGGCTATCAATAGGAATGAGATCTCTGCCAGCAGCAATTTCTATATGAAGGAAATTTAAAGAACCATATCACCTGTCTCTTTCCTGTTAAAACTTGTCAGACCTTGACCATTTCTGTTACACAGAGGTAAAAGAGGGATATTTACTAGTGTTGAGTTTCTTAAACTTGCAATAGGCTTTTTTTTAAAGCGAAACTTTAAATTTACAAGACTCTTCCTTTCATGAAAATTCAGCCCTACAGTATGTAAACATTTTACAAAACCAAAATTATTTATGTATCAAAAGTGATTACTGTATAGTAGCATCCTTTCCCTGTGATTCTTATAAACTAAGCCCCACTCTCAAGTAAGTCTCAATGCAGCCAAATGTGTATGCATCCAAGTGGTCCCACTGACTTCAGTAAAAGAACTCATATGTTGCACATGCTTAAGTGCTTATCTGGATTGGACACTTAGTGAATACAATGCCACTGAACACAAAAGCTCTGAACCTGCTTATACCCAGTGCACATATATCACTCATAAGTGAAAACTCCTAAGAAATAAAGAAGCATAGGAACTCTGAAGCCCAATTGCCCAACAGAAACAGGCATGGGGGAAGGCTTTCTCTATGTATCAGTTTTTCTCACCATATAATCTACAGCCAGATATACACTAGAAATATGTGCCAGTATAATAATATCAGTCACAGTTGTGATATTATTTTGAAAATATGGTTAGGTCAAGGGAAAGAGTTTTTGCCATGCAGTTTATTCCATTCATGTAACTGGCCTGAATTAGATCAGCAAAGCACTGTTTTGCTAGAACAGACTGTGTCTATACCAGGAGTTGCACTGTTGTAATATATCAACGATATAATTTTCATTTATATATCTATCTATGTAACTTGTGTGTGTGTGCATACATATATGAACGATCTACATAAAGATATATATATGTGTGTGTGTGTGTATCTTTCATTTTTTAAATGAAAGAACTGGCTGAACTTGTAGCCTTATAGAAGCACCACTGGCCAAGCTGTTTGTCACAGAGCACTATGGTGCTCTGCTCCTATAAAGAGGGAAGGTGTGTAGCAGGGCACTAAAGTGCCTGCTACTTCGAGAGCCGGGATAACCACCCAGGTGCAGGTTGCCAGGGTAACCGGTGGGAGTCAGCTGACCAGAAGGGGCAGGGCTTGGCTCCTATATAACTCCCAGGCTGAGGCCAGGCAGGCGGTTTCCCTGCCAGCAGCCATGGGGGAAGGAGCTCTCCCAGAGCAAACAGAGGGGAGAGGCCAGACTGCAGGTACAGCTCTGAGACTGGGGGAAGAATAGAGCACCCCTGATACAGCAGTAATAATGTTATAGCTGAGCAGCTTGAATTTATGTTAAAGCCCAGGGGCTTGTGTTTTGTTTCTTGTTGTATAAAAACCGGTGGTTTGGGTGAAGCTATTAAGGGTTGGAAGAGGCCTCATAGGGGACCTATGGCAGCGTGGGGACCCCAGCCCCAGAGAGGGCGCAACATCTTGGTGTGCACTGACCCCAGCCCTGAGAAGGGGAGTGGAGAGTTGGAGGCCAGGTAAGGCCTAGGCTGCCTGAGCCCTGCGTGGGGGTTCGAGACCCAGAAGAGAAGAGTTGGGGCCAGACATGGGTACAACCACCTGAGCCCCCCCCCCCAGTGGGAGAAGCCCCAGGCAAAGGGGGCAGCACTGAAGAGTGCCTGTGGGGTGCAGTGAGAGACAAGGGCTGTGGCTAAGACCAAACAATGTCCAGTACATATGCAAGGCTTGGGGCATGGTACAGGGGTGTTTGGAGCCACGCATAGCCCATAAGGCTGGGGTGCCCAGAACCCCATTATAGAAACAAGACTCGGGATAGCAGGAGAACCATGACCAAGAGGATGAGAGGCAGCCTCCCTTTAATTTACATAAGATCAAGACGTGGCGGCCAAGAACGAGGGTGCTTTAATGCAAACTTGGCACGGTAGGGGGTGCTAGGGGAGATCATGGCCACCCCTAGGACCCCACTCCATGACAGTTTAAAAAGTTGTGAAACTCAGGAGTGCTCCTGGACAACTGGAAGAGGGCAATGTGGTCCCCATCTTTAAGAAAAGAAACAGGGATGACCCTGCAAACTACAAACTGGTTAAGGAGGCCATCAACTACAAGCTGATAACAGATGGGGTGCTAAAAAAGCAGCCAGCATGCTTTGTCAAAGGTAGATCATGCCTGACAAACCTTGTGTCCTTCTACAACCAGGTAACTAACCATCTGGACAATGGACATGAGGTTGACATCATCTTAGACTTCAGTAAAGCTTTTGACTCTGTCTCCCATGGGATTCTCTCTAACAAACTGGAGAGTACTGGGCTGAACCAGTCTACAGTGAGGTGGGTGGACAACTGCCTTAGAGGCCGCTCCCAGAGAGTAGTAATCGATGGGATGGCCTCGTACTGGATGGGTTGGCCTCATACATCAGGGTCTACAAAGGCCCTATGACTCTATTTTTACCTTCCATCACAATGACAATAGTACTCCTCAGAAACTGCCAGGGTTTCCAATAGCTGCTGCCATGTCTAAAAACTCCCTTAGGGGAGTTTCCACTGTCTAAGAGTAGTAACACAATAGTTATTTTAGATTTAGAATATGTTGGCTTTACATCTGTTTTTTTCCACTGGTATCCGGGGAGTAGGTAAGAGGAGTGTGTGTTCTTGCTAGCCAATACAAACAGATTTTCCACATCTGCAGACAACAGAAACAGTCAACCCCATTAAAATGTGTTAGAGTCCACCAAACTGAGCATTCTGTTTTTCTAAGTCAGGGATAAAGACAATAGTAAAAATGTTTGAAACCAGAGCTGGTCAAAAAATGATTTATTTTTTTCCTTAAGAACTACACAATTACAGTCAAAAATGAAAAAAAAAATTGGATTAAAAAATATACAGTTCCTCATGGTAGCTGTAATTCATGTAGCTTTATGCCCCATTCTCCAACGGAGGCAAAAACGTCCTGGTCCAGCTACATGATCCCCGATGCAAAACAGCTCCCTTCAAGGCTTATGTTATATCCTGGCGGATGGAGTTCAGCTACTAGCCTAGCTCACAGAGGAGAATGGGGACAGGAGATAAATTATCTACCTCTTACTATAAGTCAAAATATCTGGATGCTTAGCTGAAGTATTTTTGTTTTCAGCCAACTTTTTCATATTTGATTTACTGCCAAAATATCTCTTCATTTTTCCAGGTATTGTTATATGTGTTATAAATTTCCCTTAATAAACAAAAAGGGTACCTCCTAAAGTGATATGAAACAATGATGGGATAGTCTTATATTAAAAAAGAAAAAAGTGGCACCATAAGACTTAACTAGTTTTGCCAGGCTTTGGAATTTAATAATAATTAAATTATTCATTTTTTATAATTGACCTACTCTTTTTCAGGTCCAAAGTCAAACTAACCCTCTGCTTTAATTAAATTGCAACATACTGTTAGTCTTTCAGTAGAAAAGTCAGTCATTTTGGTACTGGGAGTGTAATTAAGGACTATTAGCACCATGCAAGATAAATCCCATTTGCTACTGTCACTGAATAGTTCAATAGTTAATTTTATGCCTTTACATTTCTCACAATATCTGTAGCCTTCTTGCTTTGCAGACATGGGGTTGTACATTTTTAGGTTGTATAGCATTACAAAATAATTACTTCAGTGACAGAACTGCAATTCCCAAACATAATGAGGTTTTAAATATTCATTTGATATAATTTATGTCCTTTCAGCAGTCTTAAGACTTTATCAGAGAAGCCTTGCTTCATCCAATGTAAGATTTCATTCATATCAACAATGGTACTTTAGCCAAAGCTAGCACTTTCTAGGGCTTGCTTACCCATCATTTCAGTGGTTCTTTTCTGTCTTTTTCAAATACAACTATTTGGGAAAGACACTCTTTCATCTACAAACATGGATCTGTGAAAATGAAATTCTTGGAGAAAAGTATTCTTGTATGGACCACTACTTAGTACTGTATTATCTGGCATCAAAATATGAGAAAAGACAATATCATTTATATATAGCTTTCCTTGGCCTACAGAGTCAAAAGGTAAAGGGACCTTTTGACTCTGTAGGCCAACTAGAACTATGGAAGAAACCAGCAGTAACATCATGAATACTATACTATCAGTGCCATAGCAAGGGGAGGGCAAGCAGGGCGACCCCTCCCCCCCCCCAGGCACCAAAGCAAAGAGGTGCCAGCAGGCGCTACCCAGCCAGGATGGCACATGGGACTGAGCCACAAGCAGCTTGTTTGGGGGTGGGATTGGGACAGGGGAGAGCAGTTTCCACAACTGCGTGCACTCCCAGGCAAGCATGGGCAGCCATGTGCCCCAGGTGCCAAATTTCATGCCTATTGCACTGTATACTATTCAAATACAGCATCTAGAGTACATTCTAGGATTGGTGGTGCCCTGTACAGTAGTTTACCAACTAAGAGATATAACAATAATTTCTGCTTTCTCTGATACTTCTTAACCTATTCCTGAATAGGCCTCCAAAGTTATTAGATGCTTATCAACAATATTATGGTCTCAAATAGCTTGGAAATCAACACTCCTAAAACCAAAGTATTGGTATCTGGCAAAGGAAGAAACTAGTATGGTTTTTACAGATATTAGAGGTTGTGTACTCATGTAAATACCTCAGAACTTATTTTAATAAAAATCAGAGCTGAAATAAACATGATGAGAATTTAAGCATTAAAGCAAAACAAGACTTGGGCAGATTTTACCCTTTTACATTGAGACTAGTAGAAGGGCAGTATTGGCAGCACTAAAGGTCTATAGATCTAGACATGGGCAGATCTAGGATTTTGAAAAATGCGGTGCAGGTGTCAGGGCCCTAGAGGTGCAAAAAGAAGTATAACTTCATTGGAATGAGTTAAAAACAATCTGCAGGGCCGTGAAATAGGAGCTTCATTACCAGGAGCAGCTAACATACAGCAGAATTGCAAAACAAAGGATAGCTTGATTGGTGGAATATCAACACCAATAAAAATAAGCAAGGGTCATTAACACCTGTAGAATGAAGAGTTTAGAAGGGATCAGGTAATGAGCCATGAAGTCAAGTGACTCCCTCAGCACTGCCTGACTAGAAATGTTGCCACTATCAGACAGTTGGTTTTAAACTGTGGTGGACTAGAGATCAAAAGTCAGGGTGCAACTGCACCAGTCTGCTCCCCACTCCCCTGGATCTACCTATGTATCTAGAGTCCATTTTATTGTGTGTAGTGGAACTATGGAGTGCTAACCCCATGGGTCATTCCAAAATAAAAAACCATTTCTAATTACTTTTTAAGGTAGCTTTTATCTCTACCAAACTCTACAATGTAGGGACTCGGGCAATCTGAAATGGTGCTACCTGAGCACTTCAGTTCAAGTAAGAACTTTAAATTATTGGATAAAAATTAGAGTTTGTCCCCTTATCAGATACTCTAAGAAGTGCTCTTCAAAATAAACTTTTATATGGATGATTAGATAATATTTACACTTAGGGATCTACCTAAGGGGAGCCAAAGGGATTTTTTATGGGCTGCCTGTGGCACACAGAGCCAGTTTTGCAACCTTTTCATAGTGAGCCCACCCCCACCACTGATTGGCTGAGGGAGCCCAGTGGCCACACCCCTTGCTGCTGATTGGCTAAGAGGATTTCCCATCGTGAAGCCCTGCCCTGCCCCTCACCACTGACTGGTGGGGCAAGGCCACATGATAAGCAGCCCTTTCAATCAATCACCAGCAAGAGGTAGAGGAGGGGGCAGCCACCATCTTGGTTGCTCCACTTTGCACTGGCAGCTCCTCCCAACCCTGCTGGGCTGCGAGGCTGGGCTGCAATGTCCGTGAGGAGCACTAGCTCCTACTGGGAGTCAGTATTTTATTTTTAGTAAATATTTTTTTTTATTTCATGGATCTTGTGGACAAAGCCTGATTTCAGGGATAATGCCTGATTTTTGTAGTTTCCATGAAATCTGCAAAATTGCAACTTAAGTAAGTCCCTACTTATACTCTCCTCCAGACAAATGGCCTGAGAAATGTGCTGATAACTACTGACCCAATATTTCCCCCTTTAACAGGGAACCCCAATCCTACACGGGGACAGGGAGCAGGAGGAAAGAGCAGGATCCCCATCAAGCAAGACTTTTGTGGCATGCAAGAGCAGATTACTGCAGCAGCCAGCACCAGCAGGAACCCAGACCTTGACAACTGGGCTTGCTAAGCAGCTAAAGGGGCAGGGGAATCCAAAGAACTTATTCAGCTGAATAGGAACCTGTGGGCACATCTACAAGGGCAGCAGTCAGGTGACTATAAGGGACAGGGTTTGGCTGCTTAGAAGCACAGCCTCTGGGCCATGGGCTGGCAGGTTATATCTGCAGGCTTCCGGGGGAAGGAGTCAAGAACAAAGCTAGCTGCTAGGGGGAAAAAGAGGTATCCTGGGGCTCAGGATATTAGGTCAGCTTCTTATAACTGGGGCAACTGTTATGGCCCTGGGGGAACTTTGAGATGAGTAGTAAGTAAATAGTGAATTCTATGTGTTCCAGTTATTTTTTCTGCATCCAACTTTAACACCAGAGAACCAGGTTGTGGCTGTAGGGGCAACCTGGAGTCTGTGGAGCAGGGTGCCAAGGGGTCAAGACTAGTGTTTTGAGACTAATTTTGGCCAAGGATGTGTGGGTCTGAGGCCCAGGAAGCCAGGGGCCAGGGCAGCAGCCTTGAACTGAGGGAGCTCAGCCATATAAAAAAAGCCAAAGCCAGAAAGCCTGAAGCCTGGGCAAGGATTTGGGGGTCTGAGGTCCCCTCCAGTGTCAGTTTGGGGCCCCAGAGGTCCCCTCCAAATGGCAACTAAGAGTCATTTGTAAGGCATGGGCATGGGCATGGCTATGGTGGAAAAGAGAGGTAGAGGCCACAATTACAACCCCTAAGGCTATTAGGGCTATCTTAATTATTACACCCATGGAGATTAGGTGGAGTAGCCCCAAGTATTGGAGTAAGAGGAAATAATCCCTATACCGAGAGGAGAAGACCAAAGAAGAGGCTACCCCAGCAAATGGATGCACCCTCCCCTTAAACATGTTAAGATCAATACATGGCAGGCAAGAGACAGGAGGTAGAAGAGCACTGGCAGGCAAGTCTGTCTGATCAGAGGGGATTATAGGATACCAAAGAGGAGCGTGGTCAGATACCCTGAGCCTGTTACACCCCCATATTTAAAACAAGATCTACATTTAAAAATGAAAAACACCAGCATGCAGACAGATAGGTAGGCAGTGAGAATTTCTTGAATTTCCCCTTTTTTTAAATTAATAAAGACTCTTTTGGCCTAGAAGTGTACCTATCTGCAGTACAAAGCCACAAAAAATGAGTGGCCATTACAAAATTGGGGAGGTGGTGTCAGACCCCATATTTCAGCCAGGATATGTTCTTGTGGGAAGAATGAGGTAGATGATCTAAATCACTGTTAGTGGTCATCTTTGTTCTTTGCAGAAGTAAGAGGGAAATGGATCTCTCTGTTAGTGGAAAATGTTTAAATACTGATATAATGAAGAAAAAACAACTTGGCTCCTTTCCAACATGTTACAGCTTGTCCTCTACTCTGTAGGTTATATGCACTACTTGCACAAAGAATAAGGGCCAAAATCAAATAAAAAGTTAATTGGCATCCCTTTCAGCTATCAAACTGGCTGTTTACTAACGCAGAAGTCATCCTTTGCTTTGTACAGTCTAATTGTTCATATTCTAGAATAAAAGGGGAGGGAAGGTTCAAGTCCTATTTTTACCAAGCATGAATACTTTTAACTGAGACCCATAACCATATCAAGATTAGTCTTGGCATATTTCAGGCCAAGTGTACTAGGTTTTCAACAATAGCCAAGTTGCACAGTTGTTAGGGTAACTTGTCATACTTTATGCTTTAAAGTTGCACCTGTTTATAGAGTGGTGAATTATAGCATTGTTTAAAGTTTTCTTTTATATTCAGCCTAAAGTTCTGTATAGCCTTATTGTTATCTGAACTTTTCATTTTGCTGGTGTTTGCAATATCAACTGGCCTTGTTTCTTGCAAGCAGCTTATGGCCTTGAGTTTGCTTGCATGATGTTTTTTTCCTTTTCTATCACTGTGAGAAGGTTTTCTAACACAACATAGTAATAGTTTTGTTACTTGCTCAAATTAACTGAACTTGGCACTAACCAGCTGAATCAGATGGATGAAACAATTTTATATATTAATGAAAGGTGATAAAAGAGACCAATGGACAATGCTTAAAGTAAGACACTGGAAAAAGGCCAAATTAAGATGTGTGTTGAACAAAGGAATATGCTAACAGGATAAAATATGAACAAATATGCTAACTACAGATAGACCAATCCAAAAGCAAGGAGTCGAGTTAAAGAAAAGCATAAAAGAGGGAAGCAAGAAAGTGAAGTGTCGGTGTCGTCATCATCATTATCATTTACATCATGAATCCAGGTTTCAACACCCGTCTAGATCATCCCAGCCACCAACGCATGCTTTGCTTCAGGAACTGAGTGGCCATCTTTTCTGTAAGGCAAAGTCACATCTGGGATTGGGTGAGATCATTGTACTGTTTTTTCTCTCTCTGAAGATAGAAAGTGCCAAGACAATACTTGTTGTATTAATAAAGTTAGACTTCAACTTCAAGCCACTGAGTTGTCTGTGTTCATATTTCATGTTTCATTTAAGGGTTAATTGTGCTTCAATGATCCCTAAGCACTATCTGTAGATCAGTGGTGTGAACACAGTGGCTAAAATTCATCCACCATGCAAAGAATCAGCAAGGCTTCCTATACTCCATGTAGGGGTGGCAGTGAGGGACTGGAAAAGCAGCAACAATGCAAGGCTGTCTGCACATCCTCCACCTGCCAGAGAAAGACTCTCCAAAGATGATTTAAGAGATGGTATTTGGATTTTCAGGTTTGCCAGTCTACACAACAAACATAGAGTGTCCAAACACAACAGCCATGTATCCTACAAGTGTCTGGACAAAAGATGGATGTTACACTTCATTTTCATAGAACTGGATAGATGGAAAGTCAATTTCAAAAGCAAAGCCAATTGGCCCACTGTGGAAAAGGGAAACCCATATTTAGGTGTAACTGCATGGCAAGCAGGTAGCCTAGTTTGCATGAACATTTGCATGCAGACATACATATTGTGGAGCTTATCGATTGCACTTAGGGTCTGAAAACTTGATACATTGTGTCACATGCCAACTACTTATTTCAGATTTGTTGGCCTAGTCATTTAGTATTGGTACATTCACATTTTCAGCCTTGAATGTAATCATGTAAACCAGAAGCTGAAGTCAATCATTAGTGTACTATATGTAGTTTTGTAACTTGTCCAAAGTACAACTTCCGTTTATATCAATCAGAAGCTATAAACAGTCAGCAATGATTTTTCTTAAAAATGCCAAAAGCGTAACAAATTATTGAATAAGTTTTATGCATGAGAGAACCAATTCCCTGAAAATGCTTTGTATGTCTCAATGCAAAAAGAGTTACATGCTTTCTTTGTTCAGATGTCATACTGTTCTCCAAGCACTCTTTCAGAAAGGACATTCAGCCTGTCAGACATACATGTAATGTAAGTGATTGTTGTGTTTGTTATACCACCACAAGAAAGATATATACTACATATGGCTGTATAGAGGCATAATAAATATATTTTGTTCATGCATCTTTCCACATGAAAATTAAAATGTTGCTTTTAAAAATAAAAAAAAACAAACGCAAAAAATAAAGGAGCCATTATTCATATCCTACAGCTAGAATTCTAGTAGTTATACTGAACACAATTTTGTTGGGAAATCTTCCATATGATATTGTCATTACTATAGAAGCTTGTAAATTTGATTACATTCTATCAAAAGCTCAGAGTTAATCACTATTGCAATATGGCCTTTTACAGAGCTCCAGTGCTGATCTCAGTCTTTTTTATATAAAAAGTATTCTTTCTATCGTAACCTCAGCAAAAACTACAAATGACATAACTCCTCAAATGTTATAACAATCCCAAAAGGTTCACATTTAAATGTTGACTATCTTAATGCAGCCTGTAAGTTAACCAATTAAAAGAAAAGAGAAATTAGTGACAATTCATCTTTGAGGTTGTACCGTTGAGGTTACAGACAAATAGTGCAATTAAATCCTCTTTGCTTGTACACAGTGTCTTGTAAGTCAGCTAAAAGTCACCCAGGACACACTAGACTAATAAGTAAAGTTGAGAACAAGAGGATGGTGACATGAAGGAAGTTGTGAAATGTGTTGGTTATACAACAGTCACACATGTAGAATAAAAAACAAAATAAAACAAGAACACTTTAAATAAGAGGCCTTCTCTTACTTCAATATACAGACAGAAAGGGAGTCAAATATCTACAGGCTAGTAGTATAAATATATTAAGTACTCAGGGGTTCACTTTTTCACATATTAGTAAGCCATTTTGTTAAGGTTCTAGGTAGTTATCATCTTCTCACAAAGCTGAAACAGAAAAATGTTTAAATGTCTCATACAAAATTAACACATTTCTTTCCTAACAGGAGGTAAAAATCTCTTAACCTGGAAATCCTTCCACTAGATTTGACTAGGAAATCATCTTGCCTTTGCCAGAAGTTTTGCAAGAGGAAACTGAATAAACATTGAACAGAGATAATTCAAGAGTAGCATTCCTACATTCATGTAGGGGGTTAAGCCAATTGACCTTCAGAAGCTAAGTACAGACATTCAAAAACCCCTGGTGGAAGCACCCTAACTAAAGCTTTACATAAAAAGCTATTAAGTAAAGTGCTATAAGTTAGAGCAGGCAGGAACCCAACAGACATTCACTGTTCGGTGGGGGTGGGGCTCGGAGCCTGCCTGCACTGGCGGAGGCCAGCAACTGGGAGGGTACTTCTACGCACCACCCAGGAGGCTGCTGGAGTGGCCCCTCTCTCAAGCCCTGCCCTGCCCCCTCCTTGCCAGCTGGCAGCTGTCAGCAGGCTGTGGGGGTGAGGAGGGAAGAGGAAGCCCCCAGGCTGCACAAACCCCCCACCATTGCTGGGTCAGGAATTGTGGGGCGGAGAGACAGGTCAGGTCTGTGCTACCAGAGCCCTCCCCTCACCTCAAGTTTCTGACATGGCCAAAAGCTAGGCCAGGCAGTCTCCTGCTATAGCCACTGGCTGCAGTTGTCAGGTGGCTCAGTCGAGGGGTGGATGAAGGGAGCCCCCCCGCCACACAGACCCAGCCTACCAACCCCAAATCCCAACCCAGCAATCTGAAGGGTGCCCCATGTGTTCCACAGCTTTTCCTCATGTTTCAGTATATTCAATGTCCTGTACCTCCCCCCATATCCCCACTGCTGAGGAATAGTCTTAAAACTTTGCATAGGCCAGTTTCTTGCCTGAAAAGAATTCAGTTACTCAGAGACTGAGGAGATGATGCATTGAAAAAGAACCTGGTCTTGATACCAGACCAATGGTATCCTCTTTGCCAGTCATGGGTCTTCATTATAGGATTACCATATGTCATTATAGGATTACCATATGTCCCGGACATGTCCTCTTTTTTGGTCCTCAGTCCAAGAGGGTTTTGAAATGCAAGCAAATGTCCAGGTTTTTGCTGTGCCTCTGCTTTCTCCCAGCACTTTCGGCTTGACTGCTTGGGGTTGGGATAGTGGGGGAAGGTGCTTGGAGGCCAGGGGATCACGTGCTCTGCTCATGGGCCCCGCAGCTACCGGCAAGAGAGAGAGAGACTATGTGAGAGCTGCACAGGCAGCAGGGCTGGGGGGGACAGGGGGAAGGGGGTCGGGAGTGAGGGGTATCAGCAGGGATATAGGGGGCTGCAGGTTGGAAGTGAAGGACACCAGCATGGTCTGGGGGGGCCAGTTACTTTGGGTTGTGAGCAGGAGGCAGCAGAAGGGCTGGGGGGGCCATGGCTTAGGAGTGAGGGGCAGAGGCAGGGCTCACTGCCTCCTCCCCACAGTCATATAACCCTTCTCCCTTTCATCCCATCCCTCCCCCTCACCCAGGTGTCCTCTTTTTTTAAACTGGAAATATGGATACCCTATTTATTATCAATAATTTACAGAAGACATAAGGACGAATTTCTTTACTGTCCGAGCCCCCAAGGTCTGGAACAGTCTGCCAGCGGAGGTGGTTCAAGCACCTACACTGAACACCTTCAAGAGCAAATCGGATGCTTATCTTGCTGGGATCCTATGACCCCAGCTGACTTCCTGCCCTTTGGGCAGGGGGCTGGACTCGATGATCTCCCGAGGTCCCTTCCAGCCCTAATGTCTATGAAATCTATGAAACTTAACTAGGTTTGTGCAGTGAGGCAGTGCCATCAGAAGCAGAAAAGTAGTGAGACTTCTAGTTCCTTTCTCTCAAACATTAGATCACTTCCCCCACTGGTTTACAAGACAGAGAAACAATACTCCTGGCCTACAAATTGCTGCAGCTTCACATAAAGGGTCACCATCAACCCATATATCTTTCAAAGGATCACCATCAACCCAAGGCTCCTTATCAGATTTTTTTAACCTAATGCTGCCAAAAGGAAAACTTCAGATTACCAAGATTTCCTCCCATTCCCTGTATTTGTACTTCACACTCCCTTAAAGATCATGTAATTTCAGTTCATAAAAAAATAAAAGGTTTTGAACTGAAACTTGTTCCACTGAAACAATTGGTATTATGCATCTTGAAATTTGCATTAAAATTTACACGTCAAGGACTTTATTGCAATTGCTGTGATGTTATGCTTCTAACAAACCTGCAAAAAAGATTTTTTCTGCTTTAAGGTACAGATAGACTTATTTATTTTTTTCTATAAAATAAAATACAATTGCCATCAAAAACAAGTCTCATTTCTTTATTAGCTAACCACATTTTTCCATGAGAAAATTTCATTCAGGTAGAAGTTCTGAAAGCCTCTGCTGTAATTTCTGATATGCAATTAGCAAAATCAACACATTCCAAAGTTTTTTCTGTGAATAGTACACAACAAAATGCTACAATCAGTTATTGACAGAATGATCTACCTTATGGTGCCAATACAGAGAGTAGCTTAGTACATATAATTACAATAATTACACAGCACAATACACATACAACAACAAAATAGTAGAGTGCTCCAAACTGGCACTCCTTCAACCAAATTCTATTCCTGGCTTGCACTATTATAAACTAAAACAACTCCATTAAAGCAGTATTCTCTCCTGCCCATAACATTTGTACACTTCAGTCTATGCTGACTTCTACAGGGAAGCTGTGGTGCTCTTGTTGATGCATAAAAAAACAAATGGTTTGTGATCCTGTGACCCAGGGAGACTCTTTATTTCTAACACCCAAATTAACAGTGACACTCAAGTTATGTCTGGTTTTAATTCACCAGTGAAGACAAAGCCCAACTGGGAAGCTGCAGCATTTCATCACCTATTTTATTCAAGCCAACATACTTTGGTTTAAATGGGAGTGACAATAAAAGCATGTGAAAACAGGGGGCTCTATTTTGGAACCAAATATGAGAAATTCACAAAATTTGGTGGGGGGGAGAGGGGTTGAGTCTTCATTTTGAAATGAAAAGTAGAATTTTTTTTTATTTCATCACAGAACAAAAAATCCAACCAAGTTTCAGTAAAAAGTAACTAGAATATTTCATGGTAGGGGGAAAAAAATCCATAAACAAAACTAAGCCTTAGATCCCAAGCTCCAAGGTTCTTAAGATCTCAACTTATGGGGAGCCAAGAGCCTAACAGTCCAGGGCATCACAGAGCTATGGACAAACATTACATATAAACCGGTTTAAGTGATCAGCAACTGGTTTAAACCTTTAACAGAACAGATGTTCAGTGCACATAAACTGGTTTGGAAATGGCTGAAATCGGTTTGAGATAAATCTGGTTGAATGTAGTACCAGACTTAACTGATTTGGGTCAAACCAGTTTATGCAATCTCTATCCCAGACCCCTTGCTAGTTTAAGATAAACTAGAAAGCCCTAGCATCCCTGGATGCTCTCTGGGCTGAGCGGGCCTCTCTGCTCCACAGGAGGGCTAGCCCCTCCCCTCTGCTCCCTGGCTGCAGCTCCAGGGACTGCAGGTTGCTTCCCCCCTCCCCTCACCACTCCCCGCTAAGCAGGAATTCCCCCCTCCCTTCTGCCTTGCTCAGGAGGTGCCTGTGTA
The DNA here is from genome assembly GCF_001723895.1 of Crocodylus porosus. Lineage (NCBI taxonomy): Eukaryota > Metazoa > Chordata > Crocodylia > Crocodylidae > Crocodylus > Crocodylus porosus. The sequence continues at coordinate 58,955,238 of NW_017728906.1, read as the reverse complement.
TTAGCTATCAGACCACATGCTCGCTATGGTCCCTGCTAAATCAACAGTTAAAATGAACAGGCAGAATCAGCAAGTAGCTGGTAATGTCCCTCTGCTGTTTTCTTAATTGGGTGATAAATACTGTTATCAATTCCCTTCTGGGCTAATCAGACCTCCTGCTAGAGCCTGGCCACACACCCCTCAGCTCTATGCTGTGGAAGGAAGGGAGGGCTGCTGTAACACCCCCTGGCTTTTAGCCTGAGCCACTGCATCCATGTACCTGTATTTCTGGGATGTACAGATATTTAGAGTCAATATCAAAAGTTGCCTTCCTCCAGGCCCAGGTGTGTGAGTTGTCCTTCCATATCTCCCTCTTACCTCAATATCTGCAGCATTTCCCATTCCTCACTTGATTCCATCTAGGAATCAATCTCCAATCTGCCTTTCTTTTTATACGGTTATAATTATGGGCAATAAAGACAGGAAATAGCACATAGAAAGGATGGAAGTCAGGATGACAGAATTGTTGACAGATTCCCTGTATTTTCAGACTAAACAGTGCAGTTCAGTTACAAACATGGGGTAGAGAGGATGAATGACCTGCCAGCATTCCCTTGTGTGAGGAGCTTAGATGTTTTCTGTGTGGATAGTAGTGCTGGATTTGAGGCAGCCTTTAAGTTAACCCTAACTAGCAGTGTACCCATAGCCTTAGAGCCAAAGCTAGAACTATCTCCATCAGGTCTTCTGTGGCTGCTTCTGATTTGTACACAGGAAGCCTTGAAGCACTGACAGCCCAGCTCTGCAGTAGAGAGCCTGGAAACCCCAGGATCTTTAATGCTGGGGCATTCAGCATGAATGTTGTATTCACTACCCCTCCTCATTCGTCTGCCGGAATCTGGTTCTTTCAATTCTCAGGGTTCAAAATATTAAGATGCACAAACTTTGGAGCTAGGGACAAAAGTTACACATAAACCAATTTAAGTGATCAGAAGCCAGTTTAAACCTGTAACAGAACAGAAGGTCAGGGCACACAACCCAGTTTCAAAATGACTGAAACTGATTTAAGATAAACCTGGTTAAATGTAATATCAGACTAAACTGATTTAGGTCAAGCCGGTTTATGGAACTTCTGTCCCAGACCCCTTCCTGGTTTAAGTTAATTCACAGTCCCTCTGCATCCCAGGATGCTTTGCAGCCCAGAGTTGAGCTGTGATTTCTGCTCCAGCAGAGCAGGGTTGGCCCCACCCCTCTCCTCCTCAGCTGGAGCACTGTCACTGCTCTGGCTGACTGAGAAGGTGGTGGGGGTTGGAAACTCTGCTCCCCAGTAGCCTGAAAGGAAGGGGGAGGGGTTAATTCCCCCCCATCCCCTCTCCCACTGGCATGGGACCCAGGCTGGGGTGCTGCTCATACCCAGCCCCCCCTCCACTCTGGGTCACTGCTTGAGCAGCAGAAACAGGTGGGGAGGGGGCCATGGTGCTGCAGCTTCTTCGATTCTTCTTTCACTGTCATTAACAGCTGCTTCTTTTGTTGCATCTCTTTAATTTAAAGCTTTGCATGTCAATAGTAACCCTGTCAGAGCAATTCATTTCTTTGTCTTTTAATTCACCCAGGTTTTATACCCAGAGACAATCTGAGAGGGCCACTGGTAACAAAGTTGTACAAATGCATCTGTTCCACAGAATATAACCTTATTCCAAAAACCTGGAGCTTTTTTTCTTAGCACCTACTTTTCTAGTTCTGAAATCTCTTTTCTCACCAAGCCCACCATATCAAGTCAATCCAAAAACAGAGAAAGCTCCTGAATTCCAACTTAATCTGTGCTCCCTCCCTTGCAAAATCATTTTGGCAAGTTTAAGTGACTGAGCCCCAAACCCCCAGAACAGAATTAACAATCCTCCACAGCTCTGAATTCAAGCAGCTACATAGGCTGAACCAATAAGCAAGTGAACGGACATTCACCTTTGACTCCAAAACTGCAGCCACATGCCTGCACTGGCTCAGGCCAGAAGCCAGGGGGTGCTAGAACAGACCTCCCTGCTAGTCTGGAGCAGGTGGCCTGAGCCAAGGCTACCCTGCCACCATGCAAGGCAAGTTTGCAATGGACATGCAACAGATCCTGATATGCTGGGAGACTGTGAGTTAAATTGAATCTGAAGGGGATCTGGGACAGAAGTTCAATAAACTAACAATTAAGTCTGATACTACATCCTTCTAGGTTTATCTTAAACCAGTTGCAGCCATATTTTAAATGTTTTCTGATCACCTATACCAGTTTGTGTGTAATATCTGTCTCTACTTTGGTTTATTTTTTAAATAAAAATCTAACTGGCTCCTGAAAGCTGGCTATGGCTCCTCTGCTGAACCCACAAATTCACAGAACAAAGCCTGTTTTTCCATGTATTCACTGACTGAGAAGGTGGGTGAAATAGGGAAAAGCAAGTAGAGATGGAGTATATAACTATGAGGGGATGGACAGTGTTACCCAGATTACATGTAACCTTGTGGGTAGGCTACTGAAAACAGAGGCAGAAACAGGTCAACAGCCCAATCTTTTATGTGCTTGTACTTTAAAACATGAAAACAAACATTTATCTCAAAATCTATTTGGCTGCCCATGATAAGGCAACATAGATTCTCACCTGTACCCTCTGGGGAGACTCAGGATTTGGGCAGAATATGGCACACACATTGGCAGCTTCTTGAATTCACTGAGTTCTCCAAATTTCCCTCCAGCCTACGCCCAATATTTATAGGTGGCTGATTCTAATATCCTAACAAATGATTTCTCATTGGTTTTATTTAAATATCTTTTGTTTCACTGAAGCTTTTGGAACTGGACTAAACTAAATCTCTTGTGAATTTAGAAGGTGTCACTTAATCTGGATTTATATCCTTGGAAAAGAAATAGGGAGGGTTTCTTATCTCCTTTCTTTTCCCAATCTGGAGTGCTGCTCAACACTGGCCTGCTTCTTCTTTACCTTCTCTGATGAGGCTGTTTTTGTTTTTACAAACTATTTACATTTTAACAAAAATATATCTATTATAGCAAAATAACATTTAATACTTTTGATTGCATCAATCACTACTACTATTTTATATAGCTATAAAGCTATAATATAGTGTATATGGATTATTTAATGTGTGGTCTTCCCTTATCTCCTTTCATGCTTTGTGCTATAATTGTGTTTGATGGACTCCTGTACTTTGCTGACCAATCTAGCCATCACATCCAGTGGGCTTTAAACTAGGCTCGTCAGGGGAAGAGGAAGATGAGGGTGGAGGAAGCATCAGACTGCCAGACCAAGCAACACCCACAACTACAGCCCAGCCCAGACCAACAAGCGAAATGAATAAACAGGTAAGCAACAGGGGCCAGGGCAATGCTGGGACTAGGGAGTCAGTACACACATCCACAGGAGGCTTCAAATGCCTCTACACAAACGCTCATAGTATGGGAAACAAGCAGGAGGAACTCACCCTCCTGCTCGCTGACACTAGCCCGGACATAGTGGGGATCACTGAAACATGGTGGGACTCAACACATGACTGGGCCGTGAATGTCAAGGGCTATAGGCTGTACAGGAGGGACAGGATAGGAAGGAAAGGTGGGGGCGTGGCACTCTATATTAAGAAGGAATACACATCCTTGTCAGTTAGCAAAGAGTCAGAGGAAGGGCACTCTGAAGTACTTTGGGTTAGAGTACAAGGCAGTCAAGGGGAAAGAGACTTAA
>NW_017728906.1:58944971-58950482 GCF_001723895.1 Crocodylus porosus | reverse complement strand
CCCTGGGGGTTTTTAAGAGGAGGTTAGATGAACATCTTGCTGGGGTCATTTGACCCCAGTACTCTTTCCTGCCATGACAGGGGGTTGGACTAGATGATCTACTCAAGTCCCTTCTGACCCTAGAAACTATGAAACTATCTGCAAAGGTTCACACTACAATCACTCAGAAACAGGATTCTGGGACCTTCTGCTTAACAGCACTTCTGCAGCTTGGGCTAGGCCCCTTGAAAATGGTCAATGGCAACAGCAGGTGTCTGTGATCAGGGTCATTTCATTCATCTTTACACATGTAAAATGTCTAAAGTTAGATACCTCTAGTAAGCCTAACTAAACACATAGGTTAAGATTTTCTAACACAGATGCTTCAAATAAAGCTTCTAAGTTTAAATATTAACATTTTAATAAATGAGCTGATTTCTAAAAGTGCTAAACACCAACCCTAACTGCAATTAGTATATTTTTGTACAAATCTTAATAAATAAAAATGAAATCATTAATGTATGCCTGGCAAATAACCAGAGCTGGATTAAAACCGTGGTGAAACATACCATACTTTTTATCAGTTTCCTGAGGCATTCTTCCTCCTTCCTTTAAACTAGGCCTATAAAAAGAAGAATAACAAACTTTAATCTTGATCCCTGCAATCTGTGTCACTAAACCATTCATGCCATTACTGCCATTCTGTTACTTTCAATGGGTTTCCCAGAATGCTTGCAAAGGCACACAGATATTAATATTTTATTTATTTGCTTCTTGGTACTGTCTCTACAGAGACTCAATTAAGAAATTTCCAGGCAGCTTCAGCTACATGGAGTAAACAACCACAACCCCCATTTTGTCTAGAGGGAACCTGTAATTCTTAATTAGCATTTTATGGAAAGCCATTCATGTGTCTAGAGCTGCCCAAGCCAAGCTGTACTCATTTTGCACAGCTGGATGGACATTATTTTTTCACTGTTTTACAAGGGAAGACAGAAAAAATGTTCTGGGGATTGCAGAGCAAATAGATGAGTGTGTAGTGGTTTAGTAGCCTTTAGTCGTATTAATCAAACTATATCTTAAACATCTTAAACACACCAAAGAAATTAATGATGACAAGATAAGTAGTTTAACCAGCTTCATACAGAATGTGCCTATACATGCACTTTATTGTGCAGTAGACTAATTTACTGCATAGTAAAACATCACCGTTTATACATGCACTGCAATTAGGATGCAGTAGATTAATTTACTCTTGCATAGGATAGTTCCATCAGACACAGGTAGTATCTGACAGCAGAGTAAATTACTGCGCTTAAATGCTTGTGCAGACAGTGACATCACAATTAGCTTACTCTGGCTCAAATTGTGCTAGAGTTCGTTCAGTTGCATTAATTGCACAGGTAGATGTACCCACAGTGAGCCAACAAGAATTAGAAACAGAATCCAGTTCCCCAACCCTAAATATTACACCCAGGCCCCTCTGGATGGTTGAAAGACAATACTCCTGGTCTACAAATTATTACTAATTGGTGATTTCATGTACATTTGTTCCTGCCAATAAAGTTGAAGAGAAAACTAATTTTACCACTTGGGTTATTAGCACTCCACGAGGTTGAAGTAGCTTTATCAGAAAAGGGAAATATGTAAATTAAAAGCAAGATTTTCAGAAGGACAGCATCAACCCCAAAGTTCCTTTTTTTAATTTATTTTACCTACAGATGAAAATGTTAGCGTAGGGAGTCAATATGTTTTTTAAACATGAAAGCAGTAAAACCTGTGGTTAGACGTGATAGAGTTTTTGACATCTGAGGATTCTTTGAAGGCCTAGCATGTTGCTAGGAGCCACCATGAAATATTCAAATGGAAGAAATTGGGATAGGGTCTTCAGAAGAGAGACAGAAGTCTTGCTGAAAGTGTCAGGCAAGAATTCTTGGGATACCGGGGTACCCAGAGAGAAGTCCAAGGGGGACTGTAGGCTACAAGGAAGATGTGACTGAGGTCCAGGTTAGAGAACATAGGACCCAGAAGGTTCTGAAAAGGAAGTGTGAAGTTTATATAAGACTCAGCAGTGTGCCTAAGGTTTAAAAAGTCCCAAGAGGTTTAAAGTTATAATCTGCAATTTCAGATAAATAAAAATTGTCTAACTTCTGCTTATTGACTGCAAAATCTGTTCAAATATCACTGAAAGGAGGGGCAGTGTGGCAACAGGGGGAAGTAAGGGGCTAACCACAACATAATAACTGACATCCAGGAGATGCTTTGTCATTATCTTTTGAGGCAGTGGTTCAGATATTAGATAAGAATTGGTTCCGGTATTATGATATTATCTTGCTCCAAGTTCTCAATTTGACTGGCCTTAGTAAAAATGTTTAGTTGAGATTTACAACCAAATGGACAGCCACCTCCTTGGAATCTTCTTTGGAAAGTATAAAGATTACATAATTTTTCATATTAATGTGATGTTTTAACTCAGCAGTTCCCAAACTCTGACAGATTGCACACCACCAATTTAAAATGATACAGCCTTAAGTACCACAGCGAATTTTTCAGTTCAACCTTACACATCACCTGCAATTTTTTGTCATATAAAGTAATAATAATAAATCCGTTAATGCGTACCACTGACAGGTCATGTGCGTACCACTAGTGGTATATGTACCACAGATTGGGAACTGCTGGACTTTAACTTATTTGATATGCCACAGTTCAGGTTTTGGTGCTCCCCTAACCAGTTCTGTGGCATCTCTCTCTGCACCTCCAACAGGCCATCACCTGTTGTAGGGCTTCACTGGGCAGCCACTTCCAGGAGTGGCTGCAGCTGCTTCTGGGAGCAGCTGCAGCTATTGGCCAGTGTTTCCAGGGGGGGGCACTGGCACTCCCGCCTGCCCCCCCCCCGCTCATCGCCTAAGTGACGAGTGCAGCTGATCAGGGGGTGCACTGGCACTCTCAAGGGGTGCACGTGCACCCCCATGCAACCTGCTCCACGTTGCCACTGCTACTCAGTTTTCTCTTCTCCAGACTAAATAACCCAGTTCCCTCAACCTCTCCTCAGAAGTCATGTGCCTCAGCTCCCTAACCATTTCTGTTGCCCTCTACTGGACTGTCTCCAATTTGTCCACATCCTTTCTGTAGTGGGAGCCCAAAACTGGACACAGTACTCCAGATGTGGCCTCATCAATGCCAAATAGAGGGGAATAATCGCTTTCCTCGATCTACTGGCAGTGCTCCTACTAATGCAGGCCAGTATGCCATTAGCCTTCTTTGCAACAAGGGCACACTGCTGGCTTCTATTCAGCTTCTTGTTCACTATAACCCCCTTTTCCTTTTCTGCAGAATCGCTGCTTAGTCAGTCAGCCCCAACCTATAGTGATACATGAAATCGTTCTGTCCTAAGTGCAGGACTTTGCACTTGGCCCTATTGAACCTCATGAGATTTCTTTTGTTCCAAGCTTCCAATTTGTCTAGGTCTCTCTGAATCCTAGCCCTACCTTCCAGTGCATCTACTACTCCCCCCAGCTTGGTGTCATCTGCAAACTTGCTGAGATTGCACTCCATCCTATCTTCCAGGTCACTGGTGAAGATATAGAACAAAACTGACCCCAGGACAAGCCCCTGGAGCACACATAGAATATCTGAGTTCAATTCCCTCCTCTTCTTGTCGGGATTAAAGCCCATATATTACACCAGGAAGGAGAATGCCCTGATCCCCAAATTATATAGTGTCATGGAAAGAATGCCCTTAGTTCTTCTTATTGAAACTGTTCAATTTAACAAGGCATAGATGTCTAGAAGTGTTCTTTCTTTGCAGCACATCAGTTTGAGTAGTCTTTTAGTAGGAAAGAGTTGTATCTATTTATGCTGTTAGGTCAGAAAACCTGGACTAAAGTGAGCAGCTATAAAACACATCTTTTTTTTATTTGGAGTTTTAAGAATAGCTTAGTTTTCATGGATCCTTTATCAGCAAATGAACATCCCACTGACAACATGCAAACTTACCTTTATTCATTCTGACACATCTCTGGGAAGATTTTGATTATAGGTAACACTTATTACCCTGAGATTTAAACATTCATTTTAGAATTTTTTATCTCAGCGTATAGAAGGAAGGTGGGAGATTGTCCAGAGACAATGATTGATGGGCTGTCTGGTTCTCATCCTTACTCAATACAAGTATGACTGTATCCCGGCACTGGGGCTACACTGCTTTATTTCAGCCAAGGATGTCTTTTTAAATATTTGAAAGGCATTTAACAAGGATTATTTAAATGACTAAATTACATGGATATTACTAGAGATTGTTCCATTCCCAGATAAAAGAAAGGAAGTTTTTTCTTGGTTCATTAGAACTGAGAATAGATCTTCCCAAAATATTTTCTTTAACTGTTTAGTTTACTGGATATTTAATGTTCAGACCCTTGTTCCCCTAAAAAAAACCCACCCAGGTTTCAAATGCTTCCACCTGTACAAATGCTTAAAGAAATTAGAACTAGTCCATATTACCCAACAAGAGTCTGTACCAGCAGTGCACTTAGGTGATTTAATCCTGAGTCTTTCAGGGTTACTTTTACCAAAGGAAGGTGTAGAGACCAGATAAGAGTGATGTCATTGATTTTTTTTCTCTCTATCCGGCAAGTTATCAGATGAAACCTAAACTTTGTTATCTCCTCAGAAACACAAACATGAGTTGGTCTCTTTAGGCAAGTTAATTTACTTTGAAAATAATTAAGGAGTTACCTTCTGGATTCAATTAGCTAATACCTCTGGACAGGTACAGGTCACTGAAGAGCAAGATACCCTATTAGTTTGAGTTGAATATATTGCATATGATACCATCACTGAATAATTCAATTTCATACTAATGTTTCATGACTATAGCCTCTAACCACTTCTCATCTCAACTTCCATCAGTAACAAAAGCAAATTAATGTCAGGAATTCATCTTCAGCCAGGAAGGAGCCGGCAACAACTTTGGGCTCTGACTCCTATGAATGTTTCGGAAAGAGCTTGCACAGTGGAATCACCTAACCCCATTTTAAAAAGCTTGACTGTTGGAAGTAAATCCAAGATTCCATTCTGCAACAGAATTGGGGCCAACACCCAAAGCATTTTGTATTCCCTTAAGGTAGAGGAATTTCATATAACTGCAGACATCCTGTAGATAACAACAGCAGCCAGCAGTTGCAATTCTTATTTTGGGCTGGAATGAGCTGTCCAAATTTCACAGCCAAGCTAGACAATAGTGGCTATGATGGAAATGCTGACAAATTCAATCTCATCGTAATAGATATCATTACCACTATAATGAAGTGGAACTAAACAGAGAAAAATCTGCATGTTTTAATTGTTCTCACAAGAACATAGTGGGATCTGGAGGGCTAACTGCAGCTCTGTATCAGAGAAACAGTCTTCGAGTTACAAATGCAAGAGCTAATTTCTTGCCAGTATTACCTCTGATCATTAGCTGAATATAACCCGTGCTTTTCTCAAATGATTTCTACTTTAATTTGATTTTAAGCACCTGATTACATT
>NW_017728906.1:58939246-58944121 GCF_001723895.1 Crocodylus porosus | reverse complement strand
CCTCCTCTGATTCTTTGCTAATTGACGAGGATGTGTATTCCTCCTTAATGTAGAGCGCCACGCCCCCACCTTTCCTCCCTGTCCTATCCCTCCTGTACAGCCTATAGCTCTTGATATTCACTGCCCAGTCGTGCGTTGGGTCCCACCACATTTTAGTGAGCCCCACTATGTGCAGGTTGGTGTCAGCTAGCAGGAAGGTAAGTTCCTCTTGCTTGTTTCCCATACTACAAGCGTTTGTGTGGAGGCACTTGAGGCCTCCTGAGGATGTGTGCACTGGCCCCCTACTTTCAGCATTACCCTGGCCCCTGTTGCTTACCTGCGTATATGTTCCGCTCATCGGTCTAAGCTGGGCTGTACTTGTGGGTGTTGCCTGACAGTGAAGTAGCATCTCCTGATGTCTAATCTGAATTTACCCTCTGCCAGCTGGTGACCGTTATTTCTAGTCACTCCTAGTAGTGGTAATAAACTACCCCATACTGTAGTGTTATATGCTGAAGACTCCCAATAACTAACATAAGAGGAGTGTTAAAGGCATAATTTGCCTTTTCTGGATTATCCTTCTCACCATAGCCAGACTCAATTACAGAATAATGGTCGTTATGCTGCACAGTGCCCCTTGGTTTATTACAATATTGCACAGAGATTTATAATTTTTCATATATGTTCTGGACCACAGGATCCATTTGGAATTCAGGATTGAGTACTGCCCCTTCTGAGACGTCTGGGTATGTATGAGGCATGTCTCCCAGAGTTATGCTTCTCTTCCCTATTTTTGACAAATTAGAAGGTATGTATTTCTTTTAAATGGATAATGAAAGCATCGTATCCCATTTGTTTGGATTAGCCAGTGAGCTGGATTATGAACTTTCTAGTCAAACCATAGTGACACTGCCATTTTAAAATTTTGAGATCAGCACTTCTATCGTTGAATGATTGCCACTCCATAAAATACCTAAGACAGAAGACATCTATTATATTGATGTCAGTGACAAGAGTTCCTTCAGTAATCTTCCAGTTCTTTCTACCATCTGGTACCCAGATATTATTAGAAAGATTAATTTTACAAGCATATTATTATATACCTCTTTTAAATTTAATTTACCATTATGTTAACTGACTCATTCTTATTTTTATTCTTCTTGGATTTCTCATTAAATTTCTTTAAAAATCTCAATGCTGCTTGACCTGGTGCCTCAGATTCTCAGAATAGAACAAATTCTTAGAAATGTAAACGATGCAATTAAAAAAAAACCCACCAGTAACGTAAGCAGCATTTTACATATATCAAGTAATTTCTTTATATAAAAGATTTCGATTAAAAAGCTAATTAGAAAATCTAAGTCTGGTCAAGAAACACTACCTCCAGATCTAATAGCAGTAGGGCACAAAATGTCACAAAGTGAAAGAAGGCATCCAACTGAGGAATGAATGAGAATTAGAAAATTCCAAAACAATGAATTGGGAAATATTGTGTTGTGAGTTCAGTTCACTGAGTCAGGAGCCACTTTAACAAAGACATTTCTTTATTCCTGCCAACAGCACCCAGATAGCCATGAGACTCCTTTTTCAGCTCTAACCTCCAACTCTGCCCATCTCTACCTACCCATGTGAAACAGTGGAGGGGAGCTCAGGGACAGATTAGCTCTTAGAGGATTATTCTGCGCTGGTCCGGTCCTGCAGGGAGCAAACCAGGAAAGCCAAGGCTGCAACTGAACTCCAACTAGCTTCAAGCATCAAGGACAAAGCCAACCTATTAAATAGGTACTTTGCGTCAGTCTTTCATCAGTCCCATGGGACGCCCATGCCTGCTATGGGACAGGGAGATCATTTTATCTCCCCTTTCCAAACAGAAAATACAACCTTTATTAAACTAACAATTTTCAGTAAGAATTTGTGGTGCTTTCACAGTCTTGCAGATCTGTGAGGCATCATGTTAGTCTCTGCATTGTCTTGATCAGTCTGTGCTAAAGTCTCTGCATTGCCTTGCTCAGTCTCCTCCATGTTCTTCTCCAATTCAGACAGCTTGTTCATTCTCCTGTCCTTCCTTGATGTGCTGTAGATGTTTTCTATTCTGTCTGTACACTTTTCTTTCATTTGTCTCCACTTCATAAGATCTAAAACCTACCTCATGAGTGACAACTGCCTCCTGCATCCATGTTTTACCATCATGCGTATGTACCCTGTGTTGAGATAACAAACGTTCCAGTTTTTGTGACCCCATGTCATAACAAAACTTTTGTTTGTACTTGTCACTGACCTGGTAAGCATTTATGTCAGTCTGTTGTAGGGGGAGTGTTATCAGCGGTCACCAAATTAGCTAAACTTGTCCTAAGTTTCCTGTTAAATAAGAGCTCGGCTGGCAAAAAAAACATGTTCCAAAGGAAATGCTCTATAATTTAGTAATGCCAGATAAGGACCTGCCTGAGTTTCCTCTGCCTCATTTAGCAGCCTTTTTGACAACATTTTCTACAAGTCTGCTAGACTTTGGATATCTTGGGCCAGACGTAATGTATATAAACCCATATTCCTTTGCTACTTTAACAAAGGGGTTTCTCTATTCATGCCAACACCACCCAGGCAGCCATGATACTCCTTTTTTGGCTCTCTCTCCAACTCCTCCCATCTCTATCTACATGTTAACAGTGATATCCTGAAGGGGAGCTGAGTGACAGCCTAAGCCATAAAGGTATACAACTCTCACAGGAAACATCCCACAATGCAAAGCCCAGGAAGTCTGCCATTAAAATCTAAGAATGAAGTCCTTTAATGATAGGACTGTGCACTCACTCACATACTCAAAAGAAAGCTAATTGCAAACCTAGGTTCTTGGACCTTCCTTGCCATGAATACATACTGTATGTATCACACTGTTATTAGTGCAACTTTCTTCACAAAAACGCCAAAGGCCCTGGTCAAAGGGAGAGTACTGCTAGAATTTTTCTTTGACAAATAAGTAACGAACTCTGCAGAGCCAACTTCAAAAATAAATTTTTAAATTCAAATGCAAAACCACCAATCTGATGCTGTTTTCCCTTCCAGCTGAAACGCAGTTATTTAAACATTTCATTAAAATCATTGACAGAGGTTGTCACCTGGCAAAAATTAATACAAATCAATTGATATCACCGGATCAGTTCCACCAAGTGCTGATGTACATTTCTATTTTCAAAATGTAACACATTAACTTCTTCAGTCTACTAGCAGCATGCCATGTGTATCTGCATCAGTGACCTGGAAGATGGGGTAGAATGCCCCATCAGCAAGTTTACAGATAACACCAAGCTGGGGAGAGTGTAGATACACTAGGAGTAGGGCTAGGATTCAGAGAGATCTGACAACTTGGAGGACTGGACCAAAAGAAATCTCATGTGGTTAAATAAGGACAAGCACAAAGTTCTACATTTAGGATGGAACAATCCCACGTGACAGACCAGGCTGGGGACTGAGTGGCTAAGCAGCAACTGTGCAGAAAAGGACCTGGGGGCATAGGCAGCAGAAGGCTGGAGCTAATGGGGCTCATCCCCCCTCAAACTTTGTGGTGATGGGTGGTGACAGCAGCAGCACCCAGCACCGCTCAGCATGCAACTGCTCCTCCACTGCCACATACAGCAGCACCAGTGTGCACAGGCCCCGAACACACCTGTGGGAGGGAGGGTCAGGGGTCAGGTGGGGCTCAACCCCCCCAAATAATATTTTCCCCCACCACTTATTCCTGGGGGTTAGTGGACAACAAGCTGAATATAAACGAACAGTGTGCCCTTGTTGCCAAGAAGGTTAATGGCATACTGGCCTGCATTAGTAGGAGTGTTGCCAGCAGGTCAAGGGAAGTGATTATTCCCCTCAGTTCAGCACTGGTGAAGCCACATCTGGAGAACTGTGTTCAGTTTTGTCCCCCCCACCCTCACCCCATAAACACACACCTCCACTACAGAAAGGATGTGGACAAATTGGAGAGAATCCAGCAGAGGGCAGCAAAAATAGTTAGAGGGGTAGGACACATGACTTCTGAGGAGACCATGAGGGAACTAGGCTGATTTAGCCTGGAGAAGAGAAGACTGAGGAGGGATTGAATAGCAGCCTTTAACTACCTAAAGCAGTGGTGGGCAATTATTTTGAGCAGAGGGCAGCTTACAGAGTTTTGGCAAGCTGTCGAGGCCTGCATTGGTAGCCCTGCCCTGTGACAGGTGCCCCGCCCCCTGGCTGCCATCTTGTGATCAGAAGTCCTGCCCCTAACCCTCGACCTTTGCCACCAAATGTCCCTCTCCTTGCCCCCGGAAGTACTCCTTTCAACAAGGGGTGTTGCCATCTCAGAACCAGAATAGTACCAAATTGTATTCTAAAAATCAAACATCTACAATATTTACCAGTTTGAGTGCAAAAAATATTTTTGCCCTGATTTACATGCGTTTGTTTAGTAGTGCACATAGAGGTGATTGCACAACAGATTAAAATGAAGTCTTACTCTTTTATATTGTAGGGGATGGAGGGCACGGGAATAGGTTTGTGGGGGGCTGTTGCTGTGGCTATGTGGGGGAGGGTGGGGGTGCGAGTGTGGAGCGAGGAAGTGTGTAGGTGTATGTGTGGATATGTGGGGCGTGGGTGGGTATGGGGTTTGTGGGGAGCTGTGTGTGGGGAAGGGTGGCTGCGGCGTGTGAGGGGGTGTGGGTGCCTACGTGTATGGCAGTGTGAGGGGGGTGTGGGTGCATGTGTATGGTGGGGTGTGCATGTGGGACTTGCCCTATGAACAACACACACACGGTTTCATAGTTTCATAGTAGGTAGGGTTGGAAAGGACCTGAGCAAATCATCAAGTCTGACCCCCTGCCATGGCAGGAAAGAGTACTGGGGTCAAATGACCCCAGCAAGGTGACTGTC
>NW_017728906.1:58931858-58938971 GCF_001723895.1 Crocodylus porosus | reverse complement strand
CCCTCCCACTCCTGGCCCTGGGGTACCAGTGTGGGCACCATGCTCCCACAGTCTGGCTGCAGCCACATGGTGCTGTAACAGCCCAAAAGCTGCAGCAGACAGAGACTTCTGGTTGGAAGTGGAAGAGGTGGGAGGGACTGGGTGTGTGGGGCTGGGCCGGCCTTGTTGCTGGCTCCTGCCACCTCATCCTGGGTCCTACTGCCCCTGGCTCCTGTCATCTTTGACAGGAAACAAGGAGCAGATAAATATACATTTTCTAACATTTTTAGGGGTCCCACAGGCTGGATAGAATGGCCTGTCGGGACGCATCCTGTTATGCAAATGGCATAAATAGCAGCGTTAGTTTAGGTAAATAACATGGAGATAGACTTTTGCCTATTGTCTTAATCTTGTGTATTATCTTGATACTTTTCTTTGTGTATTTTCTTGAGTTTTGCACTTCCTTAAGAAACTCCACTTTACATTGCTCTATAACTTGACATAAGTGCTCGACCTTTCACTCCTTTGTACGCTGCACATGTGAGGAAATGGGTGAGAGTGTGTTTATGGAAAAACACCAGTTGGCAACTGACTGAAGAATGCAGGCAGATAAAAGACCAAAACAAGAAGAATCCACCCCAGAACAGTGTGAGAACAACGTCAATCAACCTTCAAGGAGGAATACAGTGATAGCACAGCAAAAGCCCAGAGGACTGAATGAACTGACAAGACTATAAAAGGTGGGGCGAGACATGTCAATTTTGGGTCTTGTTCTGCTTATCATTCTGGAGCATCAGTTCACCTAACAAGATGGTCTGACAGAAGCCTGGCTCCCACTCATGATCAACTTAGCTGGCCACTAATTTGACTCAAGCACTGATGAGACTGGTAATGTATACCTGTGCAGAACAGAAAAATGGCGGGTGTGCTCGTGCGTTTGTATATACTAAGTACTTAATAAATGTGGCATCTTGCCTTGCCCCTTCTTACAAAGGTCTTGCTCTTTATTTTGAGCTAATTGGTTAACAATCCAGCCCACAGGGTGTATTTTGCCCTACCCTGACCTAAAGGGTAGTTACAAAGAGAATGGGCTTCGACCAGGGGTGGGCAATTATTTGGGCTGGAGGACCACTTAAGGAATTTTGGTGAGCTGTTGTGGACCAAGGGGTAGGGGGGAAGGTCAATTAATCCTATCTGGCCCCCTGGGCCCCAGGTCTTCCCATGCTGCTGCCCAGCTGTGCTCCTTGTGAAACACTCCCCCTTTCAGGTAACTGCAATCTTACTGCTTGTTACAATTCTATGAAAACATGAAAGAAAATATTTCATCACAGTCTAACCAGTTTGAATAGTAAATATTCACAAAAAAAAAAATCAGTGTGCGCTCAGACTCCAGTCCCAAATACACTGGAACATTCATTTATAGGAAATGTAGCTTTCAGTAATAGCTTTCAATTAATTAAACTGATAAACATAACATTTCCAGCTCAGTGGGCTTCTCTATTGCTTCTGTTTTTCATTATATTTCACTGTTTACAATATTTTAACAATAGCTAAATCATTCATATTCTGAGACTGGTACTCATTCATACTTCATTCTCTTTAAGTCTTTTTTATACTCCTTCCTCTGACATTTTGATTTAACTTTTTAGAGCCTATCATTCCTTTGTTATTCCCAGTTCTGTATTGTGCTTCTGGAAACATCTGACATGGAAGGAAATATATTCCAGATGAAATGTGATTAGAATCATTAAAAATTCTTCTTGACTAGGTATATTTCCTGCACTTCTAAATGTTAAGGCCCAGATTCTATGCATCATTTTTACAGGCAGGGACCAATCTGATAAAGAGTAAAAATGGAGAATCATCAGGGTTGCATCATCTTATATCTGCCAGCTTATATCTGTCCAATGTCCCACAGCAGTGTTGCAATTCTCATAACTTTACATGACTCTGATACTATTTTGTGGTTTTCTGAAAGTTCCAGCTTCAAGATCCTTGCAATTATGTGAGAACCTCAGATTTCATTTCAGAAAAAAGTTTTGAATTCTCTCCAAGTTGACAGGGGAAAAAGCTTGAAAATATTAATCCCAAAGCCACATGAAAGGAGGCTAATAAAAAGACCCCAGACCCATATCACTGCTTGCAGAATGGGTTTTTTAGTGGGGCTTTTCTGGTGCTTTTATCTAATAGCTGATTGAATCAGCTATTAGATAAAAGCTCAAAAAAGCCCTGCTGAAGTGCCTGATCTATACAGATACTGCAGAGCTGGGTCAAACTACTGCACTGCTGCTTCTGGTAAAGCATGCTTTAGGATTTTATTTCCCCCCATGTTTATCAGCACCATTATTTTTAAATTGTAGCACTTAACAGTGCCTTACATATGTAATCCTTTCTGATCCTCAAGCCATTTTCTATTTCACAGTTTTCTGACCCAAGTTACTACGTCTGTTCTATGCCATGCTAAGAGTCTCCAACAGGCCAAGAAAATTCCCATGCGCCAATTAAGCTTTTGACCCTTTGCGTTTTGTGGGCAAAGAATTCTCCTCTTTCAAGAAAACAGTTCTGTAAGTTATTTCAAAATGTTTGCTACAAGGAAAATAAATAGACATTGGTGTTCATGAGAGTTGCCGTGAATGCCACAACAGAAATCAAACCAGAATTTAAGAGCTGAGTCTACACGACCTTTTTTCTAAGTAAAAATTTTCATGTCCCAAGTCAAATCAGCCAAATCAAATTTCAAATCTGTGAGTCATTCAAGAATCACATGTGGCCCGACTACTGGCAAGTAACCTCCACCCCTGCCTGGGGAATCCTACATGCAGGCCCAAGCCCAGAGGCTTGGGGTTTGGATGCCCCCAAGTTTCACTTGCCCTCAACTGCATGGCCACAGGAGCAAGCTAAGGAGGAGTCTCCCATTTCCATCAAGTCAGCATATAGCCAAGATCTTCCCACTGGGAGTGAAAGTCGGAGGCTAACTATACATTAACTTAGCCAGGGTACTGCCACCTGCCAAAAAAGTACTTTTCCCCTGCAACTAGGAAAATCACCTTAGTAGTCCTGGTGTCTCCCCTGCCCTGAGTTAAAAAGCCAGATTTTATAGACAGTGGCTGTAACACACTTGCATCTTCTGTGGGTTGGGCACGGAGAGGGACACAAAACTTACAGTAACGAGCTATTTACATCTTCTCTGATATGGTGGACATTTCATTTTTCTAATTGCAATTTAATTTTAGATTAAAAAATACTCTTGACTGAAAGGAAGTCTAGGCAATGTGACTTTTTTTCCCCTAAAGGAAATAAAATGCTGTGGTAAAAGGTGGCAAAATCCCAGCTCCTTTCCTTTCTCCTCTTTCAAACAATAGGGGTTCAACAGCTCTCATTACAAGATGTATGCCAACCCACCTCATCAATTTCCAGGAGCTCAGTTTAATCACCTTATCAGAAAAACCCTCAGTAGGGAGCAAGCTAGCAGCACTGAAATCAAAATATGAATGTGCTGAAGCATGAAGAATGCTTAGATTATAATGAGCCACCAAACTTCAATACATAATCCAATAAATATAAACAAACATTAGCTATGGTGAGTTGTTCAAATATGTGCACCAAAAAGTCAGTTGGGGACAGGGGGGTAATTTGAAATATACACTAATTCTACCTGCAGGGAAATAAAATCCAACAATATGAGGTCTAGTCAAGCTTATTTAAATGTCAACATTGATTTGTTACAGCATTTTTTTTTTAATTTTTCACTGAGTAAACTGACCTTCCAGGTGATTAAAATGAAATAACTGAAGTATAATTTATTTTAAAAATCCTTCTATCACAGTAAAAGTGAAATAATTATTCTAGTCTGCTCATAGCATGGGTGCAGAGGCAGCAGCATTGAAAGCCTATCACCTTTCTGTCTCATGGCAGCAGGTGCATAGCCTTGAAGACTGATTTCTTATTGGACAAACAAGTGATGTGGAATCAGGTTATTTTCTTAGTGTACCGTGTTTTATTTACACTGTGTATGCTAATCCTTGAACAAATGTGGTCATAAACACACCTCTTTCAGGAAGCTGTGCCAAAACTCTGATACCCACTTCCCAGGAAGCATCTCTGTCCAAAAGAAGAACTCATTAGAGAACTGAACATACAAGTAAGCCATGTTCTTTGTGAATCTCCAGGACTATTCATAGTACAATAATGTGTCATTTTTGTCCTCTGGGAAAGAATCTTGCACCCCTTCTCCTTATAGAGGGCTATGATCAAGCATATATTCTTCCTGTAGCTTTACTCCACCAACACTCAGCCATCTTCAAGGTCTTTGTCGTGACAGCTGCTATTTGTTAAAGGAATGGAACTCAAAAAAACAGCCTTCCTAACCTCACAAGGAAATTTTTGCTAAACACCAGAAGGTAGCTTCTTCTCCATTTGAATATAAAATATAGTTTTATTTGTTTAGTTCAAGAAGGGAATTTTCCTAATCTTTTCCACCTCTGCTGTTGCCAGAAGGAGCTTACTTTTGATGCGTGAGGCTGCAGCTCCTTCCACAGGGCCCGCGGCAGCGCAGGGTTTGCACCCCCCTCCCCCGGCTCCTACTGCCCCAGGAGTGGGGATATCCTTACCTGTCATCTGGCTGGAAATTCGGCCATATTCGGCTGCAACAGCTGGGCTGCAGTTTGCCGGGCTGCAGCCACTTCCAGGCCACAATTTGCCAAGCCACTGCATAAAAATTTGGGGACCCCTGATTTAGGTTATTAGAGTAGGGAGTCAACCCATAAAGCAATGTTAACCTGAACCATGAGATTATGTCAAATGAAAATCCCTAATTAAACCATAGAGCAAAACTATCAGTTAGTTAAAATGTATTTAAGAGTCTGGTTGTAATGACAGGTGGTATAAGTAAGAGAGAAGGTTGGAGAAAAATTAACCCCCACATTTTCCTGTGTTTCTGAAGTGTAATTCTTTGTGAAGGAAAGAAAAAGAAGAATTTGAATTCTCAGAAAAATTGAGAAACTGAACAGATCACCCATTTTTCCAAAGCGGAAGTTGCAAGGCAAGTTTTGCATGAGACAGATAAAGAATCAAGAAAACATACTGTACTATGTGTGCACACAGTTTAGCCCAATGGTTCTCTGTACTGCAGATAATTAAACAACTGCTATTTTTCAGATGCCAGTTGACACCTTCTAGATAAAGGTAATAAGGAAAAAAAAAAGGAAGTAGAGGAAACCCATCTAATCACTACCCAAACACACAAGAGAAATAAAAGTACTGTCTCATAAAAACTATTCTTATCATTTAATGGCATCCAGTTTGACAGAAGTTGAACTCAATGCTGATTCTTTAAAAAGGCTTAAGTTGTAGAAGTGCCTAAAATGTGTGCTAAATGCAAAGCCATCTCTATTTGGTGGTTGACTCCAGAGCTGTGACAGTCCTGTAAAAACAGTATAATGAACTGGAGCGGTGGGAAATGTTTTATTCTTAAGGTTGTAGTTAAAGATAACCAGATCAGATAGACCAGATCTTATTAAACTGGATCAGGGTGAAATAGGCTCATAATTAGGTATTTCCCACACCACTATGATCTGGCTTCTTGTGTCCTATAGTGGCACATAGGATCTGGCTTCTTGTGTCCTACAGTCTTTCTCTAAGAAATTTCTTGCCCATGTGGCAGCACAGACCCCACTGAATAAGCTCATTTAATAATATTAGTTGTAAGGCCGGCTTACCCAGAACTCACTTTTCTTACCACCTGCAATCTTAAAATCTTTTAAGTCTCAATCATGTTTTTAGGACAGTAAATATTAGGACAGTAATAAAACAGGATGGACTTAGTACTAGCTTCCACCCAGCAGGTGTCAAAATGATGTACATTTTGGCAAGATGGTCACTATGCAGGGACAGTTTCAGTGTTAAAATTATACAATCATTCAGAAAGCACAGAGAACTCCCTTTGGCTTTAATGGGTGTTTTGTGCATATATCAACAGAAAGACATCTTTCTAACATTTCATTTTCAAATATTTTGCACAGTTTGTTCCAGCCAATAAATGTTTTTCATGGCATGAACCTTTAGGATGTCACACAAGAAAATTGGCTATTATATTTTTTAAGTGCTAATAAGATGCATTCATTTTTATTACATATTTTAAATGAGTATGGGGCAGATATAAGGTAATATTCACTGATGCAAAATGCAGCTCTGCATTTTTTTAATCTTCACTGATAGGTAAAATTATAGAGTGCCAGACTAAACATTGAGGGTGCAACTAGAACAAGACTGCACTAAGTATTGTGAGCAGCATCAGTAAACTTAGGCTTTTGTTTAGTGCACTGCACATTTATACTTTTAAGACTTCTCATGTGCAGAAACTATAGTTTCATAGTTAGTAGGGTCGGAAGGGACCTGAGCAGATCATCGAGTCGGACCCCCTGCCATGGCAGGAAAGAGTACTGGGGTCACATGACCCCAGCAAGGTGCACATCTAGCCTCCTCTTAAAGACTGACAGGGTAGGAGCCAGCACCACTCGTCTTGGAATTTGGTTCCAGATCCTAGCCGCCCTGACCGTGAAGTAGCGCCTCCTGATGTCTAGCCTAAATCTACCCTCTGCCAGCTTGTGACCATTATTCCTGGTCACTCCTGGTAGTGCTCAGGGGAACGTGGACTCCTCCAATGCCTGCTGGTCCCCTCTGACTAGTTTGTAACAGGCCACTATATCCCTCCTTAGCCTTCTCTTGTGGAAGCTCAACAGGTTCAGGTCCCCTAGCCTCTCCTTGTTGGGCCTGCCCTGCTGCCCCCTGATCATGCAAGTGGCCCTCCTCTGGACCCTCTCCATGTTCTCCACATCCCTCTTGAAGTGCAGCGCACAGAACTGGATGCAGTACTCCAGCTGTGGCCTGACCAGTACCGTTTAGAGGGGGAGGATCACCTCCTTGGACCTGCTTGAGATGCATGACAAGGTGCGGCTGGCCTTCCTGACTCCATCCCCACACTGCCGGCCCATGGTCATCTTGGCATCAATGACGACTCCAAGATCCTTTTCTGCCTCTGTACTGATGAGAAGGGAGTTCCCCAGCCTGTAGGTATGCTGCTGGTTCTTCCTCCCCAGGTGCAGCACCTTGCACTTGTCGGTGTTGAATCTCATC
>NW_017728906.1:58918572-58931173 GCF_001723895.1 Crocodylus porosus | reverse complement strand
GGGGCCCAGAGGGGGGGGTGACTGTTCCAGTCCCTGCTCAGGAAAATGGAGGCAAAGAAACAGTTAAATATGTTGGCTTTGTCATCTGGTGTGACGACCAAATTTCCTAGAGTGTCTGCAGGGTCCCCACATTCCCCAGGGGGGTAATCACTTCATTCTTGGAGCTGCTCTAGCCCATTAGAAAGGAGGAGTGCTCTCTCAAGAACTGTTTTTTCTTTATTTAAAAATATATATATATTACCTGGAAAGAATTAATCCTGTTTTTCAAGTGTGGAAACATAATTGAGTCTCTTTTATATACTTAGATGAGGGAAAGGAAAGATGGCTGCCTCAATGAGCAATAGCTGTACCTTAAGACTCTTTCATTTAAGAAGTAACTATTCCAACAACCATGCATTGAATTCATAGGCTATTAGATATTTCACAGGGATTTCTAGAAAGAATGATGATGAAGATAATCAAAGATATGCCTAACTGAAAAAGCATTAAACATTGTGCTTCCCACGTAGAAATTCTAGCTTTTGATCATGGGAAGATTAATCTCAGCATAGATCAGCGATGATAAATGATACCTTGACAAACAGCAAAAAAGGAATGTTAGATTAGATGTTTAGAATACATTAACTCTCTGAAGGGTCTGTTTCAGAAGAAGTGCCTTTGTTTTTCAGACAATGAATGGGAGATTCACTTGGTTTTAAATGTTTCTGGGATCCCCTGGGCAGCAATATTCACAAGAAAACTACAAGGAGAAAGTCCTGAAACTTTAACAGTACAAGCTGAAATGTCTCTACAAATCTAGAGTAAACCACAGAGAAAACTGGAATGGATGAGGATATCAACATTCAAAAATGGCAACACACTGATCTCTACTACAGTAAAAAGCTATTTAGAGACATGAAATAAAGGTCATTGTGCAATATGCAAACAAGCTACTTCCAAAAGAGAGATGGCAGCTGTTTTTTAAATTGCAAAGGAATAGGTTAAATTCTGGATTGTTAAAAAGTAGAATTTAAATGTTAATTTCAGTTTCTCAAATTAAGGATTACCTTTTGTTAAAGATATTGATCTCATTCACAAAGGATTACATAGATATCTGTATGTTATAAAGTTACTCTTGCTGAAAGAATATTTGTGCTACTGAAATAGTGTCTCATCTCAGAACTATAAAAGAGAAAACTTGAAAATGTAACTGGCTGATTCCTTTTATTGTTGCAGAGATTTCCAAGGAGCAGGGATTGTTCCTGCTAAGAAGTATGTAGTATACTTTATCCATCCTGCAACCCCTACATTTTAAAACTAAATATTTTTTCCTCTGAGAAGCTTTTGTTATAGATTAAAAAAAGATATAGAAACCCAATTGTAGAATCCTCTCATTTGCCATTTTGAAGTATAAGAACAACATGATGCTGCCACCTAGTGAACTATGCAAAAGTGGTCAGTGTACTGAGGCATCTACCCAGTACTGATCAAAACATTTTCCATCTCAAACAGACATGCTTAGATAAAAAAATAATTTGAAATAAAAAAAAATGTGTCTAGAAACATGGTCATTTTAGATGCAGTTTAGCCATTTAGATAGGTTTTAAATACACATCATTGGCTCTTCTTTTAAATTTTAGTTGACAAAAGACAGCATTTTGTGAAGTACAAATACTTGCTTAATGATACCAGCATACCTGCAGCTGATGCCCATTGACCAACTGCATAGCCAAGTATTTGGAGGCTTTCTGAATTGTTCCTGTTAGGAAGGGACATTGGTTAGATGAGACAGACATTTCTTTGGTGCCCTCCTGTTTGCTTGCAAAGGATACACAAAAAGTCCTTCTACCTAATAGCAGAATGAGTCTAACAACAAGAGTCAGTCTTCTTGTTCCCTATCCCTAAGTTTTCTTTCCAGTCAGTACTCTGTCCAAAAGAAGTTCTTTCTTTCTCTGTTGGCTTCCTCTGAGAGCAGAGACAAGGTAAATATGTACCTTATAGTAGAGCAGGTGTGGGCATAACAGGGCACACGGGCCAGATGCAGCCTGCCAGGCCATTCTATCTGGCCTGTGGGGCCCCTAAAAATTTAGAAAATTAATATTTATCTGCCCCTGGCTGCCTGTCTGAGGGCCCTCAATGGCTTCCCAAAACTCAGTAAGCAGCCCTCTGCCTGAAATAATTGCCTGCCCTTGTAGTAGACTAACTAAATGAGATAAATAGAGAGCATGAGTTTTTATGAACTCAAGCTCACATCATCAAATGCTGTGAAAGGACAAGCATAGAGCTGTGGATAAAATGGGGTAAGTGATTTCAATACAAAAGGTAGAAAAGGGGGAGAGAAGGGCAGTACTGGGATAAGTATACAAAGAACCCATAGGCACAAAGGGATCACAAAAGCTAGTCCAGGTAATGGGATAAGAATCCTCAGTCCCTCTTTAAACCACACTTAACACAATGCAGTCTATGGATGATAGCTCATTCAGCAATTTCCCATTAAAATGTTGCTACCTGAGAACAGCAATCCTGAGATCAGCAACTGAATGCTGAGGGAAGTTGAAGTGTTCTGCCACAGGCTCTTTCTGCAGCTGATGTCAGATCAGCAGGGATCCTGGTTTTCTCTGATAAAAAAAATTTTGGATTAAAAAAGGTAACCCAAAATCTACATTTTTCCATGATCAAAATGAAACACCACTAATATATATAGCTATATAATAGTGGTGTTTCATTTTAATCACAGAAGAATGTGGATATTGGGTTACTTTTTTTAATCTGAAAATTAGGGATTTTTTTTTTTGTCAGAGAAAACCAGGATCCCTGCAGATCAGTGTTCATTCATTCTTACATGTAGAGATTGTACCATCTGTCTTCTTTCATATCAGATGTCTGTATCTTTATCTTTGTGTGTTTTGGTGTTTTTGTTGATTCAGGAGCTCTTGGCTGTCAGACACATTCCCAGGGATCACTGCATGGAAGTGGCTCTCTTCAATTCCCACCATCTGTGGAGAAAGTTGGTGGCATGAAAGTAGCTGTGGAAGACAGTTGGTTTCCAATAAAGTGTGGTGGTGATATGACGATTGCAAACCTTCACTGTAGTGTCTAGGAAATTAATCTACTGGATGGAGTATTCCAGAGTTAGTCTGATGGAGGGGTGGAAGTTATTAAAGTCCTAGTAACATTTCTCTAGATATTGCTTCCCTTGGGTCTATTTCATGAAGATGTTATTGATGCACCTGAGATATACTTAGGGGATGAGAGGAGTCGAGGTGAATGAAATGCATGTCCTGCTTTGAAGATGATTGTCAATTCCTTTCATGATAGCCAAACTTACCCTTGGCCCCCAAATGTCACTTCTGCTCTATCTGGTTTGACCTTCAACCAGCTCATTCTTTTCCAAACCTCTTAGTCAATTAGAGACAACATATCACTAAGGTTTGAAGAAGAACCAGAGGTCTATTTCATCTAGAGCTTGATGGCAGGTATAAACCAGATTGAGACCTTTCATTGGTAGGTATATGGAGCCCCCAAATCTGAAAGAGTCATCTGTGAGGACAAAGTGGGAAGTTGTAATGGAAACATAAACAATTTTCTCATTGGGGATAATGTTCTTTACAGTTTTTTCTGAGACACACACACACACACACACACACACACACACACACACACACAAACACTCTACTATTCATTCTCTCCATTTACTCTTTGGTTCCTTTCATACATACACCAACAGTTGCCACCAAATTCATTCTACAGTCCCTGCGTTTTTAAGTAAACCCATTTCATCACTGTGGCTCAGCTTTTACTTACGCCTTTTATTGAGGCAGTGGCTTCTATTAGTACAAGTATCACTAAACAAAGGGACATTGAACTGCTTTCTCATTGCTTGAATTGAAGGTGGCTTGTAGGCCTATCAGCTTTAAAGAGATCAGTGTTTCCCCATATATCCAAAACACATTGGTTGACTAGCATCAACCTTTTAGCATTCTTCTATCCTGAGAGGATATGGATATAATTTTCCGTAGGAGTCCTATGTATGAGTATGCGTGATTTCTAGCAAAAGATAAGTTAGTATCTGGGCTGGGATGTCATCAAGATCTGTATGAAACATACCTCTGGTTCTTCAAACCTCAGTGATATATTGTCTCTGACTGGCTAAGTGGTTTGGGAAAAAATGGGTTGGTTGAAGGTCAAACCAGATAGAGCAGAAGTGACATTTGGGGGTTGAGGGTAAGCCTGGCTACCATGTAAGGAATTGACAATAATCTCCAAAGTGGGACATGAATTTCATTCACCTCTGAACTCTGATGCACCCACCAGGACTCAGAATACTTGTAACTATGCGATAAAAACATATAGGTGTGGTATAGTCTACGTGCTATCAGAGAATGCAGTTTTTAAGTATCTTCTTGTTCAATTTAACCAGTTAGTTGTAATGTTAACATAGCTTAAGAGCTATAGCAAATTTCTTGCAACAACAAAAGATTCTGCATAGCAGTTCTCATCCTTATGGTTTTTTTTTTTTTAAACTTCAGAGGCACTTTGTAGTCAACACACACATCTCTTCCCACCAGTCTAGCCTTATCAAGAGCCAAAAGAATATCACTTTTCTAATTGGTAATTTTAATTATGGCCATTTTATCCAGTACAATAACATTTATGAAACAGATGTTTTCCAACATCCTCCCTCCAGCAAAATTATCTACATTATGAATTTTCTCTCATGCATGACAGGCAACGTTATATATTTGTTAAAATACCCTTGTAGACTTACAAAGATAAAACCACATGCCAGTTTCAGAGTGTTATTGAATATCAGGGATCCATTCCAAGAAAATGTGATGGGGATCTTACTGTATAATTTTTTCCATAATATTTTCACATTAGATAAATCAATTTTTTTTAAGCTACTTTACTACTGCATGAAAGAGTAGACCAAAACTCTGCAACCTTATCCAATCCTCTTTCTAACATAAACTATTATCTGTTTTAAGTACATATCAGTACATCATTAAGGCAAAGAGTATACCAAGCCATGGGAGATTTGTATTTGTATGGCCAAGATATGGTGTTACAAAACATAAATACCTTATTTCAGTGGTAGTAAAAACAGGATAAATACTGCTTTCCTTTACACTAACTTAACTCCATTAACTCCACCAAAAGGAATAATGCCCACTGTTTCAACAATTACATTTCCTTCAACATAAATAAATTAAATCAGTTTAAATCTTAAGATCACCGTTCAGTTCAAACACTTTCTCCCCATAAGGAAACAAGGTACACATGCCCTTTCCTGTTCATTGAAGAATGATGTGTTAAGATCTTGTATTTGGACAGGGGAGTCATATCTCTGAACCAGCTGCAGAAATTCATGCTAATAGCTTTGTTTTAATACTGTATTTCATTCCCATATCTCCAATTTCTATACATACTCCATTATATAGACTCATACAAACCTGAACCTAGCCTAAAATTCAGTTAGGTTCTTCAGTTATAAACAGGTTTTGCCCTTCGGTCATCTCTCCACCCACAAGGAGACTGATTTGTCTCTTTGTTACACCCATTTCACACAAGTTTAACTGCATTATATACTATTTATTAGGCTAAACTCTAAACTCATGGAGAAGGATGAGTGAGTTTGGCTTTCCTTGCAAGGTGCGAAAATAAGATCTGGTGGTGAATTTCAAATAAAGCTCAGAGTGTTGAGAACTCTGGCCTGGATCTAGCAAAGTATTTAAGCAGTGTGTCGCTTGATACATGACAGGATCAAACCCACCATGTCTAGCTTCAGCTGATACCATCTGTCCTCGAGAAATGAGGACACTTGAACTTAAATAGTGAGACTGAAAAGGAAGGGGCTCAGATTTTGCCCACATCCTAACATTTTTTTTGAGAAGTCCATGGTAATATAGTACCGCCGTATCCTTCATCTGTGCAAACACAAAATGTGGGACTAAAAGGGACCACTCTAGGGTCACTGAGTCCCACTCACCTGCTTTTACAGACAACCACATCATACAATCCTATTCTCAAACTTTTCAAGCTTTATCTGAAAACTAGTTAGGCTGTTTGTCCTTGCTATTTCAACTGGAAGCCTGCACCATCCTCTGATGGTTCAAAGCCTTCTTCAAACTCCTAATGCTGGCAAACATGTTTGAGAGGTCATTACAATGCTATTAATACAAATGGCACTTTACAGGCAATAATCATGCTAAAACATGGCACATAATGATGGGCACTGTTGCATACTCTCCTACGTCCTTTATCACTATCTGTACCTTAAACAGTTGACAATGAAACTTAAAAGCGGGGAGGGAGATACAGATGGAGGGAGAGGGTGGGATAAAATTAGGGTTGTGAAGCATGTAAAGGCTGGAAATGAAGAAATAGCATTAAGATATTAAGAGAGTAAGTTAGGCTAATACGTGCATGTCTTAAAAAGGTGTCTGGATCTTCTAGAATGTAATTTTATACTTTTTTTTTTTTTAAATATACATTTTCTTAAAATGTATATAGATGCATAGACATTTAAAAATACAAGATAGAGGAAAAAGCAGTGTTGATCCAGCTAAGACCTGGTGAATAATGATGGGTGCTGTTGCATGCTCTCCTATATCCTTTATTGATGTACAATTTCTTTCCATTCCATATATACATACACACATACACCCCGGTTCTTGATAATTTAATACAAAAGATAAATTAGAATAAAAGTACAGGCAAAACATATTCTTTTCATTCATTATGATTCATTTTGTGTTTTCAGACAGCTGCAGGGAACATCTGTGACCTTGTGGTAGAAAGTGCAAGCTATATGCCTATCAGAGTACTCCTTTATGATCCGAATTTATTTGCTTAGTCGCTCTATTTTTTTATTTAGTTTCTCATCTA
This sequence comes from Crocodylus porosus, assembly GCF_001723895.1. Lineage (NCBI taxonomy): Eukaryota > Metazoa > Chordata > Crocodylia > Crocodylidae > Crocodylus > Crocodylus porosus. The sequence continues at coordinate 58,924,306 of NW_017728906.1, read as the reverse complement.
AATGCATTCCCACTGAAACCTCTCAGTCTCAAATAAACAAAGGTTTGACTACACTTTTCGATGACTTTTAGCAAATGAAAGTGATAGCCTGACAGTATTATCTACAGCCAAGCATTAAGCAATACAGCCTTGCATATTAGTGATCCTTAGCACAATCATATTCCTTAAAATCTATCCCACTAAAACTTGACTTTGATGCTGCAGGAAAGCACAAAACTGAGGTCTGCTAACCATGATAAATTAAGTCAAATAATAGAATGTTCTTGGTTGATGGACCAATCTACTCAACATTCAAAAAAAAATTCATTTGTGATTTAAGCCAAACTTGAACCAAAGAGCAGAGGCATTGTTGGCTTCTGTTGAAGTTTTTTTTGGCTTCTATTCTGAATAACTACATTTTTGTATTTCTATGCTGCCAGCATTAGATGCAACGCAAGAGTGAATTGCTTCATGTACAAAAAAGAGCATGTTTAATGCTATTGTTCAATATATAGGTATGCCATATTTATGACTTGTTGATCATGTCTGCATCATTTTGGGGTCACAAAAAATTCCAATGTGTAAATGGGGTCACACTGAGGAAAAGGTTGGGAAACCCTGCCCTAACCCAAGGAACATACTCTACATAGACGGAATGGAAAAAAGTTAGGAGATCTAGCCAATGAATAAGCTATTTTTCTATGGTTATGCACCACAAAACTATTTTTTCCTGAGAGAAAGTACATAATTTGCCATTCCATCTACAGGATGGAAGCCATACAGGAAGTCATAGACCCATTACTCAGGCTTTGGCTTGCTATCTTCTGAATTTAGAAAGTTGATCTTTTGTGCCATAGCTGGCACTAGTATGACAGAGGGAGCTTGCAATGAGAAATACTGCTGCTTAGTATAAATGAACAACAGAACTGCTAGCACATGGCAAGCTGCTGATATGAATATATAGGAGACAGGTGCCTGAGAGAAAGATGTAGGAGCAAATGAAAAGACCTAGACTGAGACCATGAACAAATATGCTAATAGGAAAAAAGTAAGGGGGGGGGCAAGAGCAAAGGAGAAGACAGGGAGCAATACATCTTTAAAGGGCCAGAGACTGGAATATGGGATCCAGATGCTGTTTCTGGAATATTAATAGTAGTTTTGTACTTACTCTCTGGCTTCCACCTGAGGATTTTAAAATGCCCCAGATAGTAATCCTCACATCACTGCACATGGTTAATAGGTAGTTGGAGGTGAGAGGAAGGGCAAGTGAAAGAAAGAAGAGATTTGACTTGCCCAAAATGACATAAAGCTGTCTCTGAAAATGTTGAAAATTAAATTTGAATCCTGCTTTCATACACATTATCTATTGTTAATTTTGGACATGGGATGAAGTGATTTAAGAGGATGTCTCACTATTAACCATCTGCTTCTTGTCATTACTTAATTTGTAAACTAAGTAGTTTGAGGTAGCTTTTTTTGTTCTGGCACTATGGCGCCCTGGCAAAAGGTAAAATGTCCTAAGCTCCAAGATAATAGTAATAATGGTAGTAACAAAATTAACCTTGGGTGCTTTATAGTCTGCATCACTCTGTGCACTGACAGACGTACAGGCCTTCGATTTAACTAATGGCACTTTACATGAAGCACCATGAACTAGACAGCCCTGCCCCTAACTCAACAGATGTTCACCTGTTGGGTCAGGGGGTGGAAATTGAGCCTGCCTGAAGGGGAGCAGCCAGCTAAGAGGCGGCCCCTCTCCCCAACTCTGGAGCTGTCAGCAGGAAGGGATGGGGGAGGGAGAAGCCAGAAGCAGGGAGCTACCAGCTGGGGCTTGCCTGGCCTGAGCTGGAGAAGAGGTGGCAGGAGGAGGTGGGGGGCTCTGATCCATGTCCCCACACCTCCAGCTTAGGCCAGGCAAACCCCAGCTGGCAGCTCTCTGCTGTTGGCCTCCCTCCTCGCCCTTCCTTTCCTGCTGACAGCTGTAGGGGCAGGGCTGGGCAGCATCATCCCAGCCCCAAATGTGTGATAAATTAATCCTAGGGAGCACAAGTTCCCTTAGATGCTCTAAAGAAAAGTCCTTTCATCTGATACCTCATTTGATGAGTGTTAATTTTTCCTGCAATTGGCCACTTCAAAAGCTCTCAGCAGCCATGCACGTGTCACAGCACAGCTATAGAGAGCTTAGGGGGCCGATCACACAAAAAACGTAACTTCTGTCTGCACCCTCTCTATAGCTAATCTAATCACTCACAAAGACAGTATATGAGAAAGGGACTGGGGTTTCTGACTGCAGCTTCATCTATATGAGAAATTGTTCCAATTTCATTAAATCAGTTTAGAAACTAATGTAGTTAAATCAATTCAAATAAATCTTAAATTAAGTGTATCCACACCAAAGGATACAATGATTTAACTAACACTGTTTCTGTTAAATTATTATAATTTTCGGGAATAAATACAGCCTGAGAGAAATCATAACAAATCCCTCTGCAAGACAGAGGGCTGAATAGGGCAGAGTTAAGGAAAGAATGAGGAAGAGATCAAAAAAGTTAATAGGATCCACACCTCTGAGCAGCTCCATGGGCGACTGGTGCCACCTTAGGGGGGGCAAGTGCCCCCCCCCCCCCAGTGACCAGTCAGCAAGCAGGGAGGGGTCCTCCCTAGGCAATCCCGCTCTCTGGGTCTCCCCCTGTGGCCAGTCATGAGATGGCTGATCGCTGCAGCCACTTCTGGGTGTGCCACAGTGCTCATTCCCTGGCTGGCACTTGCAGGGGGGACACCGGTGCTTCTGCCTGCCTGTCACCTAAGCAGCAAGTGGGGCCAGTCAGGGGATGTGCACTGGCACCCTCAGGGGGTGCACGTGCACCCCCTATGAATTACCACTGAACAGCACTGCTACCAATTGCTTCCCTTTGATGAAGCCACACTGATCATTTCAGCTGCAAAAGGTATTCTGCAAAAACCATGAGGGAGAAAAAGCAGAGGTGTAACAAGGTAGTTAGGGTGCCCAGGGCAGCAGGACATATAGGGGCAGTGGCAACATCCAGCTGCCACAGTGCCACTGGCACAATCATGCAGCTGCTGTGGCAGCTGTTAGTCTTCCACTCCCTTCTCCCCCCACACAGAATCAGGGCCCAGGGCTTCTACTCTCATTGCTTCACCCTAGTTGCAGTATTGAACAAAAACACAATTTGAATAGTTCCTTCCTAAATGTAGGCTTCTGGGTTTTTTTCTGCCATTATCTGACATCAGTTTCCAAAGATGGAGTCCCCTTAAGACCAGGAAATTCAACTAGAGATGTCCCTGCTGTTGCTTTCTTCAGTCCTGATTTACTTGCATACGTACATTAAAATAGACCTGAGCCTGAAAGAAGCTCTGTCCAGGGATCAGAATTTGTCTTTTTTTGACTGTGTTCAAGTATTCAGACCAGGGGTTTCCAACCTTCTTTAGACTTAAGGCACCCCTCCAAAATATGAGTTCCTTGCTTTCACTTGACTCTAAACTAGAGAAAAATAACAAAGCAATTCTTTCATTGCAAAAATCCAGAAAGACCACAACAGGTCAAAATGTTTTTGATGCTGTGGATTCCTATTTAAATTCTCTGTGTTCATCTTGTGAATTACATGTATGTGTTTGCACATATAACAGTACTAATACTGCACAACACTCTGCAGCATTGTTAAAGGAATCTCATGGCACCACAGAACCCTGATTGAGAATCACTGGCTTATTGTGATGCAAAAAAAAAAAAAGCATTTTATTAGCAAAGGATAATTATATCCATCCATTAGTTGGAGGCTTACCAAATTAAGGGAAAAATAATTTCTTAAATCTAGCCATTATTTTGTACTATAATAGTGCTTTTTCTTCTCTTAAGAGTGGACAGGTGATTATCCATGTTGGTCTGAAGTCAGGCAGAATGTAGGGCAAGGTGGCACCTTAGAGTGACTGTCTTAACACGTGACAGATCCCAGCTAATTAGCACACATCAAAGCAGACTTGAGTAATCGACAAATTAACACACTCCAGCAGCCTCCATGTCACATGTATCAGTGTCCCCGCGTTTCAAAATGGCGGCGGAGGCACTTTAAGCTCGAACGAGTTTTAGTTAAAGCGCCCCTACCACATTTTGAAGCACAGGATGCTGAATACACGTGACTTTGCAAGAGCTTTAATTAGAGCGGCTCTCAGAGTATAGACTTGTATGGATGTCCTTAGAGACTAAATGGTTCAGAGGTATCAGTTTTCATAGGCAACATGTCAAAAGAAACAACAGAGTAGGTTGTTACCTACAAACATTCATGTCCCTCTGAACATTTATTGCCAGCCTGCCCAGCCTTCTACTCCTCCCAACTAAACTTCTTTATTTGAGGGATATCTATGTTGCAGCCACTGCTATGATTACTCTATAGACATACTTGAGCTAGCTTTAAGCTTACTAGATTAAGTAGTGCTGACAATAGTCACAGCTGCATGGAGATGGAGCTTCATACAGGTTGGCAGCTGGAAAATTTACCAGCAGTCATCTTGCAAAACTTTCTTAGACACGTTTTGCAGCCCACACTGAGCTCCATGCTGCTGCAGTTAGACTGCTACCTGGAGCCGAACTAGCTAGCTTAGAGATGTTAACACTACTGTCACAGCCTGCAGTAAGTTGTCTTTTGATATAAAGATAACTTTATGAAACATGGAAAAGTTCCCATGTTTCCTGTACAAGGCATACTATAAATAATAATTAAAAATGTGAACAATTATTCTTTCAGTGCAGAAAACAGGTAGGGGAATGAAATTATTTGATTTTTTTTCTATTACTTCATATACTTAATTTTCAAATTCACTGAATTAAGGACATACTCTCTAATGTAAGTTAGGTGACATATATAGGCTCTACCACATCTAGTCATATGCCTGAGATGAGTTTTGCAACTAGTTGGCCAGATCATGACTATTGCCCAAAAAAGTAACTGAGAAACTGCAAAGCGGGGCTGGAAGAAAAAGAGTGTGTGAGAGAGACGTGAAAGGACAGTGAGGTGGAGTGAATTGGGGAGGGGTATCTGGGAACAGAGATTTAAATTTTCCCTATCAACAGCTGAATAGCTGGTTGAGGAAGAGAGCCTGAGGAAAGAGAAAGCATGGGATAATGAGGGCAGCATGGCTTAAAGGAACATGGCAGGGTGCAGAAGGGAGGTATAGATGTAGAGGAAACTGTCTGATCTGACAGCAAACACATCATGCCAGCATGTTTTATCAGTGCATTTCAATCACTTGATCATGCATCTCCAAATTTGGAAGCAGTAGTACACTGGTCGCCTCCTGACAGCTGTCGGAAAACGTTTTGTGGGTTCTCAGTAAAGGGAAGGGCAGCAATTGGAGAGGAACTACCACGACCACCAAGGTGGTTTTCCTACTGGCTGGGGAAAACCACAGGTGTGGTAGGGGATAGTACTCTGACCAAGGTAATGCACAGTTAAACTCCCACTTTCACTTCCACTAGGAAGATCTTGGCTATACATAGACTTCATAGAATTGGGAGACTCTTCCCTAGGTTGCTCCTGTGGCCATACGGCTGAGGGCAAGTGAAACTTGGGGGCATCTGAACCCCATGCCTCCAGGCTTGGGTCTTCATGTGGGATGGCCGCCAAAGAATTTGGAAGCATCTGAAGCCCTGGGGTGGAGGCTTCTTGCCAGTAGTAGGACCACATATGGATCTTGAATGACTCACAGATTTGGAATTGATTTGGCTGATTTGACTTGG
>NW_017728906.1:58872905-58917942 GCF_001723895.1 Crocodylus porosus | reverse complement strand
TTACAGTAACAAAGAGATAGTAACTTTGCAAAACAAAGAGAGAGTGATACCTTAATACAAAGAGCTCTCAGTAGCTCTCCCAGTTCTCTCACCAGGGAGGGCTGACAGCTGCGCTGTTTTAACAAGACTTATTGATAATGCATTTTTAATAATATTTCTAACAGCTAAGAAAATAATATCTTTTTGCTTTGTCACGTAGGCACTGCTTCCTAGAAATGGGACCCGAACTGCAGTCCTGCATCCAGACCCACAGAACAGAATGGGATCAGCCCTTTGCAATACCCCAGTCTGGAAGCAGGCACCCACAGTTTTACTGCTTGGGTCCACCTTTCGCCCTTCACTGCATTAAGCGCCCCTCACTTCACATGGGATGCTGACACACTGCATCAATGCTCAGAGGTGCTACCACCTCAGGAATGTACACAGACAGGGAATAAAAACCCAGACACACAGACAGCTCCAAGGTAGGTAAAAGGTGCCTGTGGTAGATTCTCCTACTCCTTTTTTGACACTTGACAACACTTTACAAAATTTCTCTTCCTTGTGGACCTGAACTAGTGGTCCTGGTGCTACAGAGAGCTTTGCAGAGGGGCTGGCCACCAAATGGAGGAGACCAGAGGCTGGGGTCATATAACATCAAAAAGTAGAGGAGAGGCTGAAGAGCATAACTGGGGGGTCAAGAGAGGAAGCCAGGGAGCAGGGGAAGGAGTGGAGAGAGGAGAAAAAGAGGCGAGAGGGGGACAAGTACAGGCACATGTGTGTGGGGACAGGCAGGGGGCAGCATGGGTGATGGTTGGTGGGTGGGTGTGTGTGTTGGTGGTGGTGAAGGGATTGTGTGTGTACGCGCGCACATCTCAAGAAGGGGCCGTGGGTATTTGTATGCCTCAAGAAGGATCTGTGTGCGGGTGTGGTAAGGGGGGGCGTGGAGCGGGGGCCGAGGCCCACCGCGTGCCCGCCGGGGGGGCGGAGAACGTGTGCAGGCTCCGCCTCGCCCCCGCCCACTCCCGCGCTGGGCTCGGGGGGACGTGCAGCTGCCTGGCGGGCGATGGAGGCGGCGCTGCTGGCGCTGCTTTTGCTGCTGGCGAGGCCCGGTCTCGGGCAGGCGGCGGAGGAGCCTCGCGGGGCGGCGCGGGGGGACGAGCAGTGCCACTACTACGCGGGCGGGCAGGTCTACCCCGGCGAGGCGGCGCGCGTGCCCGTGTCCGACCACTCCCTGCACCTCAGCCAGGCCAAGAGTACGTGCGGGCCGGGCCGGGCCGGGCCCCACCGCCCCCGTGGGGGAGGAGGGGCGGGAGCAGGCGGCGCGCGCGGGACGGGACCCGGGGGGGATGGGGTGCGGCGGCTCGCGCTGTCCCGGGAAGGCCACGTCACAGTGCGGCCGGTGACTCCACCCCCACTCAGACGCACTCCCCGGCCTCCCACACCAGCACCTCCTTCCCCTCCACTCCCCCACACTATATTAGCGCAGGGGCGCTCAACCTTTTTGTACTGGGACCCATTTGTAAACACGGCTGGCCAGTCCTGACCAGTAAATCGGAGGTTTTTTTAAGTTCGAAAGCAGCCACCTGCCCCTCACCTCAGGCTCCTGGGGGTGGGGTGGGGTGTGGGGCATGGTGGTGGCCCCTGGCAGGCTGGAGCTCTGCCAGGGAAAAGCCACCATTTTCCCGTGTTTTTCTCCTCTAAAAGACCCATTTTTAAAACTTCCTTTGTAGCCCTTTTGTGTATTCTTTTGGGTCATGACCCACAGGTTGAGACATGCTGTGCTAGCACACACACAGTCTCGCTTGTGCTCTGCTACGTTCCTGCTGCGCCCCCCTTCACTCCCCTCCCACACAAGTACGCACCCCAGCTCCACGCACACGCACCCTTGTGCGCACTGCACTTTACTCACGTACCCCACACTGCTTCACTTGCACAGACATACACCTGCCACTCTGCTCACAAGCAGTCCTCCCCCCTTACACAACCTCTTCCGTATGCACCCCACCTCACCTCCCTCCTCAGGGGGAGGACAAGGACAAGCAGCAGGCAGTGGGTGTGTGGCAGAGGACCAGGGTAGGAAGGACATGGCATGCATGTGCACTCACACTCCATTCACAAGCACTCCCTTCCTCACACACACCCCATTCATTCACAAGCACCCACACACACACCCCACCTCCCTCATGCACGCACGTGTACACATATACCTCCCACTTTCCTCAAACCGCTCCACTTCACTCGCACACAAGCACTTCCTGACCTGCTTTCCCCCCTCCCCACCCCCCCACAACATGCACCGAGTGTCCTTGGGGTAGGGAGCAAAGGGTCCTCTTCCATATGTCCTTGCATAGCTTCCTCCCCCCCAGTAGCTGGCTTCTGGCATTGCCCCAGGGGCATCCCCAGAATAAGTGCTAAGGTAGGAGGAAAAAACGAGAGGAGGAGGAGAAACAGGCCTCTGCTCAACCTGACATTCAAGAGCAAAGAGGCTAGACCTGTCATGGGTTTGCGGGGGGGACAGCTCATATTTTTACAGAATTCCATTTTATACTTCATATAGATGCAACTCATTTGATGACTGTCTTAGTAAAAGGCCAGATTTGCAGTTCTGTCCCTGCAGTTCTCCCTCTCCTAACTGAAAGATTTAAAAATATTATCTGCTTACTTAAAGGGTCACACTGTTATTGTTTAGCTTCATACACCACTCATTTCAAGGTGGTGGTAGTCTTTGTGTAGACAAGTGGTAGAGACAAGTCATTAACTCTAACCAGACTTACTTTTGCTGTAGTTAGACTTCTGTTCTTTCCTGAGTGGTTACTTGATTTAGCCAACAAAAGCATTCTCCTGTGAATGAATTTTGTTGCAAAACTATATCTAATTTTTTTCCCCTTGTGTTGCAGTTAAATGATTTAATCACCCACTACATTTACAAGAGTGGGCAGAGGAGGAGGGCAGGAATCACTTGAATCAGTTTTGTAGCACAAATAAAATTGCCAGTAGTTGTACTGGCCAATAAGAGTAGAACTGCACTAAATTAAATAAATAAAAGGCTTTCTTGTCCTGCAAAAGTCTAAAATTCCCAAATATCTCCCTTTCTGAACTAGGACAAAAAGTCCATCTCAACATGTCTGATGTTATTCATCCACGTAGTTTGAAAAATATTTTTGATCAGGCCACTGTAAGATATATAGGTAAAAAAAAATCTCAGAACTAAGTTTTAAAACTTTGACATGACTTAGGAAAGTCAAATGGAAATGCTTCAAAAGTCATTTCAAAACCAAAAAATGAATCTCAAATAAAAAAAAGTATTGAAAAAGATTGAGATTCTTCTAATATGAGAAGCTATAAAACCTTTCAAGTTAATAATTTAGGTGTTGGGGGAAAGTGGGGAGATCATTTTATGAAGGAAAACATTTTAAAATCAGAAAATTTCCTGCTCTAAATCCCTGCCCACGCTTTGAAACAAGCAATTTCCTCCTATTTATGTCAGTAAGAAAAGGAGAGAAAACTTGAGATTTCACAATACCAAGACTATTATAAAAATAAAAAGGAAGTGAAGTATTGCCACAAACAATTGAAAATTGAACTAGACTTGGTAAATCATTTAAAGAATATTTTGCTGTGCTTGATGTATGTGTTCACTTACTGCTTGTATTGTACTTGTAACTACTATGCAAAGTTGTAACGTGCATCATAATTTCTAAAATTTCCTAATCAAAACAAGTTTAATGGTGCTCTAAATGTCTAGTGCTGTAATCCATATGGCATATGCCATCTTGCAACAGATGATAATTAGTGGCATATTTATTAACAGAGATCAGTCCCTACATCGATCAGTACCAAATATTACTTAGAGCTGTGTCTAAAGAGAAAAAATTCACACATTTTATTCCATCAGTTTGTTATTGCATCGCCAACACACTTTGTCTACAGGCATAGAATTCACATTGCTGTGGACTTTGATTTTAAGAAGTACTATTTCACCAAGTTCACATTTTTAAAACATCTTCCATTCCAAATTAATACTACTCTCCTTTGGTGAGGAGTAGTAAACACAGTAGTTCCTATTAGCAAATTTAAAACACAGTAAGTTCTATTAGTGAACATTTTTTTCCTGCATAATCTGTTTGGTTTTTTTTGTGAAGAAACATCCAAATTAATTATAGGTGAATTCTGTGTTCTGTGCATCCCATTTTAGGTTATGTATTTCCTGAAATGCATAACCTAAAATGAATCCTGAATACTGTTCTTGGCTAGGAGTAAAACTAGGTTGAAGCAGAGCCACTTTGTGGTGCTAGCATATAAGTTATTCCTAGATAGCGTAGTCTCCCAAAGTCTGAAGTAAGTTTCATATTAAAATAAAGAGTTGGGTTCTAAATAAAGGTCCTAAATCTGTGAGATGTGAACAGCATAACACATTACACGATTAACTACCAGCTGACATGTATGGTTCTCCTAAATGACAATACTTAATCAGGCCACCCTGAACGAACCTGCTGCTCTTCCACATATTACAATTAGACAGCAATTGTTAGAGAATGTTATTTCCCCTACCTGGGTAGCTACCATTCCCAAAAAATAGTATACAACACTGGATAAAATCCGTTTTCAGTGATCATGACATCAGAACCCAAACTAAACTTCTTGTCCATCAGGCTGTTTTCATCCCTACTCTGTTGTATGTGCATGAATCTTGGACAACATATAGGAAATGCCTGAAAGCTTTGTTACGTTATCATCAGCAATGGCTTTGGAAGATCTTCCATATCAGTTGGAAGGACAGAAGAAAGAATGCCAGCATTCTGGCTTAAGCAAGCACCACTATCATTGAAAGCGTGTTTATATAGCACCAGCTCCATTGGACAGGATGTTCCCTAAAGATGTCTGACAACCAGCTCCCAAAACAGGTCCTATACTTCCACCACTCCAGGGGTGGGCAAAGAGGAGAAATCCAAGGACACTTTAAAGGCGAGGCTGAAGAAATAGGCAGACAAGGTTTTTTGGGTAAATCTGATACTTTTTATTAGACCAACTCAAATAGATGGAAAAAAATCACTCTTTGCAGTCTTTCAGGTATAAATACCCCTAGTCAGGCTGAGGAAACATCTGCAGTTAGCAACAAAGGGTATTTGTACCTGAAAGCTTGTGAAGAGGGATTTTTCCATCTATTTGAGTTGGTCTAATAAAAGATACCAGATTTACTAAAAGAACCTTGTCTGCCTGTGTCCTTACACCAACAAGGCTACAACCTATACCCCTAAAGCTGAAGAAATGTAATCTTAACATCAGTACCAGAGAGACCTGAGCACCAAATCATCCCCAGTGCTCTGATTTGTAACAAGGCATTGATCTTTTTGAACAAGATGGTCTCCTTACGGAGATGGATAGACAGGATGGAGAAAGGGGGGGTGGGAAAGGAGTTGTGACCCAACATCACTGGGATCTACTTCCCAGAACTATTTGCCACATTTGCAGTAAACAGGCACATGTCTGATCATCCTCAGTCATTACAAACTCTCCAGTGACTTCCTTATTTACTGGAAGACTCTCATCCTCTTATTGGAGAGACTGCCAACATAGTGGACTTGCCAGTCATGAAATTTTAAAGCAGGGGTGTCCAACATATGTCCTGAAGACCAGATGCTGTACCCAGCCTGCTGGGCTTCTGCCTGGCCATGGGAAGTTGGGGGAATGGCCTGCCTCAGAATCCAGGGCCCTATAGTCTCAGTGAGCATGGCAGTCAGCAGCAAGAGGGCAAGCGAGGGCTTGCTTCACCTGTCATCATCACTGCAGCCCCAGCTCCTCAACTGCTGGATACACTGCTGCCTCATACTGCAGGCCAGACCAGGAGCTACCACTCCAGCCCCAGCATGGTGTTTGCAGCAGGAATGGAGGTGCTGCTGCCACTGTACAAACTAGGTAGGAGTTGCCACAGCCAGAGCCATCCTGTGCCCAGAGCTGTATCCAACCCACAAGGAGCCCCAGGTCCAAATCTGGCCAGGGCAGGAAGCTAGTTTGACACCCCACCTTTAAAAGTAATTACAAGTTTGTGTAGCTACCCAACCTGCGTTGTATTTCAGTATATAAAACCACAGCTGTGCCTAAGTAAGGAAAAAACATATCCTTGGGCACAAGGTGCTAAACAACCACACATATATATGCATGCAAATGCCTCATTTTATACTTATACTTTATTTTGGATGTATTCCATTTCGCAGTCTCAAAGCCAGCACCCCATTGGGAAGGAACAGCAGTAATCAATGGAGAGTTTAAAGAGCTGAAATTAACAGATTACCATGGAAAATATCTCGTCTTCTTCTTCTACCCTCTTGACTTGTAAGTAAAACCAATGTCAATGCACCATTTTTTTTCTGCCCCCTTCAGAATACTGGGAACAGAGCAAGTAAAAATCAGAGTAAAGACGTTGATTGCAAGCTGCACTTGACATTTTGTTGTCTAATGTTTTCTTTTGGTGATGGAAAGAAGCATTTCCTTGGACTTGTCATCTTGCAGTTGTGAAATTTTATGTGATATTTGTCTTTTTTAATGTAGGACTACTTTGGGCAATAACTTTATATACTAGTACTTTGCTGGACAGCATTTCCATTCCTGGTCAAGCATGTAAATCATTGCTGCAAGTGAGAAATGCAGATGAAGTAATACTCTTCACAGCCTACTTCATGATCCCTTAAAGTGATATTCAAAACATGCAATTTCCCCTTTGTCTTTCAGATGTGTACATAACTTAAGTACCCCCCCCCCAACTTGTCCAATTCCCACTCATAATGTTGGTGTAATGGCTCCTTTGACTTCAGCAGCGTTACTCCAATTTCCATGAAGTGAGAAATAAAAGTATGCAATGAAGTAGTAGGAACATTACACTGCTCTAATAGTGTTAAGGGAATAAAAGTTAACCCTTGAAACCTGGCCACTTGCTTTTTTAAAAATCTAAGAACAGTCATTGTGAATATTTAAACTGTAAATTGTAATGCTTGCTGACTGTATTTTCAGTCTTACAGTTTATGAATAGGAGTGTTTCTTTAGAATGTGTCTGTAAACATCTTGATAAACACTAGTAAAAATGCTGTTTCTAACAGATTTGATTTCTTCAAGTAAACAAAAATTTAAGATAAAAACTAATCTATAATTTGTTTTCCATTTTTCTCTACTGAAAAAATAACTAATTTCTTCTGTCAGTGCACAGATAAGTTCTGTGGAGAAATCTTCAATATTCTGAAATGAGAATTTAACCCATTTTAAATTTTAGCACGTTTGTGTGTCCAACTGAGATCATCGCCTTCAGTGACCGAATTGAAGAGTTTAAAGCAATAAACACCGAAGTAGTGGCATGTTCAGTTGACTCTCAGTTCACACACTTAGCATGGTATGTAGCCTGCCCTTTTTTTTTTTTATATATGAAATTATTTGTGCATCCATACTAGGTTATCAACTGCTTCTCCAAATTTAGAGACAATGTCTGATAGACCAGTATTGTCAAGTACATATTGAACTACAAGACATGATCTAAAAATGCTGCCATTTGTTACTTACAAGATGCTCTTAAATGAAAACCAGTCTTTAAAAGTTTATTTTAAAAGATGATAGTGTTCATAACCCAATTGCATATAACCTTATCAGAGTGTTTTCTTCCTGTATGTTAGTTGAAATGATACATACAGTTCATGCATTGGTCTAAAATGATTTTTGCATGCAACATGCTATGTTAAGCATGAAAATTGTCTAAGAAAGAATGACTTCATGAATGGTAATTTTCATGTGACCATAATGTATAATGTGAAGGAAGGAAAATTGGATAACTGTTAACTAAACCTGAGTAAATAAGGCAGAGAGACACAGGAATTTCCTTTGGACTCTGAGATTTGCATAGATTTCATTCAATTGCCTGTGGCTGAAACAGAAGGAAAAGGAGAAAGAAACACACCTACCACATACTAATCGTGTGGCTTTACGCACTTTGTAAAAGTGCTGGGATGCTACAGTTATACAAAAGTTTAATAAAAATCTGAAAAGGTGGCTGAGCCTGCTTAGCAGACCAGAAGTTCATCTCAGAAACAGAATGAGTCCATGCAAGACTCTCAAACAGAAAGAGGTTAAATTAGTTATTCATTACAAGTTAAAACGTGACATTGTCACAATTTGTTTGATAAATTGACACTAAAAAAGGTGCTTGCTATCATTTTTTGGGTTTTGGGTTTTTTTTAAGTTATTAGAATGTAGACAGGGTAGTAGTTTGCCCACAAACGGAAAAGGAACATTTTTCATGTACAAGTGAAGCATGCAAGGAGACCTAAAGAGCAGAATAAAAATGTTTGTATATGAATGAACATATTGGAGAAGGGTGGAAAGCAGACTGGGAGAAAAATGAAGGAATGGAATGAGTATAGACAATTAATTGAACAAATATTGATATTCATAATGAAAAAAAATTCTGCTACCTGCATTAAACTGCTTTTCAGACTTGAGCTCACTTTTTAAATAGCGATTCACACGTAGAACTGAGAATCTTTATTTTACTTACAAAACACAATACAGTTTATTGCTAGAAAGGAACAGCCTAATGTCTCTGGGTACCATCTTATCATCGAGTCTTTTGCCATTTTTAAGCCCCCAGATTTGGGAGGCAAGAAAAAAGAAAACGATAAGAAATCACTATCTTGAAACTTCAATTTTCCAAAAGCCAGATAATTTTGAAGAGCACATGTAGACTTCTAATAATAGGGAAATGAAGGAAATGAATTTAGTCTTAATGGATGAAGCAGTCAAAGCTTTGTAGCCAGAGTCCAAAATAAGTGATGTTATATGAAGCTATGCTGATCCTGTTTATATCATTTCAGTCCCTGACCGTTAAGGATTCAGTCAGAAAATATTGTGCAAGTAAGGGGGAGGAGGGTGTAACAGAAGTCTTCTTGAAAAATAAACTGCTTTTTTTTTTGTCAAAAGGATTAATACGCCACGAAAACAAGGAGGACTTGGGCCATTGAAGATCCCACTTCTTTCAGATCTGACGCACCAAATTTCAAAAGATTATGGAGTATATCTGGAGGACCAAGGACACACTCTTAGGTATAAAAAGCTGCCACACTGCATTCTGTCTTGCTCTAGCAGTTAGAATCATAGAAAGTTGGGGTTGCAACAGGTGTCAGGAGATCATCTAGTCCAACCGCTTGTTCAAAGCGGGACCATCCTCAACTAGATTATCCCAGCCAAGGCTTTGTCTAGCCAGGTCTTAAAAACCTTCAAGGATGGAGAGTCCCACAGCCTCTCTGGGTAACCTGTTCCAGTACTTTACTACCCTCCATGGGGGAAAGTGAGAAAACACTTCCTAATATCTGACCTAAACTTCTCTTGTGCAACTTGAGACTGTTGCATCTTGTTCTGGCATCATACCAACACACATGTAGATTGTGACACTCTACTGTGGAGCTAATTGGCATACTCCACAGTAAAGCACGTGTAGATGTGTGCATTGTGTATACAACCTTAGTCCAGACGAAAACATTTCAAAAGTTAACTTTGTGGGGTTTTTTTATGTAAGAAAAGCTCAGAATTAAAACTTATGGTTCCCTTGTGTGAGTTCGTATGGCTTATCCAGCAAGTATAAAAACCTAATTTTATTCATTTCCTAAGATAAACCACTACTTATTCAAGATTAGTTAATTTAATAAAAGAATAAACCATCTTTGAATGTTTGCCAGCTGATTACCAGTGCACTTATTGTTTACTGGGGCAAAATGTAACAAAATAGTCTGTCCCTGTAAGAGGGAACAGTGAAGTTCAACAGGCTAGTAAGAAAGCCCATCTGGGAAGCATTTGGGTAAGCAGAAATTGTCCCCCCTGGAAGAGTAAGCAAGGTGTGAAGAGGAACAGCTTGCTGCAAGGAGGGGCCAGAGAGCTATGCTAGGGCCAGAGCAAAAAGGTGCTCCTCTTCTAGCTTCTGGGACAGGGCAGAGGGATTTTGTTTACTTTGTTTCTTTGTTCTTTAAAAGACTGAACTTTGCATTAGTGGGGTGGCTGAGGAGTTCATAGGAAGCAAAATTCTCCTAAGAAAGCCAACAGGCTAAGTAGCCTGCATACACAGCAGCATAGTTTAATACAGTAGTGCTGCAGCATCAAATAGGTAATGAAGGTAGACTTGGAAGGAACAAAGTCCTGTCTAAATATTTCTTTTATTAGCTACAGTGCACAAAAGTGAAAGGTAAATACAGCGTCACCCATGATGGAGGGGGGTGCAGATTCTAACTGATGTTATTATGTTATTGCTGAAGAGTACACAAAATAGGGTTATATGGTTAATTTTCAACATAGCAAAAGACTAATGGTGGGATTCTGTACTTGACCAGTGTTTAATACTTATTTAAAAAGTTGAACAGGATGGTAGCAAAATTTGCAGATGGTTACTTCAGTCAAAAATCAGGAAGGGATGCAAAAAACTTGAGACAGTTTCTGTGTTGAAATGGCAGCATGACAGGAAAATAAAAAGCAGCATAACAGAACATTCAAAAATAATGTACACTGAAAGTACATTACTCATGTAACGTACACTCATGCCTTCTAAGGGTGTGAATTTTAACTTTATCAACACAGGAAAAACACCTTTTAGACAACTGAATGGCAACCTTTGCTCAGTGTAAAATTATGGTCAGAGGAACAAACACATTATTAGGATGCATAAGGATAGGATGAAAACACAGAAGTTTTGCCATTATGTAAACCAGTGATATGTCCTTATCTGGAGTATTATGCAATACCAGGAATATCCCCTCAGAAGTCTGAGGCTGGGGAAGAATCTGACCAAAGATTTTGAGACTATTTTTGAAAGAGAAATGAAGTGGCCAATCAATTATGTAGACTAATAAATGGTAAAGAGGGGGCATATCAGGAACTAGGACCTTTTCCTGGAGGAAGAATATTCAGTAAAATTGGAAGGTAGCAAGTTGAGAAGTAATAGAAGGAAATTCTACACAACGCATGGACACTCATTATTTCAAAAACACCTTGAAATCAAGAATTTTGCTACATATAAAAGTATGGTGTACTTGCATGGGTGTCAGCACTTCAAATAGTTCACTGTAGCAACATTTCTAATGAAAGTTTACAAACTCTGAAACCTAACATATGTTAGGGTAACAAACTAATGCAAGATAAAAATTACCTGTTGTTTATAAGTGATGTTTTTGTACATCTCCGATTAGTCTGGTTCTGCTTATTTACAGAAGTAGGCTAGATGGAGTAACCATCTAGTGCAGTACAGCATGGCAGTTTCTGTGATCTACTGTTAGAGTGGACAAGAGCTCTCCGGGTCTTTACATATAAGCATAACACGTGCTTTGCTTTATTAGTATACTAAGTATTTGCAGCCAACCCTTGGCTTATGCATTTCAAAGTGTCTTATATTCTTGGTTAAACAGTTCAGTGCTATTGATACAATACTAAGTCTGCAGTCTACTTAGACTGTACACTAAGAAATAAATATTGTTTTATGGACAATGTTACAGGATTTCCATGTGAAGTCTTTATAATGCCAAATTACTGGATTGGTAAAAATATATATACAGTATTAAAAAAAATACTATCATAATAGAACAGAAGAAGAATGCATTTTCATTACTTCCAATTTGGCTTTGGCATTATCTGAAAAGTGCTGCAGTGAAGGCACTTCTCAGCAACAGAAAAAATGAAACACTGTCAATAAAAGGGTCTTCCATTATGAGATTGGTATTAGAGACTCTCTAAAATGTGAAAGGGTAAGTCCGTAATACTTCGGATGCACAATGAAATAAGTAACAGTAAGGAACTTGCTAAGAAAATTCAGGGTTTAAGACAGAATTTCTTCATCGACCTGTTTGTATAGTGCTTGCAGAACAGACATATATTCCACAGCCTCTGAATACAATGTGAATAACAGAGATAAGAATCATCAGTTCTGTTATCTGAAACAAGAATTTCCTTCTTTTCCCCCCCACAGAGGCCTCTTCATTATTGATGGTAAGAGGGTCCTTCGACAGATCACAATGAATGACCTTCCTGTTGGCAGATCAGTGGATGAAACACTTCGTTTGGTACAAGCATTCCAGTACACCGATAAACACGGAGAAGGTCCTTTATTCAGTATTTTGGCAATGGGACTTGTGCTGAGTTTTTGCTTAACTAAATTAGAAAGGTTTTTTAAGAGTGATTAGGAAACAAGGCATTTGATAGCTTCCAAGACTGATTTATCATGCTATAAAGAGATTTTTGGTTATGTGGTCTCAATATTCAGCAGGCCACATGCTTACTCTCATTATTTACATGTGTGCACACAAAATGCAAAGTAACATTTTTACATCCATTTTGCATGTGCTTTCCACAGCATGACACCAAGTATGAGGCAATGAGAAATCAGAGAGGTAGTCTATAAAGGTGCATATCTACCCCTCTTCCTTCTTAATAAACATGGGCAAGCTAAAAAGTGTTGTCACTATAATTTGTTGGCGACCAAAAAACATGAATGCAATGACCATTTGCGAGACTCTTCTGCTTGTTTTGTACCAGTAAAAAGCATCTCCCACAAATGAGGTGGGGTTGAATGTGCAGGTTAAATGCAGGCTGCAAGTCCTGTTGGTTTTCTTAGGACATGACAATACCCTCAGCTAATATAATTTAGCATAATTAACTTCAGTATTGTTCGTACCTTTGCCTCCATCCAAGTTATGCCAGGTTACACCCACTGGGGTTTTGGCCAGTTTGAGCTTTAAATCTAAAAACTCACAGACACATTCAGCAGCTTCACCAGCTCTGAGTTTCACGTGTAGGTGAATGCATGTGAAGTGACCCAGCTGTAGTTTGTCCTCAGTTTGTATGTTGACATTACCTGTGCAAACAGCTGTGTCCTGTACTCAGATTAAAACACACAAGTTCTCATACTCTCAGTGGTTGATTCTGACAACCAGGCAGCACAACATTTTAGTGAAGCTCTGGAAACTCTACAAGGGCACATGGCTTGCCCACACACACACACACACACACACCCCCACACACTCTCTCACTCTCTCTCTCTCTCTCTCTCTCTCTCTGCAGCAGCATCAGCACCCTCATTATCTAAAACAGCTTTCCTAGGTTGCCCATGAAAGGAGCTATACTAGTAAATACAGCTCCCTATGAACAGCAAATATTAGTTTTGCTCCCAGTCCCTTTACCTCCTAAGCCAGATAGCCAATAAAACAGTTAGTCTGTAGCAAAAGTTTTAGAATAGCTGCATTCCTATACTAATATTTGGTTCCTGGCATTGATTCTAAACAAAACTTGGTTGTCTGCATTTCCACTGACTGGAAATCAGCTGTTCTTATCATAGAACCTCATGTTCAGTGGACTGAGAATCATCACTAGAGATAGTTATTTTGCCAATAATTTCATTAATAGAACCTGGAGAATTTAAAAAAACAAAACAAAACAAAAAACACACAAATCAAATCGAAGCCAAAATATATACAGGCAAGCAGGGATTCCCAGTTTTGATTAACAGAAGAATTTAATGTTTCCCATAAAATTAAGTGTCAGTGGGTGTTATTTTAGTGACAGCGATGTACAAGAACATTACATACTTAATTGGTGCTTGTGTGTGGCACCTTTTTACTGTTTTATTTAAAATTCAAAGAGATTAATTTTCCAAGAGTGTGTTCAGAAAAATAATCAAGTGGGAACACTGATTTTCTTTATACTCTATTCTTTTCTACTAACTCTTTGCTGTTGTTCCTTCCACCCTCAGTTTGCCCTGCTGGTTGGAAGCCTGGCAGTGAAACTGTAAGTAAATACTTATTGTACATGCATTATTGTGTGCGCCAATACAAGTTGTCAGTAAAAATCTACCTTAAAACCACAGTCATTATTTATTGCAATTGCCATATTTTAAGAATTTTTCATACAGAAAGTTTACCTTTTCACATCAGAAGTTTCCTTCTCCCTCAACTTTCCAACAAATGAAAAGTTCCAGCACCAAGGAACTCACTAGAGAAAATTCTCTCCTCCAGATACTATACAACTTAAGAACTAATTGTAAGCTCACTGGTCAAGAACAGTTCTCTCACTTCCTGGCCTATAATGTCTAGCACAATGTGATTATTCAGCGTGCCTAGATAATACCTTCATATAAACAATAACACTGCTCAGGCTAGGGCAGGATTTATAGGGACTGGCAAAAAAGACAGTGTGCTTCTGTTGGAATTCCAAGATGAAAGGCTCAGTTGCATCGTGGTGTCCTTGTTTGCTGCTTTCCAACATGCAATCGTGAGCAGAAGAACAAGGGCCCCGAGTCACTTCTCACTGAAGTAATTAACCTCAGTGGAGTTGGATTAGGCACCAATAGAATAACAAAAATATTGTGATAAGAAACTGGGCTGCAGAAGGCTCCCAGCTTCATAATTAGAACATTGGTATTAGTTTGAGGATGCTGTTTTGTTTGAACCAGCTCCTTTCAGCTGTGGGCACAGCAAAATTATATTTAAAAAGAGCCTTAAAAATACTATTCAAGGTTTGGTAGCATTTGAAATAGTTTATATAGTGTCTATATCTGGTTATCCAGGGCTGTCCAATTTATCAGCCCCCAGGAGTCGTATGCTATGCTGGCCATACCAGTTATGCCAGGCCACCAGGCTGCAGTGCACAGGCATCCCTCCCCATCCCCACCACTGCAACAACAGGCACCCCACCCTACTGGTGCACAAGGTGGGATGTTTAAATTCAATAAGGAAAGTGGATTAGCTGACGCACCGATATTTGGAAGTTATACATTCCGTGATACTGGCCAGCCTAAATAATCCATCCATCAGCAGTTGCTAGGCATGTAACGTTTATCGTAAGGAAGATTGAGCACTTCTGTGAAACAGTGATATTCATAAAATGGAACACCCAGTTAATGGTAATAATTTAGATGTGTAGAAGTTACTGCTATATGGCAGCCACTGTTTTAGTACCTCTATATTCAGCTATTCACTCAGTGCTGAGATGCTTGAGTCTCCCAATGAGTTTATATTGCTACAGTAAATAACAATAATTCATTCTCTACAAAAACTGCTGAGCACTTAAGTTGCAATGTAGTTCAGGAACACATTCTTTGGGAGACATTGACATCTGTAGCCCTGCCGTCTAAATATGTTTGATTTGATTAGATCAAACCTGAAGAAGCCATGAGAGCCTGGTGGCCAAGAGAAGAGCTGTAAGTAACTTTTGAGGCTCTTGATTACAGATGTTAATTCATTAAAATCATTTCGAGTTTGCTTTTGGGGCAGGTCAGACTGGTGTGTGCTCTTTCAACTATGCAGACCTTCTTCCTTAAACTCCTCCCCTACTTTTGCTGCCCATACTCTTCCAACTCTTAGGTATTTCTAAAATAGTAAAAACAGTTGATGAGTAACTTTTAGATGTAGCTTGTGGCAGTGGTTTCAATACATGATGTACTGTTTGCTTTCAGATTAATGCTTTCACTTTCTTTCTTACACAGATAATCCCAGATCCTGCTGGAAAACTGAAGTATTTTGATAAACTAAACTGAAATTTGCTTCTCCTGACCTACACAAGTTACATACAACTTTAAAAAGCTGCCAATAAAGTTTCATTAATTTTGTTATATCCAGGTGTTTGTCTGATTTGTAGCTGCTCTCTCAAAGTACAGGTCTGAACATCCAGCAACAGAAAGAATGGATACAATTTGTCTTTTCTGGTAGGTGTTCCTAAAAGAAAGCTGAGAGCTTTAGCTTGAATTTGCCTATTCCTTTTACGTTGAACTCATGTGGTCTTAGACATTAACCTGCACTAGTAAAATGCCACTAATGCAATCCCTCTGTGTCCTTTAGTTTTCAAAAAGCCGAACAAGTCTGGCTGTATTCTAGAACTAGTGCCACAGCTGAGGAAGTGGCACCTGGCTATTGGTGATAGTCTAAAATCCAAATGGTTGAGTGTCAGAAAAAAAACAAACTAAACCTGAAACCAGGAATACAGCTAGTCCTGTTTTGCCATTTAAATTATTTTCTGTCTAAAGACACGAAACATTCTTGGCTGGCACCAGTTGGCATAGTATCATCGATATAAATGGAACTACACCAGTTTTATCATAGAAAAAATTGAATGTAAAGACCAATCCTTTGCTAACACGTAAACTTCTGTGGTCTTTGTCAATACAATAAGTAGATTATAATTTCCATTATGGATAATTCTCCCTTCACTTCTTCCTATCCACTTGCTACCATAGCACCTAAATTCAGAAGGGGTGAGCTGTAAAATCTTTCTAGACCAGCACAGGTGTTCTGCATGGATTGAATAATATTGGTCACTAAACACTTGGGTTTCATGCACACACATTTCCTCCCACAGATCAAAAACATCACCACTAAGGTATGCTAGTTCTTCACTAGCACTTGGAATCCCTCTTAAATGCGTGTCGTCACGTGTGCTTTGGCAGCCCACTTCCTTTAGATCTTTTCAACATAAGTTTATGCAGCAAAGACAACTGAAAAAGCATCAGTGTTGTGAACAAGAATTAAACCCCTCCGCAAGCGTTACAGTTCAGAGCCCAAGAGCCACAGGAGTATTGGATTCTTTAATGTTCTAAATACAACAGTATCACCGAGGCTTGTTCCTCTTGCGCACTGTATTTCTTACAATGTTTCCTGCCCCCAGGCGCCTGATGAACTCTCACTGAACTATATAGTATGGCTCAGGATACACTTCCTAGATTGTGTACCCTCCCCCAAGTGACAAGCAGACCTCTGTGTGCCTGTACAGCAACCTACCACATTGGAGCCCCAACCTGACTGAGGCCTTTGAGCATCACTGTAATTAAAATACATACAGCCTTTTTTGTACCAGGACCCATTTGTAAACGTTGATGGCCAGTGCCCCTCACTCTTGACCCACTGCCCCCGGCCCCAGCCCCCCACAGGGTGTGGGGCATAGGGAGCCCCAAACAGCCTCTCACAGGCTGGAACTCTGACAGTCTGCAAGGAAAAGCCACAGTTTCCCACATTTTTCTCCTTTAAAAGGAGAATCCATTTTTTTAAATTTGTTGATCAATTTTTAAATGTTGTTCGTAACCCTTTCATCATATTCTTGGGACCCGCTTTTGGGTCACAACCCACAGGGTAAGAAACACTGCTCTAAACAACTCTAGAAAAGTCTTGGTTGTAACAATATTGACCAGAATACATTCCAGGAGGTTTTCATTTTCCTGTTAGCTTCAGATGACAGGTGGGCACTTGGCCATGACTACTGCCTGGGCACTCAGGGAGAGCCCAAGACTCAAACAGATCTAACGTGCCCTTTGCTATGAAACAGCAGCTGCACTCCTCTCATGCAGGTACCAGTAAGAAGTTTGCTACTCCTATCTGTCATTTTACTCACCACACCAACATTTCCACTCCAGTTCAGCAGCTGGCAGGTAACTCATTCAAGCCCCAAATTGACCTGAATAGTAGGATATTTGTCCATCCATCCTGACCCAATGAAACAGAAAGAAGGCATAAACTTCACTGAACATGCTTCTGCTTGCAGCCATTCACTACACCAGGTGGCCTATCAGGCAAATGGAAGAAAATGACAAAAGCCTCTACAGTACGTTAGAAATCTACATTCAAAGCACTGGGGAATCATGCAACAATGGCATTACCAAACACCTGAGTGCAAGATGTGTAAAATATTGACACTCAGAAACAAAAGGGAAACTCAATAGGAGGTAGAGTACTTAGTAGTTGGAAGAGAAGAGCTGGCACACATGAGTTGCATGCAAAATGGCAGGTTTAGGTCTGAAGCAGTACAGCTATTCCAGATGTAAAAGGCTGGCTCTAGAAGTTTATGCAGGGGTGCTGCTTGCAACAAAGCAGTACCAATGGATTTTTTTTTTTTTTTTTTTTTTTTTAAAGATAAGGATCTGAAAACTGAGTATGGGAGTGGTTCTGTATGTTGGAAACAAGCATTGGAAAGGAAGAAAATTAGTTTCAGAGGAAAGAGAAATTTGTACATTTTCCCATCCTTAAAATATACAAGGGGAAAAGACACTGGGGGGCAGGATGCATAAAAATAAAGGGATCATGGGAATGTTGTTCAGGGAGAAAAGCTGGAAAGTGGCAAGGATGAATATGGGGCCAATAGAAGGACAGGAAACTGAACACCTACCACCAAGTGCCTCCAGGGCAGAACAGGAAAACAAGCGGGAGGAGCTGAGACTGCTATGGAAAAGGAAAACTGCAAGAACCATAAGCACTGCCACCTTGTAACATTAGGATCATTATTAGGACACCAGAAGCCTCCACGTTGCTCCAAAGATTGGAGATGAGGGAGCAGAAAGTCACCTGTGCCCTAGCCCATCCACAGCTGTGACAACCAGAACTCAGAGGATTTGATGATCTAATCCATCATCACCAGCAAAAGTTATACAGTCACCCACCTGCATCAGACTCAGTTACATCACGCACAGATGAAAAGGATTAGCTGTGCTTACACTCAGCTTTGCCATTGAGTTCTTTCTTCCTGTTTTAGACCAGCTTTCAAGAAACCCTGGTGCATACAGCTGTTAAGCATTAGGGTATTTTGAGTTTCTTAACATTGTAATAGCTTTGCAAGTAGGTGCAAGTAGTAAAAAGGCAGCAAGGTAGTTCCCTGGAGAGAGTGGAATGGGAGATGATGGAGACAAGAAAGAAAAAATTATGATTAATGCAGAAAAGAAATAAAGGGATGAAGATTGTTTGAATTTTGATAGTTGTCTGAAAGGTCATCTCCTTTCCCTTTGGGAGATATTTATGTACCTTATCATCCTAATACAAGACTGCTGAATCAAGCTGTCACTTACGGAACAGTTCAGATGTCTAAAATAAGAGTGGGAAATTCTCTGGTTATCACCAGGTGCTTGAGAGGATTACATTTTTTATACTAAACTGCCCATAAGTGTTCATTAGTTTTGTGATCCTGGACCAGAATTAATGCAGGAAACCAAATTCCATAACACAGGTCTGGCAGTAGTATTGTCCCAGATGGGATACATGGCAGACAAAGACTCTTGTAGGTGTCTGTGCACTCCCAGTTTGTTGCTACCTCTTTTTCAGCTCCTTTCTCAAAGGCCTCTCACTTGTGTGCAGCTGAAGAGTAGCTGACAAGAGATTTAAGGCTTTTTAGTATTAGATTGTGGTTTGGGGCAAATCTTTGGAGCAGTTAAACATTCACTGCTCTGTCCATTTCACTTTCTACAGTCACTATAACTAACAAAATTGAGAGTCAAAAATCAGTCTATGCTTTCCTGGTTTATGCTTATTCTCCATGTCCGCTTCACTGTTGAGTTAAGCCAAATGCTTTTCATGCCAGAGGAAAATGTATTGCTCATTTGCCACGATTGCTGATATACCTGGTAAATAGCATAATGGGCTTCTGCACAGCACAAGAGCTGTGGGTTTTCAAATGTAAGGCGTAAAATTAGCTTCCTAAAAAATATTAATGAATCAAATAAAGAAGTGGCCGTTGATGAGTGCATGGTCTCTTTGGCTGAAGTCAAGAGGCACTGTAGATGCTCAGACAATTTTTATTTAGATATATATTAATAAATGTAGGAGACTGACTTCCAGCACCCAGATTTGAAAATGTTGGGTTATCCATTACTTATGTAAAGCTTCATATACAAAGCATTCAGCTCCAAAGACAGAAGAGATCATGATTAACTTCAAGTGAATTCAAATAGGCCAGGCAACACTTGTGAATACTAATAAAGGATAAAATCTGCAAGATGTTCTTGTCTGTGCTCAGTATTTTTTATCAATAGCAATGGAAACAGTGAAGACATTTAACTTAATTGAATTTTTCTTTTCAAAACTTTCATCAGTATTTTCAGCATGGCTTCTTAGAATTTGCATGGAGGGGACATCTTCAACATATCCTCTGTCTATTGTTCCAATGTTTTTAATGAGTGAGGGTTACTTTTACATCAGAGTGATCAAGCAATAGGATTCTTTGCCTTCTGTGTAATTTTATCTGCACTTTCAACCTCCTCTCATTCAAAGAAATGAGTCAGGTCTGATATGCAAAGATGTGATCTAAGTCTACATAGTATTTAATGTATATAGAATCATAAAAAAGTAGAGCTGAAAGGGACCCAAAGAGGTCATCTAGTCCCATCTCCTGTTCAAGGCAGAACCAGACCAGCCCTGTCTAAACCATCCCAGGCCAATGTCTGTCTGACCTGCTCTTAAAAACATGCAAGGATTTTACAATCTCTCCAGATAATCAGTTCCACGGCATAACCACTCTCAGAGATAGGAAGTTCTTCCTCTCCAGGCTTTTCTTGTCTTGTCCTCTGCAGCCAGAGAAGTTTATCACTTCTTCTTCATAACCACCCTTCACCCTTCAAGTGGCTGAAGACTGCTATCAAATCCACCCTCAACTTTATCTTCTTCGGACTAAACAATGTCAGTTTTTCCTACCTTTTTCACGTCATGTTTGCTAGAATTCAAATCTCTCCTGAAATATGGTGCCCCAAAGTAGACACAGGATTCCCAGTAAGGTCTCACCAGTGCCGAATACAGCCAAATTGTTTCCTTTGTCTTGCAAGAGACTAGTTAATGCACCGTATTGTTGCAGGCAAATAGTTGTCCCACAACTATTAAAGCAACGTATTGACTATAGCTGACACATGCTTTACCTGACACCTAAAATGTGGATTCCAAAGAGGTAAGATTGTGAATGGGCTGGTGGTACGTGTGCAAGTCAGAGGAGAGTGTATATCACCAACAATAGGAAAATGTACTTAATATTGTTTGTCAGCAGGGCCAAAAGTCTGGGCAAATAAACTCTAGCATACCAACCACTCACATTTGTTATTTTTGCCAAGTCATTTTAAACTCCTGGTGCCTCAGGGCTCCTATACACGTGCAGAGAGGCTGCTCCCACATGCTGTAATTACAGCACATTGGAGCAGACTCAATTAATTGAATCTGCTGGAGAGTGGCAATTACTGCACTCCAGCAAGCTCCAGCATCACGCTTGAAGGCGCTTTAGTTCAGAGCCCCACAGCCATTTTTCAGCATGGGGACACTGATACACATGATGCTCTAGGCACATTTAATTAGTGCAGCTCAGTGTCCCCAGATGTAGAAGGAGAGAATTCTATAAAGCACAAATAGCTTTAGATGCAAACACAAAGCATCTTCGGCAGTGGAAGGCAATCAATCGGCTTTCTATGCTTCATCGTTCCAGTTCAATAGGGACCAACCTTTTTGGGAAGAGTGCCACAAATTCACTCTGCACCCTCTTTGGGTGCCACTCCAATCCCCTCCTCCTGCCTGATCTCCTGCTCTGCTTTCTGCTCTCTGCCCTATCTGCCTCGCCTCGCAGAGGCTGCCCTTACTACTTGTGGCACAACTAATCCCAAAATACACTAGCAGATGGCACCACCAGTGCACATTGTCTACTTAGGCCTCATGTTCCCATTTTCAACACAATCCATTTTAATTAGACCTTGAATTCAGTTTCCCTGAGACTTTACAATGAATATGGACATATCATGTAATAGATATTAAATTACATATAATACATATAAATTATATATAACTTTTTGTGTATCAGTGTCCCCTATATAATGCTTTATATAGATATGTGTGTATATATACATACACACACACACACACACAAGTATATATATTTATGGCTACTTGCAGGAATGAAGACCCATAGCGGATAATGTGGTAAGGGCCAGACTCCCTCACCAGTTCTATGCCATACAGCGGAAAGCTAGATGTGCAGAGCTATGCACTTGCACAAGTGCTGCAGAGGAAGAAGCTTTTGCTTCATCCAACCATAAATTCCCTGTGGTACAGTCAGACCTGCTGTCAAGACAATGTTCCTGTCCCAGAGGGGAAGTCGGAGGCAAACTTCCTCTGAAGTTGCCCCATGGACAACACACTGCTGCCTCCTGCCCCCTTTTGAGGTGCAAGCAATAAAAGGTTGGGCTGTAGCCCTGTTCCTTGCCTCATTTATTGCTAGCAAATCTGCAAGGCTACGTATAATCTAGGTGACAGCCCTCTGCAAGCAGGATTGGACCCTGTGTCAGCTCCACGTTGGGCCCAGTGCAGCCCCCTCCCAGACCCACTCACTGGGATTGTGCCCACTCTACCCCCATGCCCACCCATTCGCACCTGCTGGGTTCAGGCCACAGGAATGAGCATCAGAGCCAGGGCCCTGATGCTATACCCACCCTGTCCCCCACACTGGGATCAGGTGCATATGGCCCAGGGCTCCCCATGGGTGCAAGAATTTGGCAGTAAGGACAGTGCCACTGTTTCCCCCCCCACACAGCCAAGCCTTTTAGACCCATGGGGAGTCCCACAGGCCAGCTAGGGCCTGAGGGCTAGGGATTAAGCACCCCTGGTTTAGAGAGAGGTAGTTTGCCATGGTTTAGTCTGGGATGATCCTGCCTTGAGGAGGGGGCTGGACAAGATGACTTTGTGAGGTCCTTTCCAGCCCTACTTTCCTGTGATCCAACCAGAAGGATCTGTGAATATGTACCACTGAAAATACCAAGTGAGCCAGCTGCAAGTCACTTTCCCTTTGTCACTGGAACAAGTGAAATAAGTGGACACACAAACCTATATTTCAAGGAGTTTATTTGTTAACTAGTGTGACTGTTCAGATATTTTTACATTACTCTGGGATACATCCTTAGTTCTCCATGAACGCTACAAATGTGCAGGTCTTCCACTACTATGCACCTTGTTCTGTTTGATGGGTTGGTTTCTCTGTCTTGGGAACTGTTGATGATGTCCTTAAGACTACAAAAACAAAATCTACACAAAAGGGGTGCAGCTGGAAAGGAGGCAAACTTGATTTATAGTTGGATACAAAAATGAGGCTACAGTATTGGGTAGCCAGTTTAACTCATTACTAAACGTAATAGAGAAAGACAGTGCCAGCACTGGATTGCAAGCAGGGAGCTAGACAGCTCTCAATCCACAGCTCTAGGACTTACGTTTCTGGAAAGCCAGAAGTTTGCCTGACCATTTGATCCTGCCCAGCTTCAGCTTCCAACCCTAGGTTCTTCTTATGCTTTTCTCCACTTGAGTCATAAGAAACCAGTCTCTCTCCCCATTACATATACACTGTAACCAAGTCATCCACTAATATTTTGGTGGGCTGAACAGACCGAGCTCCACTCGCACTACAGGGAGTCTTTTCCAGTCTCTGAATCATTTGTATGGGTCTCTTGTCAAAAGTTTTTTGTTTGGTTGACTGACTTGTCCATAAAAATGACTCAACCTTTTCAGTCGTTACTTTCCAAGCTAGTACCCTGTTCTGTGGCAATGGCTGCATTTCTTAGTCCTAGATGCAACACATTTCAACTCAAGTTCTTATAACACTTTTTTGTTTGTTTGTTTGGCCTGGACCCAGATTACCAAGCAATCAGTCCAACTCTACATGACTGTTTTTCTTCATCACCGTTTACTGTTCCACTAATCTTAGGGTCGTCCACAAACGGAAACAGCAGAGTTGTATCAACTTCAGGATCACTGACTAAAGTGTTGAACAGCAGAGAGCCTAGGACGCCACTAGCAGCAGCAGGGGTGTGTGTTGGGGGCAGACAGGGGATGAGAAACGCAATGCATTCTGGTATGCTGGAGAACTGACAACCCACACAGATGGAAAGTGGAACGAAACAATACAATCAGTACCTGCTCCTGATATTATTTTGTCACACTTGGGAGCATTTCATCTCACCTGTATATCTATAGGTAGCCTTTTGAAATGTCTTTGTAATGATTCAGATACCCTCGGGCACAGGCCAGGATTTGCAACCCAGCCACCGCAGCAGGATGCCAATCCCCTACTGCAAATCTAGCCATCCATGCTCTGTACTGACGGCTGCTCTCTCAGCACACCATAAAGAAGCCTCCCCAAAAAAGATGTGCTGGCATTTGGACTGGCTAATTCAGCAGCACATTTTGGGGGAAACATCATTAGAGGGCAACAGAGCAACCCTCTACACAAAGCAAGGAGGGCTGGGATAGCAAGGGGAGATAAGCTGGCTCCTGGTAAACAGCAGAATGGATCTGGCAGCCGAACAGCAGCAGGGTATCAGAGCACCATTAATAAAACACAAAAGAGATCAGATCTTCATAAGCCAGAGCCAATCTCTTGGCAAGCTGGGTCTTGCCCTGAGGTTGCTGAACCCTACCCACCCTTCCTTCCGCCCGACTTCAAACTAACATGACTAAAACACCTCTGGTTTTGTCTGTACCCAAACTGCACATCTCCATAAAAGAACAGCTCCTCCTTTTCCTTTCCATGGCAACATTTTTAAAAAAAAATAAATAAATAAAGGACTCTAAGCTACCTTCCATCTTCCTCAACACACAGCCTGTCATTGGTCACAACCTAATCTAGGTCTATTCCTGTGATCCATGCACCCCTCTTATTTTTCTCTAAAACTTAAGCAGGTTTTTGAGTCTTCTTCACACTGGAAAACTGCTCCATATTTCATGTGGACATAATATTTTTTCTGCTGTTTGTAGTAAAAGCTGTAAAATGTTATTATGCCATTATGACCAAGCACAGATCTATTCTATAGCCAAGGATTCCGTCTTCTAGCAACAGAGGTCAACAGACTTCATGTGTGTTGGAACCTGTCTGGGCCTGAGAATACTGCTGGTCTCCCCAACCCCGCTAACTGATCCAAGAGCTGTTCAACAGATTCGTTAAGCCCTACAGAGAGAGATCAATGCTGTTCTAAGTGGCCTTCACACAGGCTTTATCTGTTGCAGTACACATTCTGGTTTAAAGCCTCTTGCCCACTCCCTTGGTATTTACTCAGGAATTTGCCTCATGTGCCATCTTGCCTTTGCTGCATTACAAAGCTAAATAAAAGAGTGCATGTGCACAAAAAGAAGAGCGGGATCCTGTGTACAGGGGTACAAACTTCACGTCTGGCAAGGTCATTTTGTGGGGGGTGAAAGAGTCGGAGGTTGTCCTCGAAATGGAATAGGAAACATACATCAGACTCCTACAGCAGGGCTCTGCAATTACCTTACAAAATTCTGTCTGATGAAAGATGCACATGCAACAAAATGTGCCCATTGTGCCACCCTCCTGTTGTTGAGTAGTGTCCTTGAGAACCTACAATGTGACTTGGACAAGAACTTGAGTCAGGTACAGGTATACAAATAAACCAACAGAATTACACTTGCAGCCCTCATTTTGGAAAGCTTTCCTGTATCAGGGAAACAAGTAGGAAGAATCAAAGGTGACAGTGAAGCAAAAGATAAAAATAGTGGCATTTTGACAGTATCCTTTTAGAGTTTTGATCAGTGATTCTCAAGCAGTTGACAGGAATCCTGGGGTGACTTAAGATCCTTTTAAGGGTGTTGCAGGTATGAAGAGATTAGCAGATAAATGAAGCAGACAAGTACAGGCTCAGGCTTGTCCCTGCTTATACAAGCCCCTACCTGCACTACCAGGCTTCTCTGCACGGAGGTAAGCATTGTAATATTTAAATTAGTTTTTGAAACTGGGTGCCATAATTTATAGGAGTTATGAAGGGGACTATGAGTCCAAAAAAGATTGAGAACCACTTTTCTAGATTATGTTTTCACCCTTCTATAGCAATATGAAAACTGGCTTTAAAAGCTGTGCATCTTAGCTATGGAAGTTCTAATGGGATGGGACTGCAGAAAGGGTCGGGGGGGTGGAGGGCAGAAAGCAGCACTAGGCTATCAAAATGCCTCTCCAGCTAGAGGTATAAATAGCAGTAAATGATTTTCATTTTGAATATGCCTGATGAATTCCAGATTATTACATTCCTAATCAAACTGCTTCAAAGGGCAGGAATGCCAACACCAACATGTTGCACGCATGAAGCATGAAGTTTTCGGTGATGGCTCCTCCAAAAGGTAGCCTTTTGCTAGGCTGCTGCAGGGGCATTCATTGCTTCTCTGGTTTCCTTCATGGTTGCACTGAAATGTCGCTTCCCATCCAAATACAACATGGACTCTGAAACAACAGGAAGAAAGAAAAGCTAGACACATTAGCAGCTCAATACCAGGCAACAACCCAAGAGGTCAAGCAATCTGAAAAGCATTAATAATAATAACAAGATGCATAATACAGCAGGAAGGGGCATATAGATTTCTACAGATTAGAGATGGTCGGTTAAGTGTGGCCCCACAAGCAAGAGAAGGATAGGTCTCCCTTTTCCCAGGAGAGGGATACTATTTAATTCAGTGCATTAAAATTGCCACCTACCACCATATGTTTTTGGCACAATCTGAGGAACCTCATTTTCTGACATAAATGTGAAATGGAAGATGTTGGTTGTCTTGTGTTCCTTGGTGTCTGTGTCATAAACCTCACTGTGTACTCTTATCTGGATATAGTTTTTTTCTGTATAACAAACCTATTAGATAGTAAAAGCAGAAGTTATAGTTATTAAATTACCTTGGGTACTAAATAAATCAAGTGACTTTACTCTACTGCCTAACACTACAGATCACCGTCTCTTTCACAGCTCATTGTTCATCACCAGCAACTGATACTAAAAAGGCACAAAATAAAATATAGACTTTACAGCTCTGAAGAGAAACCAACTCCTACCTGGGCGGAAAGTAATAATAAGGATCCAATCTCTACTGGTCTCTGAAACATGATGTCATCTACCGACACAATGAAAGGTCTTGAACCTCTGGGAAGAAAGACACAAATTGTAATCAAAAGCATCTCATGTTTCAGCACAGCCTGAAGCAATTTCACCTTGTGTCTTTACTAAAGGAAGCAGCTGAAATTGAGACACTTAAATACATAAAAAGGAACTGTTTAAGAATAATACCAGGGCACCAAGAAGAAAATAAATAACCTGAGGGAACATCTTGCCCCTCTGTACTGACAAACTCTTAAACTACAGTGTTGGTCATCTTTTTCTTCTCACAGGCTAAGTGACACTGTATCAGGGAGCCAAAAAGCACAGTAATACACCACTTACAGCAAAATGTCTAGATCTCACCACTTAGACCCCAATCCTGCAAATGCTTACAAACACGTTTAACTTTAAAGTACATGCATAACTGCACAGACATCAGCAGGGCTGCTCACATGCTTACAATTACGAATGCACATAAATGTTGGCAGGACTGTGAGCCCAGTCAGGTTTTCTAAGAGCAAGTGACAAGAAGGTAAAATTCAGAAGTTGTGCATCACACAAACTATAACAAGACCCAATACCTAGAAGAACTCACATTCAACATTTTTAAGCAGTATGTACATCTCAAGAACCTAACTGTAATAGTTCAGAGAGGTACATTAAAGATAAAACAGATTCCATCAGTTACATATTTTTCTGGATGGCAGCATCGTCTTTAAAATCAAAGTTCTAGAATCAAGAATGAAAAATTAAAAGTTCTTGGTGAAAACAAAAGGCGTATGTCCTGTTAATCATGCTAGGGGGAACAATCTACTGTAACAGTTACTGTGCAGCCCAATACAACACACATCCCACAGTTCAGAATAGCCATTTAAAATCCCAGCACTTTCCCACTGTCTGGATGACATCCATTCCAGATTCACTGCTCAACTGTTACATTTATAATTCGGCTCCCCCCTGCAGCACTGATTAAATGCACACAAAACACTCTAGGACTACACAAGTAGGAATGCAGTGCAAAACTGCGACTCACCCATAACTGCAGGCAGTAGCCCATCCCAGCTCAAATGCTTTTCTCATCAGAAAACCACCAAAGATCCTATTGAAAACGTTCCGCTCCTTTATTTAGAAACACAAGCACAATCAGCAAATGGACAGAAACACACATATATGCACTATCAGTCTGGGAGTGAATCCTGTCACATTCATCTGCTTTCCTGTTATAATATACATAGCATATATATATAAATTGAGTATCTGTGAGAAGTAAAGCACTATTAAAACATGTACAAAATTAAAATGACTCTGCCTACTTAGTTCAGATAGCCATAACCCACATAACTCAACACATAAAGTAAAGATATAAAAACTAAAAGCCCATCTTCAATGCTTTATGGAGTGATCTCAACCTGTGTCTTTCAGTTTTGCATTTGCATGGCTGGAATTGTACACCTGTTGAGCCCTGCAGCTAAGTGCTAGTAACCTTTGGGCTTACATCACACAAATTCTGTGCCCAGCTCCTGTATGTGCATGCTAATTTGAGAGAGAGGTCATAAAGGATGAAGAGGAGACATTAATAGAACCACTACTGTTCCTGGAGAGAACATTCAAAAGAAAAGAATAGAATAAGACTCCAATGTCTTTGGGTCAGGAACTGCTTCACTGTTTTATAAAGCACAAAGTATATTTCAGAGCACTGTAAAATAATAAGCAGGCATATCGCTTTATTATGAAACTCTAGAAAAAAAGCAAACTAATCACAGCTGCACCTCTGGGCATCTTTACACATGTTCCAGGGAGCAGTTTAATTACAGAGACTCCAAAAACTGCTCTAATTAAAGCACCAGCAGCACCTCATGTATTCAGAGTCCCCGCACTTCAAAATACCAGTGGGAATACCTTAACTAAAGCTCGTTCATCCAACTTTAATTAAAACACCTCCACTGCCATTTTGAAGCACTGAGACGCTGAATACATGAGATGTGGAGGCTGCTATGGCACACCAATTAGCATGCTCCAGCAGACTTGATTAACTGAGTCTGCTCTGACACACTGTAAATACAGGGCATCAGAGCAGCACCCCCACATATCTACAGGTACCTTCTGTGACTCCAAGAGCCAAGTTGATCACTGATTTGGGGCTTAGTCTAATTCCCATTAACATTAATGGAAAAATAAGAAGTGTGGCTCAGGCCTGACTTCACCTGCAGTTTGTCAGGCCTGATCCTATACAGTTTCACTGATTAAGAGAACTGCTTTGTTTCTAAGCTGGTACTGAAGTTACTCAAACCTTTATAATTAAGATGTCACTATTAAATCTGTTCAGCATACAGTAATGTTCCCAAGTAACAAAATGGGGTTTTTTAAATATTTTTTCCTACTATACCTTGAACAGCATAATTGTTTTTATCTAATCTGGGCTGTGGTTTCGTATTGTTTTGTTTTGTTTTGTTTTTTAAGGGAAAACGCCAGCTTTCTGCATCTTTTCTGCAGTTTACTGCATCTTTTCAAGAGTGTTATTTAAGTATGTTAAGTTTTAAAGAAACTAGTCCATTAAAAATTAACAAACTCTTATTGGAGAGGTGACACTACAAGAAAACACCAACTCTACAGATCATCCTGGTCTCACCTGGGGAAGACTAAGTGTCAAATGGACCAGTCTAAAAAGACCAAGAAATACATTTAAACCTTTAAATTTACATGATCTTAATGCCAACTGTACTTAAATCTTTAAGTGCAAAAAGGAAGTCCAGGTGTAATGTCTTCAATCCAATGTCAAAATATATTCCCTGATTTATTCATTATGATTTCAGCAATGTATCAGTCCTCTTTGAAATACCTGGGGATGACAGATTTGCAGGCCCTTCAGCTTCGCGTCCTCCATCCACACTGAATTAGGTGGTAGCACACGGCTCCGAAAACTTACTGTCCTGCGGAAACAAAGGAACACAAAAAAATACATTCAGTATCCTAATTTAACAGCGCTCAACAAGCTTCAAATGCAAACTCAAAACTATACTTGTGAACATCTGTGTATGCATACATGCACACATACTGGTACTCAAGTGACACTGGAAGTACCAGTGGCAGTACTGCATGCTATTTCTAACAGACCTTAAAACCATAATCAAGTGTGATGTTCTGACTTGTTACTACACAGGGCATAGGCTGAAGTCCTGGTCTTTCAAACACTTCTGCTCAAGTCTACTCCATGTTTGAGCATGTCAGTGGGATAACTGTGATTTCAATGAGATATGTGCATAAGCATTTGTAGCATTAGAGCTAAAGAGGGGCCACTTAAGCATGCCAAAACCCAAACCAACAAAGCAGTGAATGTGAAATACTTACAGCAACCTCATCAAGCCCTTTACCTTTCTTATAGGTTATAATGGGAGACCAGATGCCAAGTCAATCCACTGTATGCTTTCAATTAAATCAGGGCATGGAGAAAGAGTGCCTAAAACAGCCTGCTATGGACCCAGTGGCAAAGTCAATCCTCACTCTGGCCTGGTGCCAAAGGCTACTGCCCCCAGTAGACCCAGATGTAAGTGGGCACCAGAGATTTGGCTAGGAAGTCAAAGGCAACTGGATGTGATGACTCTCTTGTATGCTTCTAGCTATGCTAACTGGTATGCCTTAACCATGCTAAACAGAAAGGCCCTGAGGGTCAGGGAGACTGTTGAGGACTGTTTCTACTTCACTCATACAGCTTGTGTTAGCAAACCTGTCCAGGGCAGGCTCAATGTTTTTGGTCCCACAGACCAGATGAATGGCGTGGGGCCAGTCTGCAGGCCAAATCAGACCTTGTGTACGAAGACTGGGCCGATGCTGTGTCCACATGCCTGGATCAGGCCTACACATGCTGTTCGCCCAGTCCCACACGTCAGAATCAGGCCCTAGGATCCCACATTGCCTCCTCCTGGCCCCAAGTGCTGGGATCAGAGCCCCATGCTGCCTCTCCACCCAGCCCCACATGCCACCACTCACTTTGCAATCAAGCCCTGTGGACCTGATATAGTGCCCAGGCCCATGGCTCACAGAGCTCCCCGATGTACCCTGGAAAGCCAAGCAGGTCAGCTGACCCAGCACCAGGGGCCAGTTGAGCAGCTATGCTCTAGGGTATTTATCCAGGTATCTATTGATTTTTAATGGAATAAATGGCTAAATCCACTAGAGCTGTGAAACTTGCAGCCACGGAACATTACTCATTTTGAAGAGAAATGCTTTGGCAGCTTCTAGAATCAGTAACAGAAATCCTTTCATATTGTTTCTAGAGACATTTCAGGATTTCCCTGAGCACTGTTCTTGTTAACAAAGTTCAAAATGGCTGTGTGAAGGCTGAATTCTTCTCCTGCTATTCCAGAAAACTTACAAATAGAACCCTAATAAAAATATACGTATAAGAAAATATCTCCCTTACCCATTTCTGTCTTTTCATTGTCTCTCTCGCTTGACTTTCTGTATCTTACTTTCCTGTAGTCTTTCCAGAATCTGTGTTCACTTCAGATTAAACATATTACTAATGATAGAAGAATTATATATTTCAGCTTTCTCTCTCCCTCCATTACTATTGTTTCAGTTCTACTACAGCTTTCCAATGTTTCCATTTTTTCAGAATATTTGCCCTATCATATTTAATTCTTTCACTCTGGTATTCTTGCCTACATACCTTCCAGCATCAGGTTTTTCCAGTCTTGTCAAAATCTGTAAAAAGAGCTAACATTCACCTGTCCACAAAAAGGTGCTGCCTAAAATACATGTACAATGTAGCAGTTTAGCCAGGGAAGACCTTTTCTCTATAGGATTCTGCCAACTATTAAGGCACAAAACTTATGTGCAGAGCAAATGCCCCAAGAGTCACAACAAGTTTAAAATTAAGAAATAGATGAAGTACATCAAACAGCACTACAAGTGCTTTGTGCTTGTATACATGGTACAACCGACAACATCAAGTGATGTTCAAGTGATGAGATGGACAAATAAAGAATCTCTAATCCTTCTAGTTACCTATCCTTACAAGCATGCACTCAACTGACACATTACCATCCCTTCTTGCAAACACCTAGAATTCTTCTTACTTGCCTCGTATCCAATGTATTAAGGAACATGTTGTGGACAATGTTTCTTTCTTCTGCAGTAGGAGCCATTTTTAGTAAGGATGTAGTGTTGAAATCTGTCCTCTTTATCTTGTTCACTACAGAACACAAAAAATCACAGCATGACAAAAAGAAAAAGTGCTGCTTAGTTTTGAGTTGTTTGAATCCGCTTCTCCCTCCATTTTTTAATTCTTTAGCAGATTAAGAGATTTTTGTATTCAGAGTCTCTTGGACTAAGCCTTACACTACACTGGAAATTAGTGTGTGTGAAATAAAGGAAAAAAAATCTGCCCTATTGAAATCTTTGGGAATTTTGCAACTGACTTCAATGGGGCCAGGATTTCATCCATTCAAGTGCTTTATTTTGAAACGGTCACTTCACAGAAATGCCATTAGAGTGTGTTGGGTTCTTCAGTGAAGCAATGGGCTAGGGAATGCAACTGCAGACCAAGGAATACTAACAAGGGCAAAAGAGCTGAACAGAACAAAGGGCATGTAATAGGGCTGTGTGAAGCTTTGGGTGCTGATTCGAGTTGGAGGAGATTTGGCCTGATTTGGTGGCCGAATCTCCAAATCTGAATTGAACTTGGGAGACTAATAAAAAGGTCCGAATCTATTCAGAAAAGATCCAGAGAACTTCAGAGATTCTGCCAGTCCCCACTTACCGCCGCAGGGAGCTTGACCCAGACTCCGTGCCAGTAAGTAGGGGAGCAGGTGGGGCCAGGACCATGGGGGGACCCTTGCCAGGTGCCAGCCCCCCCAAGCACTCCCCCGCCCACTCTCCCAGCCCCGTCAATGGCTGCCCTGCCCGGCCCCAGCTCCGGGCTCTTTAAAAAAAGAGCCCCGCACTCACCAGCTGTTGCAGCAGCCATCAGGGCTTCTGGGGACTCTTGGCAGAGTGCTCCCCATGCGGCATGGGGCATTGGGGATCACATCCCACCCCCTGCCTGGCAGGAGCCAGTGTGTGCAGGGCTTTTTTTTTTTTTTTAAGACCCCGGACACTGGGGCCAGGTGGGGCAGCCACTGACAGGGCTGGGAGAGCGGGCTGGGGATGGGGCCTATTTCATTCGGAGATGCAGCCAATTCAGTGGTAGCCGAATCTCTGAATTAGATTCCGCCAGAATTGATTCGGAACAGCGATTCGAAATCACCAAATTTAATCACTGTCCCCCAAATCAGCCAAATCCAAAGCAAATACTAGCCGCTTTGCACAGGCCTAGTGTGCAACTCCTCTGCTTCTTGAATCACTGAAACTATAATACTCTAAAATGTACTGAATATGCGATAGATTTCTTTCAAAAGAATAAACACTTCTAAGATGCTTTTGGTGTTTTGTGCGTTTTCACCTTTGAAGGTAAACAAAAAATTAACTTAAAACAAAATGCCCAGAGCTGTTCACCAGAACTTGTGCCTTAAAGCTTAAGTTGTGGTTTTTTACTGTGATGACTTCATAATGCATGCCATCAGAGACAACAGGGATTTGTAATGTATACACGTAATATGAACAATAACCTGCTCTATATCTCACGTCAAGTAGCATGGAAGTGACTTAGGATATAAAGAGAGTCAGAAGGTACCCAATGGATCATCGTGTCCTACCCCCTGCCGCTGACAGATGACCGAGGTCAGATGACCCCAGCCAGGTGACTGTCTAGCCTCCTCTTGAAGACCTCCAAGTTAGGTGATAGTGTCACCTGTCTTGGAAGCCCATTCCAGACTCTGGCCACCCTTACTGTAAAAAATGTCTTCCTAATGTCTAACCTGAATCTACTCTCCACTAGTTTGCACCCACTATTCCTAGTTACTGCCTGGGGCACTCTGATAAACAATGCATCACCAATTCCCTGCTGTCCTCCCCTGATAAACTTATAGGCAGCTACAAGGTTACCCCTCAGCCATCTTTTGTAAAGGCTGAAGAGATCCAGATCTCTCAACCTCCCCTTGTAGGGTCTTTCACAGAGACCACTAATCATGCAAGGAGCCCTCCTCTGAACCCTCTCCAGATTCTCTGCATCTCTCTTGAAGTGCGGCACCCAAAACTGGACACAGTACTCCAACTGCAGCTTGACCAATGCCACACAGAGGGGGAGCATCACCTCCCTCGGTCTGTTGGTCATGCATCTGCTAATACACGACAAGGTGCAATTGGCTTTGTTGATGGCCTCGTTACACTGCCAGCCAGCGTTCATCTTGGGAGTCAACTAGGACTCCAAGATCTCGCTCAGCCTCCAAGCTCCTGAAGAGGCCATCCCCCAACCTGTAGGTATGCTGGGGATTCCTCCTTCCTAGGTGGAGTACCTTGCATTTATCTTTCTTGAAATGAATCCTATTTCGTTTCACCCATTGATCCAATCTGTCCAGGTCTGCCTGTATCTGCTCCCTACTCTCCAGTGTATTAACTTTGTCCCATAACTTGGTATCATCTGCAAACTTGTCCAAATCGCTGATGAAAATATTAAATAACACCGATCCAAGGACCGAACCCTGCAGGACCCCACTGCCCACCTCCTTACAGGCCAAGAACAACCCATCTACCACCAAAAAAAGCATATTCCCTAACCAGGAATAGAACCCAAGCTGTGAGAGCACCAAATCCTGACCACTAGATCACCAGGGAACCTCAGCACTTAACATGAGACTTGACAACATATTTAACATTACGTATGTTTAAATGCTATCCTGAGAAAGCTTTAAAGACTAGATATTACAGCACAATATTAAATTACATTATGTGCCAAGATTCAAATAAGAGAGACAAGGCAAGATGTAAAAGTTCAGGAAGCACAGAACTAAACATTTGGGTTTTGCTTGTTTGTTTGAATTACAATACATCATGCTTCCTTATTCTCAGACTAAGTTCAACACTCAGTGTACCAGTGTCATATTAAAACAGAAATAACCATATATGGGCCTGAACAACACCCTGCATCTGAACATTTATACATTTGGAGGATGTAAAAGGAGATAGAATTCTTGGAGAGGGATCTGATTTTTGAAATACATCACACCTGTGAGATGAAAGTAATTTTTTCCCCCAAAATAAATTAATGGCAAATCCTGGTAATAGAATTTCTGAATTCCATTCTTTCCCAGTTAATCACACTACCACAAAGAACACAGACATTATTACTTACATGCTCCTTGCTTGAACACTTCTTCCTCCTTTGGGCCATCAGGAATTAACGGATTAACAAATGCTGGCCTGCAGATGTGAATAATTTTAAAAGTTTACAGGTTTGGTAGATACATAAGGGTAGAGATCAGTAGACATTCCTTTGTTTCTATTAACATACACCCTATGCAAAGAAAAAAAAAAGACACCTTTATAAAACTGAAAGCTACATCTTGTTGGTGCCCTACAGAATATGGAATATCACAGGTTATTGCTCAACAGACGATATAGTAATTAAAGGAGACTCCCTCATATAATCATAATCCTTTTAAGAAGCATTAATGTAACTAAACCCTTCATACAAGAGTTTAAAGAAAACAGGAAACCATTTATAAATGCTGTAATTCAAGCTGTGAATTTATAGTAACAAAATTAACCTCGAGTGGCAGAAAAATTCTGAGAGAAGAAGCATTCATAATCTACACTTTCCAGCCACAACCTTATCAGCAACCAAAGCTGTTTACTGTACATATATATCACTTGCCAAACAAGAAAAAGAAAGTTGACAAGAGTTCTACTCATTTGCTTATTTCTCTCCATACTTCTATTACAGTCTAATTCTAGCAACATCAAGCATTTTTTTGCAAGACAAGTTGCTTATTTATTTTAAGACTCTTCCTCTTCTGTAACTTTTGCAATTCCTTGTTTGCTGCTAATATTATGTTCAGAACATAAAAAACCCAACCACACAGACAACATGTTCTTACCATAACTACCCAAGTAGGTAGCTTATGTGTGGTCCCCATCTTTCCAGGGGTTTGCTGGCTGATAAATGCCTGTGAGATTTCTTTTGTTTAGAATTCACTCTCTTCATCTCTAGCATGACTGAGCCGTTCTACTGACTTCCCAGCCATGGCGCAGAGCCCAGCTTCTCTGTCTGATCTGAGTGGTGGAGTGATCTTTTTCTTATTTTGCACTCTTTATACTTTGGGAAAGTAGCTGTAGGTTTGGATGGATGATTTAGTGGTTAAGGTCAATTTCTGCTGCAAAGGCATTTGGTTTCATTTTGGGCTCTCTGTGACTCAACTGCCTGTTGATACATAGAGACAGTAATACTTCCTTTGGTAGTGGGATGGTAAGGCTGTAATCTTATTTAAAGACTATAAAGGTCTCAAATACTACACTAGTAAGGATCTGTTTAAGACTGACATTTTATAAACCAGACAACAAACATGAAACAACTGAATTATATGTCAGGGCGCTGATCTATTTTAAGATAAAAACTTAATTCATTTTCATCATTACATACATATTAGTTGTGTAATGGAATTATGAACAGAGAGAGTAAAACAGGGAGGAGATAGGAGTTGTGCTTTAACTCCAACAGCAGTGTTAGTGCTGTATAAATCACAAGTGAAACTGACTTTTACTTTCCCCCTAATGACCAAGCAAAATAAAACGCAGAAGAGTAGAAACAGCAAGATAAGGACATGTAGATTAGTAAATTATTCAGAAAGAATGTTACACATGAGTCCCAGTTACCAATTCATTTCAGACTGACAGATTCCTTCAAAGTATTACTAACTTTTTCCACTATGGCATTAAAAGATGTGTTTATTTTAACAAGTCATCCCTCTACAAGTTAGGCTTCAGCCCTTCTCTCCCTAAATCAGAGAGGGTGACCAACTGTTACTAATGCTTACTGTAGACTGGTGGTGGGATTTTAGCTAACTTTTCCTCCTCCCTGTTAATCAGCCTACTACCCAAATTCCAGAAACCCATTATAGTAAAGAAGCAAATGATACAAAAGCTTCCAAGAACAAAGTATACTATTCTAATAAATATCACTGACTACTTCTACAGTGTCCTTACATTCTCCCAAAAGAGTAAACACAAATATCCCTCTTATTTCTCAACAGAACAAGCCAAGTATATCCTTTATGTATAACTAAAGTAATACAGTTACCTATGTACACAAGAGTTATTTTACAATTACAGCAATCTAGATAAAGCACCACTGCCAACATCTTCTACTTATTAATTACCTTTTGTTTTCTGGATCACGAGCCACCATGACAAAGGTTGCATCTAATACAGGGCTGTAAACACCATCATATTCCTAAGAGACAAGCCAAACAAGTACAATTTTAATCTCTACAATATAGTGCTTGTTTAGCTGGCCATCCAGTTAAGCTGTTACTTGTTTACTCCCACATTATTTCACTCATTTCCAGTCCTCTTCCAAAGAGCCAAAGGCAGAGGAAGTGCACAACCTAACACTATACTTTAACCAAAATTTCAGCATACCTGGTTGGCAATGATACAAGTTACCCTAGCTAGCAGTTGCTTCCTGATTAAAATTTATCACTTGTACTCCCAAAACAACCATGCAAATGCATGCACACACACCCTTTCTCTTACACACCAACCCACATAGAAAAATGGGAGTTATCATTTATTCTAAAAACATCATGCAAAAAGCCTGTTGCCACTGCAGCCTTGTCTATCTAACTAGCGTCAAGAAAAGAGCGACATACAGAGCAGTAGATTAACCCTTGTCTTCTAAATGTTCAACAGTAGCAAAGTTAGCTTTCACGAGACCAACTAGATAAGAACGCAGTTACTGTGGTCAATAGCATAATGGAAGAAAAGAGTTTATGAAAACTTTAGCCTTGAATGATTTGCCATGTTAGTATACTGCAGTGAAAGGAGTCAAATAATTAAACATTTGTTAATAACAAGTAATGTTAGTAATAAATAAGAGATAATAAATGAATAAATATCTGTTAATTTTTCACTGATTGTTTACTAATAAAAATTGTCCTACTGAGCTAACTAGATTTTTGTAGGCCAACTGTGCTCCTGAGTAAAAATGTCTTATTCCAAAGAACCTCATCCATTTCCAATACGTATTGAACAATTTGTCTTAATAGGCTAAGAAGTCATATTATTTAAATGTTAGAAGATATAAAGCTACGGCATCCCATTTCAATATGAAACATTGACGTTCTATTATTCTGATGTTAAAATACAGAGAAAAAAATTCAGAAAGTGAAGAAGTGTTCACTGAGAAGCAAAGTAAGGTTTGGACACTGTCATACTCCATCTTACCAACCAACCATCCAACTTCTAATAGCACTGGCTACTTCAGTGGAGGACACAAAAAACACTCATAAGAAATAACTCCGGAGAGGAAAGGCAAGTAGTGAAGTATCTTCCCAGTCCTAAGCTGTTGGTAGTTGTCTAGGTCATAAAACTTAGGGGACCCCTAAAATAGTCATCTCATTCAGTTAAATTTAGGTTGCTACTCATATCACCAATAGTTGCTTCAGAAATGTCCAAAGTATCTTAGAAGAAAAACAGCTTTCCAATACAGGATAAACTAAAAAAGTTCACAAGAACTCACCTGAAGCATGTGCATCTTTACTTCCATTGATGTCTTCCCAACCCAAGAAACATTGCCAGTGAATCTGATATCACAGTCTGGGTATATGACCTTCTTGCACAA
The DNA here is from genome assembly GCF_001723895.1 of Crocodylus porosus. NCBI lineage: Eukaryota > Metazoa > Chordata > Crocodylia > Crocodylidae > Crocodylus > Crocodylus porosus. The sequence continues at coordinate 58,879,597 of NW_017728906.1, read as the reverse complement.
ATCTAGGAGACATAAATTAGACTGTAACAGAACAGCTGAAGTTTAGTATTTTTAAATAGCGAGGGTCTCCGTTCTCTGTGGTCACTTCAGACTATACAAGCAATGTAAAGCATTCAGGGATAGTCAATGGAAATTCCTGCTGGTGCATGGGAATTCCCTGTTGGTAGAGGCAGCTCTCTCACTTGTTAAACCAGCCTTCTTCCCATACTGTAGTAAGGAGGAGCAGGCAGGGGTAGTGATCCAGGGAAAGGAATGACCCAGGAGGCAAGCTAAGAAAAGAAACACTGGCCTGTCAACATGTAGACTAATGATTGACTGATGCAAAATGCAATTAAGAAGCATTTGGAACATAAAATATTCACTTTTTTGGAAAGAGGGTCATGAGAAAAAGCAAAACAGTATCTAAGAAATACCACAAGGCATTAAAAATTAGGAGGAAAATAAAGTAATACAAATGGAGGAAAGAAACAAATCAGTTTCTACCCAAATTATATAGGAATTACTAATTACTGCACAATAATAGAAGAAACCAGATCAAATGACTACTTACTAATTTTATCCACCAGTGCTGTAACTATTGATAAAGGAGATCTCTGGTGAGATTCAGGGTTGGTGTGAGTGTAACAAATGAGAACTGTGGAGAGAACATGGGGGTTAAATTATCTGTTCTCCATAATTTTTAATCGAATTGAGCAGTAGAACACCCTTCACAATGTAGTCTTTGTGATGCAGAATGAAAGATAACCATTAAACTCAAATGAAGTCAGAACCAAATCAGAATTTATCCAGAAAGGGTAAAAATGACTGATCTGCTTATAATACTTTATTCAACATAAGTCAGACCATTTTTTTAAATAATTCCCTTTGGTCATGAGTGCTTCTGTACCGCACAGGATTTTTTTTTAGTGACTATGCTGCGTGAACTTAAAATGTTCACTTGTGTGACCAAATATTTGGCTGCATTTAAAACAGGGCTCAATCTAAAAAGAACAACAGAACAGAATGAGAAAGACCTTTCCCCTCCCTGAAAACATGATAAAAAATACGTATAATCTACACTTGTATCCTCCAATGACACCACAACTCTGAAAATTCTTAAATCTGTCATTCAACAATAGCCCAAATGTAATTTAACAGACTATCACTGCCAGCTGGCAAAAAACTAGGAGACTGTCATTCCCTCACATAACCCATTTGCAGGGGATGCTCTAACACATTACATTTGCACATGTAATGCTTTCCACAAGTGTTATCATTCATAATTGGGCATGTATCTTCTCTGGACTGAAACTATTACACTCTGGACAGAACTGAATAAAGATGGATGTTTCAGATTTCAAATATTTTTTCCATTCAGTATCAAGACAAAAATCCAAAGCCTTCTAAGACTTTCAGGAAAATCAAACCCACCCCAGAATAACAAACAGCCTACTAACTGGGGCAGTTCCAGAAGTTTGAGAGAGTGTGGTTCAGGTCTTCTCTGATTCAGACCAGAGACTTGCATCACATTTTCTCACATGCCCAGGGAAGGCTGCAACCATCAGGTTACTGATTATAACAGGATGGTCATTTTGACCATCCTGAAAAATCTCCGTCTCAAAAAAAGAAAAAAATAAAGCTGTTTCCAATGTTCCAGAAAAAAGTTTTCATCTCATCAAGGTAACATCTTCTGTCAAAAATAAATAAATAAATAAATAAATAATTCCCAACCAGCAATAGAACTAACAAAGAAAGGTTCCTTGGAGTCATAAGTATAAAAATTTCCCCACGCTCGTATTGGCAACCCAGCACTACCTTTCACCTGTAAAGAAAAATTTAAGTAAGTATCTCAAACTCTTTAAAGGCTGTCAGTGAAGAAGTCTAGACAGAAAAAGACAACAGAACATTAGTAGACTTTCAGTGCCAGGTCTGAACGCATAACTTCTTCACCTACACCTTAGCACCATGTCTACCTCTACAGTCCAGGTACCACTATGTAGCTGTTTTGCTCCCTTGCCAAATGACTCATATTTATCCACACAAGATAAATTCCATGCTTTGCAACCCTACTGCATCCTACTTTTCTTCAGTGTTCTTCCCCACCCTGTCGTTATCAGAATAGGAAAGCCATAAAATTTTATGATCTTTTAAAACTCATCTGTCAAATTTTTTAATACTGTGCCCTTCCCTACTCACCCTAATCACTGCCCTCTGTAATTAAAGAGTTTCATATTAAAACATAATTAATGCCATACTAGGTTAGACTAATGGTCCATCTAGCCCAATATCCTGCCCCTCACAGTGTTAAGTAGTAGATACGTTAGCAGGAGAGTACATGTACAGGGCACTTCCTATGTAATCCTTCCCCATTCCTACCCTCCCTGGTTGCAACCACCATTGATTTAGAGATGCATTGTCCGAGATCCTTGACTGTTCTATTTAATAACTATCAGTGGACCTGTCCTCCATGAACTTGTCTAATCCTTTTCTGAACGTGGTTATACTATCAGCTCCTACAATTTTGTGTGGTAATGAGTTCTGCAAGTTAACTGTGCCATGTAGAAAAGTTCTCTCTCTTATTTATTTTAAACCTGCCCCCTGTTAATTTCCGTATGTGCCTCTTAGTTCATGTATTCTAATACTGTTCCCTATTCATTTTATCCACACCCCTCATGATTTTATAGACCTCTATCATATTCTCCCCCAAGTCTTCTCCCATTTAAAATAAATGTCTCACTAAGGAGCATTTTTCACTAACTAATAAAGCTCCTTCTACTCTTTATTTAATCCCACAGAAACAGGAATTATCAGTTCAAATGAGTCCATTCTGTCTTGTTACTGGTCACTCTTTGAAACAGTAATATCCTGGTCCTAAGAAAAGTGTAACAATTTCATAAACTGACTCAGATTACTTATTGATACAAGAAAATTCTCCTAACCTCAAACAACTGGTGGTTAATTTAAATGTGCAAGACATCACCTCGCTGAACACAATACTCACTTGAAAGGAAGCAAAGTTGGAGTGACCTCTCTCTCACTCAGCACAATTCTATTGTTATCACAAGATAGACGGCTGCCTACTACTACCCTAAAATGAAAGATTCTCTCTCCTCTAATTTTATTTCCTGCCCAAAAGGACTCCAGATGTTCTCCGTATCTTTAATTTTTCTGTGTTCTTAGACTCAGCAATATCTAAAGACAACAGCTATATCGATTATTTCTGCATATCAGTTTTAAAATGTGCTGCCTTTAAGTTTTGTTGGATAGGTTCACATTCTTGTATTAAGAGAAAAACTGCTTATTTTCCTTATTTCCTGCTCCTTATTCTGTGACACAATGTCTTCCTGGTTCATTTCCACCCTGGTGATCCCTCCAGTGGTCCTTTTATTCCAAATAAATCCTATGCTACAACAGGCAAGGCCTGGTATAGTTTCCAACAGCTCTCCATCTTTGCAGGAACTACGAAATTGACCCTTTCCAAAGAGTACTTTCCTTTGTAGCTTCCCATTCTTACCTAAAACAGTCCACTGTAGGATTGCATTTTGGTATTAATATTTTCCAGCATATTTGTTTAGATCTGATAGAGGCAAGCAGTTGGAACCTTAAAGAGGAAAATTTACCCTCTCTTTACTCCTTGCTATACATCTTTCTCTTCCAAGAAGACTATCAGATTGTCCTAATTTTCCTTTTTGGAAAGGACAACCCATCCTCAAACACAGAACAGGCACTACACTTTATCTAAGCCCTAAAGAGGCTGAGAAGCAATACTACTACACTATTATAAATTCTAATACAATAAAAGTCTTAGTCTGTCTGTCTGTAATGCTCCAGGCCAACTGCGCATGTGCTGCCCTCAGGGCAGGTGGCAACTGGTTGGCCCAGAGCGTTACAGACTGACAGGAGGCAGCAGAGGCGGTTGGGGGCACACCACATTCATTCCCTTCCCCACTGCCTTCCACTCCCTGCCACCTGTTGTCACGAGGTGCGGTGCACCCCCAGACCACAGCCGGCAGGGAGTAGGAGGCAGTGGGAAGGGAGAGTAGGGGAGTGGGCGCAGCACAACACGGCCCTGCAGCTGCATGCTGCACCCCCATCTGCCTGCCTCTCAGAATTAACCACCTCTGCCCAGGGAGGGTAAGTGGGGAGGGAGGTGGGGCAGTGGTTGCAAACAGCTGGACAACAAGTGGGGGAGCAGCACAGGGCGATGGCTATGGCTGCCGCATACAAACTACCACCCCCTTCCCTGGGAGGCAGCAGGAGGTAGGAGGGAGCACAGGGCCAGACGTGGGAGGAGCCACTGGAGGGGGACACATCCCCCTACTTTGGCTAACCTGCGCCAAGCCCCTGGACAAGCAGCTGGGCTCCGATTTCCCCAGAACCCAACCCAGCCCAGCCAATGCCCCATTCCCAGTGACTGGGCCCCAGCTGCACCAGGTCCTGGGGCAATCAGAGCATGGCGGCTCATCCAGGGGCATGGCTCTTGGGAACCAAGGGCAGGGCCCATGGCCCCCAGGTCTGTGCATGGGGCAAGGGTAGGATAAAGGGGTGGGCTGCATTCAGCCTCTGCTCCGTGCTTCGCTGCCACTGCTTTGACAGCAGCATGGCGCCCTGCGAGTCCTGCCACTGGGCGGGCTGGGCAGAGGTACGTGGTGCCACGCTGCTGTCAAAGCAGCACAGACCAGTGGGCCATGGCCCCCCTCTTGGCTCCCCTATGCCACACCCTTGCTGGGTTCCAACTGCCCCAAGACCTGGCCTGGCTGGGGCCCCATTCATGGTGACTGGGGCTCTGGCCAGGCCATGGGACAATCAGAGTCCAGCAGCTCCTTCAGAGGTGTGGTGCAAGGGCAGGGAAACTGGCCTGGAGCCGAAGGGGTGGGGGGGAACCAGGCCCAGATCCAAACTGGCGGGGGGAAGAAGATGGGGTGGGAAAAGGGCCCGGACCTGAAGTGGGGGCTGAGGGTGGACAGGCCTAGACCTGGACCCAAAGTGGGGGGGACAGACGGACACCGGATGTGGGCCTGTGTATCTGCTCGCCTATCATTCTTGACAGGCAGTTTGCTAGTACAGAATATAAACACATAATGTATTACACTATTATAAAATAATTTCTTGCAAACAGCAAAACAGTAAATATTCTTTAAAGGTATGAACATAATTACTTACCTCCTAAGCTGTCGAGATCTTCAAGAATCCTTCCAAACCTATGATAAAATAATTTTACGTGAGAATTGGAGTTCTATATTAATACGAAATCAAGAATTAGTATTTATAAAAGTATGTTACCTTACACTGTCGTGTACATTCAAATATTTCTCTCTTATTTCAGGTTGGCTCCCTAGAGGCAAAATGACCTCTATGTAGCTGTCTTTCATTTTCTTGGGAGGCAGGTCTTCCTGCTTTTGGGCCAGTAAGGTATGTAGAGCTTTCCTTTCTTGCATGGCTTGCACATGGTCTCTGGGAAGAAAAGAAACACTACAAATTGAGGATGTCAGTACACTACACGGTGCAGCCCTACTTATGATATGCTTTACTCTAGATAAGTATAGAAAGCTAAGGGAACAGCTGCAGTCACAAAAGAGTGATTTGAGGAGAAAGACATAAGACACTAGCACCAAAAGTAAAAGTTTATAATGCAATCTTGAAACAGAATGCAAAATTTTGATTACAAAAACTGCAATAAAATAATAAAGCTATTATCTTTGTACAGAGTTTAAAGTGCACGTGTGGTGTGCATGCGTCACCAACCCTGAATGGTGTAATGCAATTACTGAAGTCCTGCACTACCTAGAAGCATTTGATCAACCATAGTTTAACCCAGTAATTAGTGTGCAACTCATATGGCTCAGGGCTACTATCACTTAGCTCATTGTATATATCAAATCTGTCCAGGATAGGTCCAGACTGTGTCTTTCAAATCAGCTTCAAGCAAAGGAACTGTGACTCCATGTCTACTTCATCTTCAACTCCATTCCCAGCAGTTTATTTTCTCCTCCACACCAGTTCACCAAATCTATCCCTTCCATTTAAGGCTCAATAATAGAATTAAAAAAAAAAAAAAAAGAATACCCATATTTTTTAAGCCTGCAAGATTTCCAGTTTAATGCCAAAGGCCACAGATAGATGTGCATTTAATCTGCTTCAAATTCCAAGCACTTCCATGCTGTACAGATGTGCACCAACTCCTTGCCCCCCATCTCCCAAATCATGTTCTCAAAAAGTCGATGGAACAGCATGCACCAGCAGTGCTCTCTGGCCATGGAGCACAATGGGTCCTCTGGCATCCTGGAGTCCTTTGCTCAGTCTTCTGGCATCCTTTGGTGTTCTGCCACCTCTCCCCAAAAGGGAGTGAAAGGAGAGCAGGACAGACAGTCAATGCATCCACTCACTGTCTGGGTACTGCGGAAGACCAGAATCCAAGAGGCACGCAAGGAATCCTCTCCAGCCCCCTTGCTAAAGAGGAGGATTCTTTGCATGCCTCTTGGTCTCTGGAGCTTACTTATGACAACCAAGAGCACAAGAGAATACTCACTAGCTCTCCACCTCACTCCGCCTCCCACCTCAGGAGCAACCAAACACTGTGGCATACCAGAGGAGCGCTCGGAAAAAAGCAGATGTTTTAGAAAAAGCTTCAGAAAGAAGCACTTTCAACAGATTGTTTCAAAACTGAGGACTATTTCATCATATTTTCCATACCCTTTAAAAAAAAAAAAAAA
>NW_017728906.1:58837256-58872805 GCF_001723895.1 Crocodylus porosus | reverse complement strand
CCCCAAAAAACAAAAAACCAAACCATTTGTAGCTCTGTTTTCTGGTGGAGGGAAGTATTATTTCTCCGTCATCAAAACAATTTTTGCAAATTTTTAAGAAAAAGTTTTAAGAACTTTTTTTAATGTTTAATCAAGGATTATAAAAAAAAATTCACAGAAAATCTTGAACTTTCATGGCTTCCAAAAATTTGTGAAATATTAATTTATTTTGACCAGCCTATAATACATAGTACCAAACAGAGTAGATACAATTTCCCAGTCTAAAAGGTTTACATGCTACAGCCAGCTGAATGCACTTAGAATATATTACATAGCTAAGTGAAGATGTGAGGCTGAGATGATGCAACTCAATACTTTATTTTGCTTTTGTTTGGACATACCTGCTTAGGGTAGGATATCAGGAAAAAAAGTTTCACAGATCATGAAAATTTTAAGAGAGGTTTGAGGTACATCAAAAGCCACAGGTACAAATGCAAAAAGTCCTTACACCCACTCTCAATGAACCATAAAAGTTCAATTATGATATGCCCACCCTATACTAGCTCCATTCAAGTCCACTGCAAAACTCCTAGCCAGTGAATGTCACCCCAGAAACGTAAGAATATATAGTTTCATAAACAGAAATATTTAATGTTAGGCATACGGTAATAACAATCCTCACAACCATATTTTTAGAATGCTGAAATATAAGTCGTCACCCAAATGCCAACTACAAACTCCTAGAAACAAAATTTAGCAGCTAAAAACATTCTTCCATCCTGTTTTCCTGTAACAGAAATCCAAATGTCTGCATATCCCAACAATACAGCTCCCTTAGTTGAGCTCCCATTTCTGAGCATTCACCAGGCTTCAGTGTTTGCCGAGTGGACCCATGTGCTCTTAAGTTTCCCTTGGGCTCAGCAGGCTCCAGCACTTCCTCTCTTTAGTCTCTTGAATACTGTACAGGTACAGCCTCCATCTGTTTCCCCTTCACTGAAGTAGGACTTCATGTCTCCACCGCCCTCAGCTCGCAGGGCCAGTGCAGACCCCCTAGACTTACCAGTAACTTAAGCACAGCCTCTCCCCAAGAGCTCCAGTCCTGTAGGCCTGTGGTTTTACAATTTACTTCCTTAGACCCGTGTGACAAGGGAGGCAGATGACACACAGGCTGCAAACACCATTACTCTTTAGTGCCCACAAAAGGATAAAACAACAAAACAATCATTTCATCAATCCTCCCCTCAGTGTCCTTACCATACTTGAGTGGTCTTTCATATATGAGTCCCCTAGGCTACCCACAATCCCTCCACCTCCTGTATATCTTCTCTGCCATATCAAGGAGTGTCCCTCTGTCTTTGTGCTCTATCCCTCCATCCCTCCTTCTCCCTATAAACAGTTTTACTTTTGCTTTTTTCCCCCCCTTCTTCAGCTAGATGACTGATGAGACTTTTTTTTTTTTTATATAATAACATCTAGTCCCCTTTGTCAGGTGATGCCGAGCAGCTAATCCAAAACATTGTGGCATTCCTGTGATGAATGGGGGAAAAAAACCTCATCTTGAATTCAAATAGCTAACGTGAAGTGTAAGTTAGATAGAAACACCTGTTGTGCACTCCTAAACAGCAATTTTCCTCTCCCCTTTTAAAGCAGTCGAAGTGTGTTTGTCCATACCCTCAAGAACTTTAACCACTTATTCTGAATTCAAAACCCTTCCATTTGCCTTGCTTCTCCTAGTCATGGTGAGGCATCTTTCCCATAGCTTAATGGACAGCCTCACCAATCTCCATTACTGTGAAGGTGAGTTCTCTCTAGGATAATGACAAAAAAAAGAAAAATACATTTAATGTACACTGTACCTCCAGTTGGTAGAAGCTCCCACTATAGCCCTCAATCTGCTTCGCACTGAAATAAAATCAAAGCAAATCAATCTTAGTTGTGCAAGCAACCAATGTGAGGATGCCCGAGTATAAAAAGTGCAACCTTCATCAACAGGATAGATGATTAAACAAAAACATGCAACTAATGCCTTTAAAGCAAAATTTTGGCAAATGTGAGATGGCTGGCTTCTAAAAGGTGCAGTTTCCATCCCAAGAAATATGAAGATTAAGCAGTCATGCAAATAGACTTGAAACCAAAGTACTGGGGTTAGTGAGAGTGTCACAATAATAGGGTGAGTAATAAGATCTTTTAACCAACTGTGCAGAGCCAGGAATAACAGAAAATGCCTTTAGAAAGTGTATAATGCAAATAAAAAATTAGCTTTAAGATGGTATATGAAACAACTGAAAATGGTGACAGAGGGGGAAAGATAAGGCCATTTCAGCCTCAACACAAATAAATTATGGATACATAATTGAACAGACTAAGAATTCACAGGACGCATACAAGAAACAAAGTAAAGCTAAGAAAAAACAGAAGAGTTGTTATGTTAATCAATCCTTTCTAAAAGTGAGCATGGAGTGTCAACATACTGACTGCAGCAGGCAAAGTCTCATATCTCTTGCTGCAGAAATTCAGCTTTCAGCAGGTAAGAAATCTAGCCCAGTGCTTCTACCATTACTTGCAACAGTGTAAGGTCCTAGTACTGTTTCTGGATCGGCTTTCTTAATTTACAGGCATCACCACAGTCTACTGGTTCTACCCTTTCTTCAGGTGGCACTGTCAAATTGACCGTAAGGCTAGCCAAAACCAGTAAGTCGACTCTATCAGTTTTAGTGTGATGAATATATGCTGTTTCTAAGACTCAGAAAACACCTAGCAAGAGCTCATAAAAATCAGACAGATGAAGTAAAGCAGTTCTGACAAATAGCTTTGACCCATCTGCTTTCTTCAGAAGATGGTATTTGTAAGGAAGGATTTTAAAGTGTGAGGAAATAATTAAGAACACAAAGTCAGAGACTCCTCTACTATACTGGAAGTCACTTTTTTCTTTTAATACAAGTTAAATTAGAATCTTTAGACTTAGGCCTTGCACATTCCAAAACTGAACACTGAAATCAGAACATTCAATTTGCATTAATAACTATCAAAATATTTTAAAACAAAATGTTCAAAATTGATTCTGTATCAACAAACCTTAACCAAAAGAAACTGATGAAAAGTGAATTAAATTGGTTCAGTAAAATAAATCCTAACTGGTAGACCATTTTACCTAGTAGATGGTATACCGCTAAAAGCAATCAAATTCCATTTGAAAATTCTGCACCGTGGTTTGAAAAAATTGTATTTATTTCTAATTTTAAAATGAGTGAGACAATAATCTAGGAAAGATATAACAAATAATTCTATGCACAGGTAGTCTCATTCACTTCTAAATGTGAAGTGAATAATTCAAAAGTCATTGTTAAAACTAACACACACAAACATTTGTAAGACGTGGTCCATAGTACTTGCATTTTAACAACTAAAAATTTAAAAGGAAAGTAAGCATAATGAATTTTACCATAACATGGGAAAAACAAATCCAGTTCAACTTACTTTTTAGAAGCAAACATTTCCTTATTTGTTTAATATATGTAGTTAGCCATGTTAGTCAAAAGTCAATCAGAAGGCAAGGTAAATATGCACTTTTACAGATTAACTGAGAGAGCACGCACATGCATAAGTGCAAGAGCACACAAGCTTTTCATAAAAGAAACTTTTCACAGCATTTGATGAAGTGAACTTGGGTTCAAAAATTCTTGTGCTCTGTATCTCGGTCAGTCTACAAAGATGCATATCTACCCTGCCTCACTTATTTAGTCAATAAACAATTACCCTACTACATTTGCATTCACTTACGTCAGGCCCTCAAAATACATTAAAGATAACACTCCCTAATCTGTCATTTACTTTTCAGTTATATTATATACTGTAATACAGGGGTTATCAACAGGGGGTGCGTGTACACCCAGGGGTACTTAGGTCACAGGGGGTATGCATGGGTGGGCAGGGACAGAGCACGCCCTGGAGCGCAGCAGCAGCAGCCTCTCCTCCAGTGGGTTTGCCTCTTACCCGGGGAAGGGGCAAGGGGAGGGACCTACTGGATGCCACTGGCCCCACACAGCACACCGCAGCGGCCCCTGCCCCTACCTGTCTGAACAGGCAGGGGGGGCACAGGTGTGGTATATTTTATGGCCGCCCCCAGCAGCGCAAAATTGGCTGGGCACGAAGCCCATCAGCAGCCCTCGGAGCCGTGAGCAGCTATAGGAAAACAGCACAGTGTGACACAGTATCCACCACATGCGAAACCGATCCCCAGCACTGCGTTATGCATACCCCCGTTGAGATTGTTGCATGACTTGGCCCAGCCAGGGCACAATTAACCATGAATGGGGCCCTGGCCAGGTTGGCTCATGGGACAATCCTCACAATGCAGGAGGGAGAGGGGCAGGGATGACCGATTCCCGCTTCCCCTGCCCCATTCCCCCCTGCACCGTGAGGGGCTCAATCCCCAGCCCCACTCCCTCCCTCACTACAGTAGGGCAGATGGAAGACCCTGCAGTGAGGGAGGGAGCGGTGCCAGGTGGTAGGACAAGCGCAGGCTCAAGGGTGCCCCATCACCTAGCCAGACCGGAGCCCCACTCACCCCAGCCCTACTCCTGCCCTGCTCCGACCCTCACTGGGGGTGGCCGCGATCTGCCCCCCCCATCCCCACAGACTTACCTGCTGGGGGTGGCAAATGCTCAGCCCACCCTCCCCGCAAATATTTTTTTCTCCCTCCACCTATGCAATGCCTGTCCCAACCCCACCCCCACTCCCTCCCTCACCACAGGGGACCTAATTCTGACTCCTCCCTTAAAAAAAATATATATATATAAATGGCTACACAAACTGAAACTTTGAGACCGAAGGGGTACACTTCTTTAAAAAAGGTTGAAAACCTCTACTCTAATACCTTAGGTGTACAAAAGTAAACTGTTGTATTCAATTTGCAATATTTTGTAGCCAAATGGTTCTCAATGGTATGTGGAAACAGAATAATAAAAAATTAGGTCTGGAAGGGACCTCAGGAGGTCATCTAGACCAACCCCCTTGCTCGATCTTAAAACCTGCAAGGATGGAGATTCCACCACCCCTCTGGGTAGCCTGTTCCTGGGTAGTGCTTTACTACCCTCCTTGTAAGAAAGTTCCTCCTAATATCTAACCTGAACTTCCCCTCCTGCAACTTGAGACTTGCTTTATGTTCTGTCATCTGCCACCACTGCAAATATCCACCACCCTCTTAGTAACCACCCTTCAGGTAGTTGAAGGCTATTAAATCCCCTCTCCATCTTCTCTTCTCCAAACTAAATAAGCCCAGATCCGTCTACCTCCCCTCAGAAGCCATGTGCCCCAGTTCCCAAACCACTTTCACTGCTCTCCACTGGACTCTCTCCAATTTGTTATACTCCACTGGAATGTTAACTGATCAATCACAGAGACGTACCTGGTCACAAAGTGCTAGTTTTTTTTCCTTGTTTCCATTTGAAAAGGCAACCCAAATGATTCCCTCATATTCTTACCTGTAAGAACACCCTGTATTTGTGATGGATGTAATGAGATCATGAAGGGAAGAAGGGAGTAGCCAGGAGTTAGTTTGTATTAATGTGAGGTCTACACCATAAAGGAAAATTAAACACTCTTGCAGTGGTCTATTTAAAAATGGACTTACAAAAGTTCAGTTTTTGTTACATGTCTGTTGTAAGATTATTCACTCAATCTGGAAAAGTTTTCTTATGTTTCTAAAGCCATTAATGCCACTAAATATAAACAAAAAAATTCAGTGAGTTCCTCAAGTCAAGGCAGCATATTTCAAGCAGCGATAAAAGTGAAACTTGAAAGGTGGTATCAAGAAGTAAGCTTCTAATTTGTTTCTTATGTTTAAACAGACAAAAAGGCACATCTGTCTCTGAGACTAATTTACATATAGGGGAAAAACAGGCCTGGGTAAAAGTGAGGAGTATTTAATCCAATGAGAAGACAGACTTTTTGAATACCCAAATCCTGATAGTACTGCACTGCAAGATGGGCCCCAAAGTTCAGCAAAACAATCACAGACTGAGATTGTTGCCAAAATTAACTGAGATCAACAAAATCTAGTCTCCAGTTTATAAAGCAAAGGTAAAACTTGCCATTAGTGGCCGTCTTTACATGAGACACTGACTGCACAGTAGCCTGATGCTACTGCACACTAGCATCACGTGGCAACAACTGTGACACAATGCTACTACATAGTAGTATTAGGCTACTGTGCAGTAGTGTCACAAAAAAGGCATCCATTGGTACTACTGCAGAGTAACTCGGGTTACTAGGGCTAGTTACTAGTCATTTACTAGGGCTGTGCAAAACTCAGCAGCTGTTTCATTTCAGAGGGGTAGTAGTAGTAGTAGGGCTACTGCACAGTGAGCATTTCATGTAAATGTGGCCAGTATTAAGTAAAGACAAGCCTACACATGTCTAAATTAGAAAACAATCCCCACCCAAACAAAATCAATGTTGTTCCTTGTTTAAATAGAGCTGTCCACTAGCTTCAGTGGAAGCTGTAGGTACTTTGCATTTCTAAAAAAAAATCCGTATTTCAGAATCTAAATGATGACTTTGAGACTCTAATTTTAGGCAGCCAGTTTGAAAAGTTTAGTTTGATGGTACCCAACCTCTTTGCCCCACAGGCTGGATGGACTGTACTAGATCCATGAGCTGGATCCAGCCAGCAGCCTTATTCCAGTATGCTGGGCTGGCGCAGCGCAGGCCAATCCAGGTGGGGAGAAGGTGGAGGGTATTCCACAGCCTGCTGCTGATCCGGACATGTTGGGTGCGGGAACTACAGGGGAGGCAGGGACAGGAAGCAGCCTGGCCTGATCCTGATGTGTGGGAGGCAGGCTCAGTGCTGATCTTGTTGCACAGCAGTGGCTCAGGCAGGGCTGCTTCCAATCGTATTTCCTCACTGCCAAAGTTTTCAAACCATGGGGATCCCTGTGGGCCAGATGCCATGGCTCTGTAGGCCAGGGGTCAAGCATCCCTGGTTTAGGCCTTCAAAAGAAACAATGGTTACTTGGTATGTGGTATCTCTTTAAATGACTGATATACCTACATATATCAAGGCCAGAATATTCAAACCACAGAGTCTAAAATAGGGATGGGCAAAATGTGGCCCGGGGGCCGGATGCAGCCTGCCAAGCCACTCTATCTGGCCCACAGGGCCCCCCAACGATTAAGAAAATTAATATTTATCTGCCCCTGGCTGCCTGTCAAGCGGCCCTCGACGGCTTGCCAAAACTCAGTAAGTGGCCCTCCACCCGGTTTCAAAACACATAAACAGCCAAACTTTTCAATAGTATTAAGTTCATCAGAATCTTTGCATGGTCAAAGCTTTTAAAAAATCTGGCTGCTCTAATAAATTCCTGAATAAGGATAATGCAGTTTGTTTCAGGAATCCAGATTGGAAAAAACTTGGTTTAGGTATTTTTCTGAGCATACTTTAAAGAACAAATCTTGTAGTCCTTACTTATGAAAAGTGCACATAGTTGAGCACTGCAGGATCTTGTGCTTGCTATAAAATTGTTCTTTTTGATCCAAAGAGTTTTAAAATTGCAAGTTACCTCTATATGTGGTATGCCAATCAATATATGCCACCATTAGTAGAGTTAATATTTTTAATGAAAGCTGGGAGGACTTATGAAAGTTGACAAAGAAGAATATTAGTTTCTTTTTTGCACAAACACCCTAGCAAGGTGAGACAGTAGCCAGACAGGTTGAATTTTATAATGTAAATACTAAAATGCATGCTGATTACCACAACACACCATTATTCACATGAATAGGTAAGTGCCCTGTGGAATGGAAAAACAAATTAGATTATTAGTGTCAATAATAATAATAGCAACAATAACAACAACATCTAATCACAAGGTTGCCTGGTTATTTTACCCATTCAGCTTCCACTTCATAGTATGTGTGTAGCAACTGTAGACAACCTGTCTTCATTCATTTTCATGGTTGACAGGTAACATATCTGTCAAACTCACCTGAATAATCAACTCCTTCTGTGGTAAAAATAGAGCTATACTGTTCATTTGCCTACTAAAATCATATGTGCAATACTTCCACTGTGTGTTTCAGCTTTTTTTCAGTCACACTGCTAGTGAAAGACCAGGCTGCTGGCAAGCACCAACAATATAATAATTAAGCAGCAATAATGACAACTGTCACTCCCCAGCAGACACTGTGCATGTGTTCATCTTTATGCACATGAATATTTACATGGATCAAGACCTCAATAGATACAAATAGGGAAGATGAGATCAACTAAATGGCTCAGAGGGAAGGAACATAGAATATTTTTTCAGAATGAAAGAGTTTTTACGGTTGGTTGGTTTACCTCTTGTGATAACCTTGCAAGAAGTAAACTTTCTTACAGAAAAACATTTGAATGAAGGAAGGCAATGTGAAAAGAAACTAGTGTGACTGAACATATGGTACCTAGCAGAAGTGATAGAAAAGAGACACCCTGTACCTGCAAAAGAAGGTGGAACTACTTATTCAGAGCCTCCTACAGAGATGCCGAACACATGGGGATCCCGAGAGCCCTGGCCACACTTGGGAAGAGGGCTGTCACCTAAAATGAGTAAAGCTTTCCACATGTCCATCATCTCCTCCCCTCCCCAGCAAAAATAGAAGTCAGCACCTCAGGCCTCAAATCCACATCGTACTTTTTACAGGCAAACAGAATTGCAGGTCTGAAACAGGACCCCATCAATCCGCAAATGTTATCATACAGTAACATCTATGACTCCCTATTCCTCAGCAAGTAATCAACAGCAGAGTGCTCTAGTACTTTTACAAGCATGCTACTTTACTAGTTACTACTGTTATAGCTAAATTTAAGCTACAAATCAAAATGAGAAAAGCAGTTGCACTTAACTGAACATGAACTATCCTTACTTCTCTCCTTTAACTCGCTCCTCAAATTACTGTTCATTTAATAATGCAAATCCACAATGTGCAATAAGTCAGTCAGCCATTAGCATAAATGAGTTTCTATTTAAGGTACTTTCCTTCCACACATGCTCATGCTACAGGGATGGTTCCTTCAGACCACATCAACACAGAAAGGGAAAAATGTTCTTCTAAGAAAAAAAAAAAAAAAGTGCTTTTCCAAAGATCAAGGACCAAACAGATACCCTGAATGCATATTTCCATGCTAAACTGATTCAATTTTGCTACACATTAAATATAAATGCAAAGATTTTAAACAAAGATATTTTCTGCAGCTAATTCTTCAATATTTACAATATAAGTGAAACTAAAGAACAATATTTTTCTTGCCGTACATCCAAGGAGTAGTGTGTATATATTAAGGAGAGAATAATCCCCCTTTGTAACATGATCTTTCTAAAATGCAACCAGTTACATTACCTTCAGACATATCTGGAAGAGACTGGGAACCATTGCTCTGGGAAGTCAATGCCCTGGCCAGAACAGAAGTGGTCTTCTTTACTATACATAATCTGCCAACACAGAATAGTAAAGCATCAATTCAGATTACTGCAGAGAAAAATAAGTAAGAATTCCAGAAAAGTTCACATTATTTTTCTTCAAAAGCCATACAAATACTTAAAACACAGAGTCAGCTGAAATGTAAAATGACATTGGAATCTGTTTGAATAACTATGTAGCAAAAACCAAATTACTTAAAAGCTGTCATGACACCTCGCATTTACTATGCACTGAATTACATGGATGGAAGACAATGGGGAAGTATCATGGCTGGATAGTTGCCATTTAAGCAGGTAAAGTAAAAAAGGATCTAGCACTAAGTAGTCCTCTCCAGTAAATCAGTATCAAAGTTGTTGTAAATCTTTCAAATCCTGGTCTGGAGTTCAATGCTTTGATCACAAAGGAACAGAAAGTTTTTTAGTAAATTGATACATGGTTATTTATTTGTAGAGATGGAATTAGCTATGTTAGTCTGAGTTAAGCAGAAGACAAAGGGGCGACCCTGCCCTGCCTTCTCTTACTTATTTGTGTTTGAAGGCATCCCAGCAATCCTGATCTTCCTGCCACCTGCGCACAGGAAGTACCACACACTTAGGTAGCATGTAGCATCTCATCCCATTCTCATAAATAAATTAAGAGGCTGTGACATAATGTTTACACAGTCCAGTGGGTGGCAAATCAGCTTAGCAGTCACACCCAGAGAGTGGTAGTAGATGGAAGGATGTGGGCAGTGGGGTCCCTCGGGGTTCGGTCCTTGGGCCTGTACTCTTCAGTATCTTCATGAATGACTTGGACAGAGTACACTTCACACCCACATCCAAGTTTGAGCCAATACTAAATTGTTTTCAAATGCAAGTCCTTCTTCATCAGGTCAAAGGGAAGAAGCAGGAACAGCTGTTAAGCTGATGCCTTCACCAGACCTGAAAAAGGCCTTGCCTTCACAAGCTTGTCTACCTTCAGCCCTGACATGTCGCTGGTTCAGTAAAAGACACTGCCCACAAAAGTCCTTGTCTCCACCTTAATAATTCAGCTTTGTGCTTTGTCCAGGATCAGAAAATCAAGTTAAATACTAAAAATGAAAGGATCCAATTATTCAATTTTCATGACCTGAACTGAGTGAAATTCAAAAAAGTAAATACCAGTGTTAATGGTGAACAAAACACTTTTTTTCCCCCTAATTTTAATAATTTAACATAGGACAGGTTTAAAAGAAATGCCTCATACCCAGTGGGGTTAGTTAACCCAGTGCAAAGTGGTGCAAACCAGTATTCAAGATCAGTATTCAAGGCCTGTGGATTTATCACCTCACACAAGAGCTAGGAGTCATAAAATGAAACTAGTCAGATGAAAACTGAGAAAACGAGCTGCCTTCTCTTGAAGTGGAAAACCCGTTCCCCGAGAAGTGGCGATGACAATTTAGCCAAATTCAAACAGGGACTGGACAAATCCTTGGAGGAAACATGTAGCTCTCGAGCACGGGAGTTAGCAGCACCACCTCTCAACCAGATCTTCCTCGACTTTAAAAGCTGGAGGTTGCAAGTGTGGCAGAAAGGTGGGGCCAGACCCAGCTCACTCTCCCTTTCAGCCTCCACTCCCTGCCACCATGGGACCACCGGCCTGTCTGTCATGCCACAGGACCCAGGCAGCTTACACCCACCGGGACAACTTCCAGCCTCCCTTAAGAAGGGAGACTGCCCTTCAATTCAAAGCTGGGCAGAAACCATCTCTGGAGGGTTATTACCCACCTCCCTCCCCTGGCTCTTCCGCAGCCCATCTTTTTATGGCGCCTGCATTACTTGGCGCGGGTCTGCACGGGAGGCGCCCGAGAACTGCGCCACACACGACTGCGCGCCTGCGTGGCCCCTCTGCCCGTGCCCTGTGCGCGGCCCACCGCTTATGGCGCCACGAACCACTTAATAAATGTAACGGGGGACAAGGCAGGGTGGAGCTGGGTCTGGCCCGTCCCGCGGGAGCGCAGCACCCCCGGGGGAAGCCCGCTGCACGCCCGGCCCGGCCCCCGCCCTGCAGCACGCACCTGAGGGCCAGCATCCTTCCGCCCCGCGCGGCACTGCACAGCCCCAGGCTTGGCTCGAGCCGCCTCGCGGGCGGCGCCCGGGGACTACGCCCGTGCCAGGCACTCAGTCCTCCAGCACCATAGACTCCCAGCTCCGCCAGCCCAGAGCGCCGCCCGGCCGCTCTGTGCTCCCCCTCTCTGGTCCCAACCATGTGGTGGCTTCCGTCAGATTCTGTCACTGCCCACCCCCCAGCCTAGTGACTGTGGTTCATTCCACCTCGCCCCGGCCCCGGGGTTGCGGTTTCTTCCACCTCGCCCCGTACGTATTCTCCTCCCCCCTTGTCCCAGCCCTGTGGTTGCTTCCATCTGATTCCATCCCCCTCCCAGAGTGGCTGTGGTTCCTTCCACCCGTGTGCTCCCATGAGCCACGTGCCCCAGTCCCCCAGGGTGTACAGGGACGTCACCTGTGCAGGGCAGCCGTGGCAGGACATGGCCAGGCACGGGCGTCCACAGGGGCAGCAGCTCTGGGTCCCAGTCCAGCTCCGGGAGACAAAACACCAGGCTTCAGGGACCTGGAGGCTACCCCCAAAGCTGCAGCCCAGTGCCCACAACTGAAAGAAGCCTCAGCCTCCCTTGCTCATCACTCGCCTGGCCTCCCTTTCATTTCTTCTTGGTATGACTGGGCCAGACACAGCTCCGTCCTGACCTGTTCCCCCTGGCCTATGTTACTTTTGCACAGCCCATTTTTTGCATGGCACCATAAGTAGTGGGCTGGGCACAGGAAGACAGGTCACACAGGTGCTCCGTTGTATATCACATGGTACACAAGTGCACCTGTGCATACCCAGAACCCCCGCCAAGTAACACTGGCGCCAAGCTCCCTCCTGCCCTATACAGGAGACAAAGGTCTTCCGAAGGCACTGCACTGCTATAGGCTGTTTTCTGAAATGTCCGGATGCCTGAGGCTGAAGGTGGGTCCTTATTCCCAGCTCCTTGCTCCCAGTTCCTTTTTCAAAGCTAGTCTTTACACAGCTAGAAGTTGTTAGCAATGAATTTGATATATTAAAAGAGAATATCATCAAAAGCATATGTTTACTAATAAAAATGGAAAATAATATCACACATCAGGTATCTAGCCCTGAATAAGGAGCTGAGGTTAAACAGGTGATGGGGCAAAATCCTTTTCAGGTCACCCCGTACCACACATCTCCACCACCAGAGGATTCTTGTGAAGAAAGCTGTGTAGGGCGGTGCCCATCCCCAGGCTCAGTTTTTGTATGCCAGCCTGCCAGCCCCACAGACCTATATGTGCAATGTACGTTGCTCCAGATAAGGAGCTGAGTTTGGGCTGGACGCTGAGTGGTGTTGCAACCAGGCCACAGTTGACATAAGATGAGCTGAAGAGGCCTCTGTGGGTCATTCCAGGGAAGTTTTTTTCACACCTACTGTGAAAAACACGGATTCAATAGTATTCAAGGGGTTTTTTTTTATATATCACTGATTTAGGTGCAAGATATGTGGGGTGACAGTGCCTCTCTTCAGGGTTCAGATTACGCTCTGACTCTTGGGGGCAGTCTGCAGTGGCAGCAGCCAGAAGCCAAAAGAAGCCACTGCTACCACCGCTGCCTGAGACACAGGGTGGGCTGGGGCTGGGCTCTCATTTCTTAGCTGTGGGCTCAGCTCCCCCTCCTCCCAGAGCTCCACCATAATTCAAACACTGCCTCTCTTCCTGGCACTGGTTAGGCCTCATCTGGAATACTGTGTGCAGTTCTGGGCTCCACATTTTAAAAAGGATGCAGAGAAGTTAGAGGGTCTAGAAGCAGGCAACAAAGATAGTCAAGGGCGTGGACAGCAAATCGTATGAGGAGAGGCTAAAGGAGTTAGGCATGTTCAGCTTATAGAAAGTGTGCTTCAGGAGGAACACGATAGCAGCCTTCAAATACTTGAAGGGCTCCTGTAAGTAAGAAGGAAATCACCTTTTCTACCTTGCTGCAGAAAGGAGGATGCAGACCAGTGGCTTGAAGTTGCAGCAAAGTAAGTTTAGATTGGATATCTGAAAAAACTTCTTCACTGTTAGAATAGTGAGGCAGTGGAATAAACTGTCTGTGGGAGCTGTGGACTCTCCATCCCTGGAGGTGTTCAAGGAGACATTGGACAGCCACTGGTTGGAGATGATCTAGGCCAGGAGTAAGCAACCCCTGGCACAGGTGCCATTTGGCATACAAAGGCATTTTGCTTGGCACACACACCTCAGGCAGACATGGAAGGGACTGGGGCTGTACTACCACAATAAGAATTGGGCCCCCTCACAGCTCCCCCACCATCCACCCCTGGCAGTCCAGCATCTTACAAGTTGAAGTTATGGGTGGTTTTGGCACTCTGCGCAGAAATCTTGCCATCCCCTGATCTAGACATAGCTATGCTCAGGTTCTCTCTCGAGTATTTCCCAAGTTTCTGGGCTTTGCTGGTTGCCCCCACCCCTCTATGCCCTTCTGCAACATTTGTCAGGGTTTTAAGCCTCCCCAGGGAATTGGGTGTTGGTTACACCCCAGGCTGGGGACTTTGATTGGGGTGTGCCAGTGCTCCTACTAGGACCAAAGTCCAGAGGTTCCTGACTAGAGGGTCGTGCTCCGCCACTCAAGGTCAGACTGATCGCCATATTTGGGGTTAGGGAGGAATTTTACCCCATGATCAGATTGGGATGGACTGTGGAGGGTTTCACCTTCCTCTGTAGAGGGAGCATGGCCCTGTTAAGTCTACACTGACAATATTCTATAGAAGCAGGACACTGGCTGCCATGGTTCCCCTGCTTAACTGTTGCAGGTAGGGTGTTAGGGTCTATGTTGTCTCAGGGTAAAGGGTAGTCTTATGCAGAGTTTAGACTATGGTTTGTATAGGGATGATCCTGCCTCAGGCAGGGGATTGGAGTAGATGACCTCTGGAGGACCCTTCCAGCCTACTTCTCTATGACTTTTTAAATTTGAAGTTTTAAGCATGTGTGTTTAATTCCATTATAAGAACTAGCAGTCATAAAATGAAACTAGTCAAATGAAAACCATGAGAAGGCAACTCTTTTTCTCAAAGTGACAAACTCGTTTCCCCACAGGAAACTGATAGTTTAGTCAGATTTAAACAGAGACTGGAGAAATCCTTGGAGGGAACGTGCAGCTCTTGAGCACGTCAGTTAGCAGCACCACCTCTGAATCAGATCTTAATTCTGAAAAGCTCTGAAAAGGAAAAAAATATATACGTGTATATAACTGAACATAAGTTTGCTATTTCATACACAATAAAGGCTGCATCAGTTCTCCTCATTTCACCTGGAAAAAAGAAACATATTTGTTCCCACACTGGCCATTTAGAGAAAATTAATTATTGTATAACTGAAACATGCTGGGATTGTCATATAGTTTTCCCTCTACGGTACCACTACCTCTGGTAGTTTACCACTTGGTGGTACCACTGCTGAACCAAATATGAGTATTTAAAATTTTGTCAGAAAATATTTAATCCATAAAACCCCCAAATCCTATCTGTTTTAGGCAAGTTCATGAAATATTGCTTTGCTAAATAAACTCAATATGAACCCTAGGCTTTTCCATAAACAAACAGCAAATAAGCACATTCAATCAGAATTATTTTAGCTTTTTATTGAAAACCAGCAAAATAAAAAAGAATAAAGGCAGATTCAGAGGAGAGCACAGAGAGTGACATAAGAGTTTGCGCTGTGCTCAGAAACAGAAGGGCTGCTGATCTCTACAGTTAGGTAGACTGGCAAAAACACTCATACATACAGTGCACAGAAAACAAAGCTAGCATAACTATATAGGCCTCTAAAACCTGCATACCAGAAACATAAGGATAGATGTTAACAGTGGCTCTCATGACAGCCATAAATTCCATTATTCTTCCTGGTTATATAAATCATTGTGAAATCTTGTAGTTTTTGTGGGAGGGACACATTTGCGATTGAGTAAGATGTTAAAATATTCTGTCTAAATGATATTTACTTTATTAAAAAGGAACTCATTAGGATTAAAGCAGGGCCTATAGGAAAGCAAGCAAATGATTCATTTCCGTACACCATGAAAGTTGGCCTGGTAATTTGCAACCAGTAGCACCAAAACACCAATTAGTGGGCAGACAAAGTTTAAACTACTGTGAAACCAGTGGACAAATCCAAAAAAGATGTAGGTCCTTAAACAGGACTTAAGTAGAATTTAGGATTCTCCAATCCAACTTTTTTTTTTTTTTTTTTAAATAAAGTACCTCCGTATTTGGGCTGAAAGTTCCCTATATGCCTGCTACCCGAAAGTGTCCTGGTTTGAGCAGCTTGTAACCAAACTCCTGACTAAGTCTCACGGCAATCTAGAAATGAGAGTGGCACCTAAATCCCTTGAAGTACCTAATCCAGTGGTTCTCAACCTTTTTGGACTTGAGGCACCCTCCATGGATTCAAGGCATCCATAACTGTTGTGAACTGAGTGGCACTCAATTTCAAAAACAAAATTATATATTACGAAACATACATCCTTGCAGAGGGGCTGGGCTTTGGAGTCAAGATATTGTTCAGGCATGCAAAAGCCTGAACCTGCATTTATCTACTTGATGTGGCTGCTTATGTCCTCACACTTCAAGGCACCTTCAAAGAATCTGGCAGTGAGAATCACAAAGGACTTTTATTCAGCACAAAACATGCTTCCTTCTTTCAGAAGGAAGGTGGTAGGATGTGTTATATAGTAGCCTTATGGTTACAACTCTCGTGCAGCTAGAAACAGGACAGTCTGGAGTTCTCAGGATTATTCCCGTTTTTCATCCAATAACTGTTTACTCAGAAGAAAACAGTCAAGGAAACAGAAACCAGAAACTAAGAACTGCCCTCTTCCGGGTCAGTGCCCTAACCATGGAGTCATTCAACCATGTTTCTTTCTGCTCACTCTTTAACTGTGCTCATGAATCTTCCTCTCTCTGCATGTAATTTGAAGGAGCTTAAGTCCCTTACTGAATCTGACCCCTAGGATCTGTTTATGTTGACAAATAGAGTATGTAGATGACTGAGGACCCAAAGTCTGTGAAGAGTTAGGCCCAAACAATTCCCTCCTATTGAAATGGGTGTTGACCCAAAGGTCCGTTTTCTGTGCCTTAAAAAATAAAGGTATAAAAATCAAGAGCTTAGTTCAGACTTTCAATCTGTTTTTATACCCATTATTCACATCATAGGGTGGTGATTTGTAGGAGAAATCAGGAGTGTAGAATCCAAATGCCCAGATCACAAGTGGATGTATCTGTCTTCCCACAAGAAGCAATTTGCAGAGTTGAAGCCCTAAATTGTGAGTATGAAAAAAGTTAAAACCCAGGAGCTGGTCTTTTCATCTCCAATTTAGGAAAGAGTAGATCATTCTATTGTACAACATGCTTAATTGTTGTTTTCGTATCAAAGAATTGTCCACAAACAGTACACAGTGCTTCTGCAATATCAATTTAAACAGAGTATTTGAATGCAATGTGAATTTAAAATCCTGGTACAATCTGGACTCTGTGATTTACAGTCCTATGTCACCAATTCACTGTGGCTATAAATTGCTTGCAAAATTTATGGCAGAGAAGCAATAGAACAACAATTCTCAACCAGGATGCCACGCCACCCTGGGGTATCAGGAGATCCTTCTAAAGGTGTTGTGGAGTACAGCACAATATTAACACTTTTAGGTGTGCAAACACATGATTCACAAGATAAACCCAGAGATTTCAAACAGGAATCCATAGTGTCAAAAGCACATGGACCTGTTGCAGTCTTTTCTGCATTCTTTGCAACAGAAGACTGTCTCTATTACTTTACCGTAGTCAAAGAAGTAGTGAAAGCTAAAAGCTGGGATTTTTCCAGGGGTGCCTTAAGTCTAAAAGATTGAGAACCACTGCTGTAGGTTCATAAGTAAAACAACTGATTCCAATAAAAGGGAAAAATGATTTAGTTAAGGATACGAACAAAGTCCTGAATGCTGTCCAAAGTGTAGTGATGTGTGAAAAAACAAAGAGGTCAGTACTGGCTATAAAGTCAAGACCTTTCATATAGTTCATTCCATTTGGGGTCTTTGAAATAATCAACAAATGAAGAATTCTGCTCCGGCAAAAACTGAGTCAACTCCGCTCGCAGATCAAACACTTCTCAATACAGATCCATGGGAAAGACAGCAAACTTCAGAACGTATAAGGAGGCTGTGGTATTCAGCACCCATTTCATTACACAAAGCAGCAAAAACACATGAGTTCAAAGGTCTGGCTTTAATGAAATTCATGATTTTTACAACAGAGTAAAACATCATTCAGGTCAGGGCCCAGTTTTTTCAACGTTAGTGCTTCTCTGTGCAAGATGCAGTGAGTTGAAACAACATTTGGTGCTACTTGTTGTATTCTCACTATCAGACCACTTCTACTGCCAGTCACAGCCCTTGCAACATCTGTGCAAATACTGACACAGCTGTAACATGAAAGGCCATTCGTACTTATGTACTGATTAAGGACTTAAAAAAATATCCTCTCCTGTTGTTCATGTTGGCAGTTCAAGACAACAAAAAAACCCTTCAACCAACTTCCTTTTCCAAATATAGCAAACAAATAGTAACAGCTCAGTCTGATTTCCTATGTCTGTAGATTCATCAACCTGAAGAGCATATGCAGAAACTGTTTTCAATCTCTCAAGCAGTTGTGTCTCCATGTCCTCTGCCATTTCTCAAATTCTTCAAGAAACAGTATTGTCCAAAACAGGTATCTTTTTAACTTTAACCGCTTGCCTGTTGCCTAACAGTACTTTACAAATATTCACTACAAATATTCACTACAGCATGTATAATCAAAGATTCTCCAATCGTATGTACTTTATTGCATTTTGCAATTCTGAGTGATATCAGATATATGAGGCCTTCAGCACATTTTCACTGCCTTTAATGCTATGAGTAAACACTTCCTTCTAACATCTGAAACTTTCAAGCTGCCATTCAAAGGATTCAATCCATTTTCCATCCAAGCTGGCATGCTTTGTTTCCAAGTGTCTTTTTAATAAAGATGGCTTCATACACTCATTGGAGAGTTCTTCCAAACAAATGACAGTTTGGTTTGGATTATCTTTGGGACTCACATATGTAAAACTGAACTCCAAATAGACATTGCTGAATAAATAAATACAATAAAGTTAATAATTTTAAAACAGTAATTTTTTTTCATTCATTCTGCATACCCTCTATGACCTTTTTAAGTACCCCCTAAGGGTAACGGTACACCCAGTTGACAACCACTGATGTAGTTCAAAGAATGTCCTGTATACTAATCTTAAAGATTTGAGAAGAGAGACACTTTATATTCAGATGCTATAAAACCATGAGATATTGCTGTTTATTTACCTTCACAGCAGTTCAGGAAAGGACATGGAACTTAAAAACACCACTTGTTTTTCTCCCCCTTTTATCAGTAACATTTGCAAAACCTTATGTTTCTATCACATGGGATTTCATTTGGAGGTCCCTGGGATCTTCCATAGGAAAGATGAGAGAATGGAGTTTCTGTAACTGACTCCTACAGCTGAGCCTCCCACCTGCAAAATAGAGCCCATCTCTCCCTTCCGAAAATTAGAGAAAATTCAGAAATGTGTATGGAGGTCAGGACAGAGAATCCCAGCAAACAAAACCATGTGATCCCTCAAACTCTCTAAATCAAATTAATTCTGGACCATCAATATGAATGTATCTTTGGGCCTTTCTAGTATATTTCCTTATACCTCATAATGGAATAATATCATTATCTCTGGAAAAAGGACATAGGGAGAAAACTTGCTTTGTTAGGATACACGTGTTATTATTGTTTTTAGTGGTTCCAATTAATAAGGAACAAGCGGTTCTTTCTTTAATATGGACAGCAGTGAAATTTTATGCAGAATGTTTATGATCCAACAGAGGAAAGCACAGACCAGACTTCTAAGTATTCCAAGCTGAGTAGACCATGTGACAGGGAGAGGGGGTTAGATGGCTGCATCAGTTCTAGGAAGTAGAAACTGCACAACTTACAAAACTGCTGCCATAGTATGATTTCCCAATTATAAGACACTCTATAAACATTCCAAAACATAAATAATTAGGCTAGCTTACACAACTGGAAATGTGCCATTAGTCTATTACAATTTGAAGATAACTGTTTTACAAGTGAAGAACAACTTTATAGATAGTGTCTGGACAGTAAAAACCACAGGTAAGGAAAATGCAGCTCCTCTGAACAATTAAGAAGGGAGTATAGTACACTTGGGGGAAAAAAACTACTTTGACAGATATAGTTTAATGTTATTTTATGTTTATTTTCTAAAACAAATATATGGAGGCATGAAGAGTACTGATAATATGAAAGGGATGCCCTCCGCAAATGAGGGTTAAAGAGGTGGATCTTTTTTATCTAAATGTTGCATTAAAATAAGAAAAGAAATGAAAGCATGCAATCCTGGAAGATGGTAATCAGATTTAAAAATTCAAGGATACAGCCAAATGTTAAGTCCCCATGACTCCAGATATCACTACAGTTCTGTTGGTATAACAACAATCACTCTATACCAGGCTTGTCCAACATATGGCCCATGGGCCGCCATGTGGCCCACCAAGCCATTTTATCTGGCCTGCGGCAGCACTGCCACCATGTAGTGCAGCTGCTGCCAAGCGCGGAGCCACCACCGAGCACGGAGCCACCACAGCAGAGTGCGGAGCCACCGCCGAGAGCGGAATGCAGAGCCACGGTGGCCAGGCAAGGTGGGCAGGGCCGGCCTGCCGGCCCCAGCCAGCAGCGAGGGGAGAGGAGCTGCTTACCTCTGCAGGGCTGGGCTCATCAGTGAGCCAGGTCCTGCCGCCGCTGCCCTGAGAGCTGCGCAGCGTGGGGCTGTCCCAGCCATGCCTAATTAGATGAGCTGGGGACAGGGTGCAGCTTCTTCTCTGGCTCTGCCCCTGTCCCCAGCATGTGGCCAGGGGAGCTGCAGTATGGCCCGTGCCCCGCCTGTGTACATGGTGGACGAAGGCACGAGGTAAGTTCCCACGCAGAGCTGGGGACACCTCAGGGCCGGGTCAGGGCTGCGGGGCATGCGATTGCCAGAGCCGGGCTGGGCGGGAGGCAGGAGGAGCCAGGCGCAGATATCTCTTCCATATCTCTGCAGTATATGCCTACAGTTTCTATTTAATTAACCACAATGACCATGATCAAGTTAGTGAAGAATCTCAAGGATCCTCCAGCAGCATGCAGACCCCCATCCTTAGCCATGCAGGCTACATTTGCAGAACATGAACCACTCCTTCCCACCCCCCCAGGCCTTTCCCCCTTGCACAGCACTGGGAGAGGTGGCTGCCCAGACCCATGCCCTATATACTTAACTGCTTGCAGACCCCATGTAGACTGTGGGTAACATCCTGGACCTTTGTGGGCTACATGTGGCCTGCACGTAGTTAGCTGGGCAACCCTAATGTAGTCCAACCTCCTGCACAGAAAAATTATGTCCTGTTCCTAAGCCATACCAAACATACATACTTTCTGAAAAGCACAACTTCCCTAGGCACATTTCCAGACCCATTTCATTGTCACTTCCTGTAACTTCATTGGTGTCAAAGGTTACATGACATCACTTCCTGATGTGATACCACTTCCTGTGAGGTCTTTGAATATGGCTCGCCAGCCCACTGGG
Source organism: Crocodylus porosus (assembly GCF_001723895.1). Classification (NCBI taxonomy): domain Eukaryota; kingdom Metazoa; phylum Chordata; order Crocodylia; family Crocodylidae; genus Crocodylus; species Crocodylus porosus. The sequence goes on along the minus strand of NW_017728906.1, from coordinate 58,851,653 downwards.
TGATAAAAAGTTCGTGATCCAGCCCCACATTCAAAAAGGTTGGACACCCCGATCTACACCTTTCTCATGAGCTGGTGGGAAGGCTTTCATCCCTGTAACCTCTACATATCCGTAGCATAAATTCTGCTCATTCTGGTCTTGTATATTTGAGCACCAGCCCTAAGTTTGAAGACAAGCCCCACATAAGCCACTGCAGGATGGATGAGGCAATTCACCGGAGGAACTAGGAAGGAACAAAGTCACGAGATCTCTGTTTAGTTAGGACAGTTAGATGGTTCAGACAGGGCCCTCAAAGACATCATGGCTACCGTAGCCTACAGAAATTAGTTACTGTGATACGTAGTAGCAATTTGAAGTTAATCATTCAGCATCAGACTACCATGAAGAGTCAGTCCTGACCCTTCAAAATAGCTGTGAAAGTTTTAACATTTACAAACATAAATAGAATTCAGATTGAGACTCAGTGTACGCAAGTCGATAAAGATACATCTACTTCCAACACATCTGATTTTAACCCAGGAGATATCACTAATCTTTGCATTTATATCAGGCTCTTCACCACAGTACCCAAGTGCTTTTGGTTGGTAAAAACATTTTCTATAATATGGGTGAACTTGGTAGCCGTGTTGGTCCGAGTCAAAAAGACATACAAAAAACTAGAACTCTTGGTTCCAAAATGATACCTTTTATTAGAGCAACTGGAAAATGGAGGTGGTCTGATGGCAGGCAGGGAGGCAAAAAAGCTTCCTTGTTGTTCTGCAATGAAGTTTAAAGTCCAAAATTGGCTAAAGTTCGGCATCTTCCATGTTTCAGGGGTGTACTCTTCCAGGAAAGGAATTCTACCTGATCAACACATCAAAAAGCTACTCAACACAGCTCGCAAAGACGCTGTCATGGACCCAGAGGGACAGACTTCCATCTTCAGCTCCCTCTGTGTAAAAATGAAGTTTATTTCCTACCTATGGGGACTTTTTACCATCTACACTTTTCCCAGAGCCTGACAAAGGGACTTTGATCCCAAAAGCTTGCAGAAAAGGACAGTTTTCTTGCCATTTTCCAGTTGGTCTAATAAAAAGTATCATTTTGGAACCAAGAGTTCTAGTTTTTTGTATGTCTTTTCTGTAATATAATTTTTTCACTAGAAAAGTGCCTTGTTTTAGCAGAAATCGGATTAAGTCCTGAACCAAAAAAAAAAAGATACATTACATCCGATCTTTTTTATACTTTACTGTGTGCATGTAACACTACACCCCATATAAGCAGTAGTAACAGACAGCTTGATCTTACAAGCAGCTGGGCATTATGTCCCTCATTTAGCAATTACTAAATCCTGTGGTCAACTTCAAGCAGGTGAATAGTGCTGTTGAAGCCTTAACCTTTATAACCCCTTGCCCTGGGAAACACAAACAATTAAACACAGAGACTGCTGCTAATTCTTAAAATTATTGTGATAGATTAATTCAAATTATTCTGTGTTTAGAGCTGGCTGACTGCCCACTCATCAATAAGATGAGGTCTATGATTCAGAGGGGAGGTTAACTGGAGGTCAAGGGAAAATGCATGCCCTATTTGCCATTAGTTTCGCTTCCAAGCTTTTTGCAATTCAGATGCTAAAAAGCTCTGTTCCTTTTGCTGGATGATAAAATGTATTCCATCAATTCCATAGATCTCACATTTAAGAGATCAGCTGATAATGTGGGTAACATGCCTAACAATGAGGATTACACAGGAATCATTCAAGCAATGTCTTTGTTGGTTTTTTTTATGTTAGTAGACCATCTATCTACACCTTGACCATTCTCAGTTTAATGCAGGCTTCTCACCGCTAAGGCATGCTATCATCTCCACAACAAATAGCCAAAGCAAGTATTCATTAGAGAAATGATGACCTAGTCCCACTGAAGTCAAGGGGAATTTTGCCACTGACTTCAACTGGGCTTGAATTTTCTCCATAGCTTCCCAAATTCTAGAGAGTTAACTTATAACAGACCAATGGCAAAAGCTAATTCAGAAGTCTAGGCTCCTTCTGCCTAATTTACAGGGGAAAAATGAGACTGTTTGGAACCTCTGCTGAACTCAGCAGTTATCAGTTAACTGATTGCACTAGCAAGTCAATTAGCATTATAAAACATGAATTACTGTTATATGGAGGTTTGAGGTGCGACTATTTTTCTGCAAAAAATCCAGAACTCTTGGTTCAGAGATGATACCTTTTATTAGACCAACTAATCTGGCATCTTTCTTTTAATTTTTCTCTCTTCTGCATACCGTATCCTGCAGTGGCCCACAGAATGCTTTCTAATTTTTCAATATTTTTTCCCTCCAGCATACATATGAAAACAAACCCAAATGAGCCATGTTTGCTGGGATAATGCAGTCACCACATTTTGGTGCAAATGGAGAAGTGGGTGCAAAGCTAAATTCTCTAAAATACTGAAGCTAGGGTGGGAAAGAAGTCTAATCAGATTTTAGTTTCTTAAGTCATGAGACTGTTTTGCTCTGGGAAAAAAAAGAAATGAGGTACTTCTCTACATTACCCAACTGCAGTTTCTTGACAGTGTGGTTTCCTGTATGACAAATGAAAAGAAAAAAAAAGCTGAGGGCTTGTGAACACTGAAGTTGTTTTTGTATTAGTGTTCCTCGTGTACAGGATTTCTGGAACGTCATAAGGTTTTCATGAATGTAGTTCTTTAAACAACACCTCACAGTCCCCCAGGTCTTGTACCAACCTTACTAGAAATGCCTGTGGCACTTGATTAGAGAGCGCAACCGGCCGGGGTCTTCCCACAGAACTTCTCCTTTCCGCCTCAAGCACCAAAGAGTTTGCCTGGACCCTGTGGCAGAAACGATGGGTGTGCAGGACTTTTTAAGAGTTGTTGGTTGTAGCCAGGTTGGTCTAAGGACACAGGTAGGCAAGGTTCTTTGGGTAGAGGTGATGGCTTTTATTAGACCAACTAAATAATTGGACAAATTGTTCTTTGCAAGCTGTCAGACACAAACACCCTTCTTCAACCATAGAGTCTGCTGGACTCTCCCCATGCCTGAAGACAACCAGCAGCTTCTCCCTATGCCTGAAGAAGGGCATTTGTGCCCAAAAGCTTGCAAAGAACAAAATTCTCCAATTATTTAGTTGATCTAATAAAAGATATCACACGTACCCAAAGAACCAGAGCTTTAAGTGATTTGAGCACCTGTGGGAGGAGAAGCAGAGATTTCTTTTGCAAACCATCATGGGTACATCACTCCCACCACACGTGAGGGACATGTTGTCCAACTGCAAGACATGCACCGCTTTACACCAGCTATGGCGGCTCTGGCAACACTGGGGTCAGGTCCCTTCAGCCTGGCTGGAAAGCCAGGACAAGGGCTTGTGCTTTGGAAGCCAGAAGAGTACAGCCAAACCAAGCAAGGACGGGAGAAGCATGCTGGTGGCCTTGGATTAGGATGCCTGGCACGCGGAGGGCCACAGCCCCCACCCCGAGGAAGAACACACAACCACGAGCACTCCCTACTCTGGGCACAGCAGGCGGCATGCCACAAGGCTTGGCCCCTCACGAAGGGAGGGGGAGCGGGTCGCAGCGTGGGAGCGAAGCACCCGCACTCCACTAGGGGGCGCCCGCGCCCCTGGCTCCAACTGAGAGTCACGAGAAGCAGGCTGTTACTGGCAGAGTGAGGTAACCAGGCGGTGGACGCGCGGCGGTTGGCTGAGAACGCTGGTGCGGGTACGCTCATTGGCTGGCGAGGCGGAGAGGCGGAGCCTGCCACGCTATAAATAAGGGCCGGCGCGGCTTCTTCCGATTAAACGTCGCTTCGCTACAGCTCCAGTCGAACGCTTTGGGTCTTGCTGTACACCGCCGCATCGGGTCATGCTCGGAGCCTGACTAGGCGCCCGGGACACGAATGAAGAAACAGCTGCTCCTCCTGTTCACTCACCGGGGACTTGTCAGCCGAGGGGGCCGCAAAGGGAAACGCCGCCGAAAATGGCCTCGTTCTATATCCGCGCCGCGCGTCCGGAGGACTGCCCGGATCTACTGCGCCTCATCAAGGTGTGGGCGGAGAGGCGGGGACTCGCGCGTGCGCAGTGGGAGCTGGACATCTCCCCCCCCCCCTCCGCCCATCCTTTTTGCCTAGCGGGGAAGTCAGTTCGGAGGGAGGATTGCGCATGCGCGAGGGGGTGGAACACCGCGGTGTCCTTGCTTGGGAGCCGAACGCACCTGCGCACTAGCGCGGGCAGAAGCCGACGCTTACCTGACAGGCAAGGGAACGTTGGGGCCTCCCCTACACGTGTCAGGAAAGGCGTGGGGCTTGTGCACGTGAACAGTTTTGTGAGTGTTGACAGCTTCTCTGGTCCCTTCTAGGAACTAGCCAAGTATGAGGACATGGAAGACCAAGTCATACTGACTGAGAAAGGTAAGATGTCCACAGGCATGATCAGCAGCTCCCCTTGGTTGGCATCCCTTTTTGGTGCCTGGCACTAATGCCTGCCCCCTTTGTCCCCTTGCAGATCTCCTGGAGGACGGCTTCGGGGAACACCCGTTCTACCACTGCCTAGTGGCAGAAGTGCCCAAGGAAGCATGGATGCCAGAAGGTGAGCCTTGCTGCTGCCACCGGTCTTAACGTGAGAAACGCGCAGGCCGCACGCAGCCTGGGGTAATGCTGCTGATTGTACGTAAGGCTTCCACTGTTAAAACGGGGTAAGAGGAAAAAGGTTTAAGTGTTGAGATGCAACTGTGCAGTTTGCAGTAGCTTTCTAAAGTAATCTGCCAGCCTGCTTTAATTCCATTTCATTAAATGGTTTTCTTGTTTGACCCTAATTTACCTCTTATGTAATCCTGTTGAATCACATTTTTTCTTTAATTTGTCCCCAATCTTCAGGTTACAGTCTCTAGCTTCGCCATGTACATGGCCCTTCCGTGTACATGGATGGGCGGGGAGGTAACTAAAAGATCCGTTACACAATAAAGTAGATGATCATGATATGAGGTAAGGTCTACAGGGACAAGTACTATTCCCAAACCTTTACCAAAAAAAACACGGTAGATCAGAAATCCTGTATGCACTGTCTTCCTATGAGCATGTGCGAAGCACTATGGTAAAAATGTGATTTTTCAATGTTTTAAGTTTTAGGATTGAATGGAATGATGTGGGAAGAGTTGGCTCCTCTTCCAGGCTGAGCTATGGAATTGTTGTTGGTCAAAGTAGATAATAGCTTCCTGTTGCTGAGGATAGAGAGAGACTGATGCTATCAGTGGGAGCACAGAGGAAGCAGTGTTGGAGGTGCCGTTACAGCGACTAATGGCTGTATGAGAGCACTCCAGGCTTCCCGTAGAGCAATTTTTGGAGAAATTGGAAGATGAAGTAGTGCTTTTTAGATTATATTTATTATTAGCTTTATGCTCAGATTCTAAGGAAGCAGAGTTGAGCTCACTATCACCAGATTCTGAACTGCCGTGTCAAACTTAGTCTGATTTGTATTCCAAAGTGGACATACTGATAAATCATTAGGGTATGTATGTATCTGTACCAGAAAACCTTGGTTGTTTGGTGCTTATTTATAACTGTAACACTGGCTTTGAAGATGCAGGGTATCAGAAGGATAAGTTGTCATTTTTTGAAGGCTGATTCAGATTGCAGGAATTAGTCTTAACTGTAACTTACTGCGCTTATTGTAAACTTCCATTCCTAAACCCAACCTATGATAGCTGCAAATTTTAATAGTTGCATGTTACAGAAATGGCCTAGGTATTAAGACATGCATGTAAGACTAATTTTTTTTTTGAAGGCAACAAAATTAAGACGTTTTTTACTAAAGTAATAAAACTTTTTGTTTCAGAACATTGTGTTGTGGGTTTTGCCATGTATTACTTCACTTATGACCCATGGATTGGAAAACTGCTGTATCTTGAAGACTTCTATGTGATGTCTGACTACAGAGGTATGTTCTAATCTATAGCAGTAGATTGGAAAATATATATATTTTTAAATGGTGTGTTTTAAGAAGTACACTACTGAAATATTTTGGGGTTTGTTTGTTTTTTTGCTTTTTAGGGCTTGGCATTGGTTCAGAAATTTTGAAGAAGCTGAGTCAGGTATGTTGTGGCTTTTTCATTCTTCCATTAGACCTTTTTAAAGCACCAAACAAGTAATATTGTAATCAATGCTGTTTACTGATTGTACAGATTGTACTGCCCTCAAACAGTACTTGGAAATGAGGGATTTAGTGGCATTAGTAGAAACAGTTTTTATAGGATGTATTTTTCTTTTGCTAATCCTAATTCTGACAAGCACAATAGAAAGCAGACAAATCCCAGAGGATAGGATAAAGGAAACCAGCCACACTAAACAGTGGTTGCAGTGTTAAGTGTCATCCATTTCAGCTCTGATTCAAGCTGCAATTTGTTAGTCTATTAGTGGAAGGATAGCCAAGTTCATGTATACAGCAAATGAGATTTGCTCTGTCTCTTAGTCTACTCTGTAATATTTCCATAGGTTGCTGTTAAAAGTCGCTGCAGCAGTATGCACTTCCTAGTGGCAGAATGGAATGAACCTTCCATCAGGTTCTATAAGAGAAGGGGTGCCTCGGATCTGTCGACTGAGGAAGGGTGGAGACTTTTCAGAATTGACAAAGAATACTTGTTGAAAATGGCAGCTGAAGAGTGAAATTGTTCCAGCACGTGACAAATCCTATCCGCGAATTATACTTTGAATAAACTCTTGCCTTATTCTTGCTTTGTACAGTCTGTAGTGAAATAAATAGCACAGATGTTTAAGAGATTTACCAGTGCTGAGAGTAGTAAGATAATAGCTACTGTACCCCAGAGCTGACACAGCTGTAAAGTCCAGTTTCTTGGCTTGTTATCCATCTTTCACTAGTGTGGGCTTGTGATCTTTAAATATACATTGAATAAAACTTCATTCTTGTAAGTGTAATGCAAATGTGTACAATGTACACACGGGTAGGGTTTGTTTCAACTTCATTTTATAAAAGTTATAGTATTTTCATGTTGGTTTTGTGTGTGTGGGGGAAAAAAAAAATTAAAAAAAATAAAGTAGTTTTCTTCACTATGCTTGGCTGGTGTTACAAGAGGTTTTTAATCAGAGTTCAAAAATTGATCTTCAAAACAGAAATGCAAAACTCTGAAAGTCCAAGAGTTCTGCATTTCTTTTTGTCTCAGACCAACACAGGTACCAAATATAACCCTGATTTGTCAAAACATTCCTCTATCTAAATCAGCTAGGTGCAGCCTACCATACCATTTTATTTGTGAGGCCCCTAAAAAATTTAGAAAATTAATACTCATCTGCCCCTGACTGCCTGTCATGTGGCCCTAAAGGGCTTGCCAAAACTCTGTAAGTGGCCCTCTACCTGAAATAATTGCCTACCCCAATCTAAATCCTACCTACCCCAAAAAGGACCAACTCTCCCGTCTCTATTTCTATACGATCAGACCTTCATCCTTTCAGTCCTTGTAGATCCTCCTAAGCAGTAGGGATCTGGTACAATTCAGGTGTTCCACCTACCTTAGATACATTCCCTACTTCTGTCACATTTGGTCTTGCAACTAACAGCTTGTAAATTGGGGATAGAGGAACACAGGTGCTCTGTTCCTCTACCCCTCAGTAACTACAGTATCTGTGAGACACCCAAGTTCACTTAACTGCTCAAGAAGTATCAGCTCTAATGACTGTTAGTGTTGGGGGGCGGGGGGACTCAACATTTCATGATTAACCTCTTCATTTTGGACAAAAAAATTTCGTGCTGGGGGATTGAATATAACACATAGGCCTAGTAATTTAAGAATCACTTCTGAGGAAGGCTTGAAATGGTAATATACATTGATTTAACTAAATTTTTTTTTCACATGGTATCCAACCTCTGGACACAAATCAACAGAAGTTCATAAGGAATCTACCAGAAATCTGACAAAACGTAACCCTAGTTGGTGTTAAAGTGTGTACAGATGAATTTGGACTACATCTACAGAAAGACTCAAGTGCAGAAGACGAACAGCATGATTCTCAAAATGCCTCAGTTGCTGCTTAGCTGTAGTGTCTGAAGTTCTGTTTCTGGGCGTAACCAGAAGTACATTAGCCTGAGTAGTGGTCAGCAGCTAGGTGATTGCAGATCGTGACAGTGTATAGGTGTCATCCAAACAGGATTCTTTCACCTTTATACTTCCTGGGTGATGTCAGGTGAGCATTCAGAGAATATTAAACAGATCAAGTTTCACTTAAAAACACCAGGAGGAGATTGCCCCACCCCTTAATGTAACATACAAGTATCATTCAATCTGGCTGTGGAGGGCCTCGCCCATGACTAATTACCAGTTACCCACCACACTAATTACACTGTTTCAGTGGCAGCTGAACAGCTAGTAACTTAACCTCTGTAGCATCCTTATGTCATCTGTTGTGCCACCAGAGCTAGGTCTGGATCTGGCTTGTAAGGAGCTCTATGGTCTGGATCTGGCCCAGGGGACTGAATCAGCTTGATGCCCCTGTCCTAATAAATAACTGTTTAGAGTACTCACTCTGGAAGTAGGTGAAATTCCTCTCTGCATGAGGTTATTCAAAATTATATTACCTCAAGCTAAGCTTTTGGGAGGAAGGTAATACTCAGTTCCTCCTGTTGAAAACATTACACTGTACAAATTGCTTAAATATTTAGTAAGCCAGGAAGGAAAAAAAAGGCTCGACTGAGTCTTTTGCAAAGGGCAGGTCAAATTAATATAGCTCTGCCCTAAGGCCAGTCACTGTGACCTGGCCACCCCCCACCCCTCCCCCCACGCATCACTTCGTGCTGCTTAATTCACCCTGGGCCAGTGCTTCCCAACCCTGGTGGGCTCTCTCACATCTTCATACTGCAACCGCTACCAAGACTCAGCCCCCTGGTGAATGCCACTGGTTCCAGTGGCAACGCACAGTGGACAATAGCACAAAAAACAGCTGCAGTAGAGTAGTATAGACTGCTCGGGGGGGAGGAGGGGTCTCTGTTCTGGCCCACACTCACGGCGTGCCAATCACCCCCACCACAGAAAGCCACCACATGCTGCTGCTCAAGACACAAAAGTGCTGCAACACTGAATATTGCTGTCTCTACATCCTGTGGTTTGCAGCAGCTCTACATTGGCGTTAAAGCTGTATCTAGTAAGATAGGTGAGGTCAGAAGATTAAAACTAGTGTCTGTCCTCATAAGACCAGTGTAAGGACATCTCTGTTTTCAAATTAATTCATTAGGTATTTAGGATACAACCATACAAGTGCTCCTGAACCACTCTCAGAACTGACCCCTGAACTGAAGAAAAATGGCATTGCTGCCTGATTGTTTGGAACTACAGGGAAGTTTACAGAAATGTCTCTACCCATTTTCCTTTGCCAGTATTCACAATCACATTTTCTTGCTACAACACAAAGATTCCCTTCGCTACACAGCAGAAAATGAATCAAGCAGCATATTCTTTGGCTGACTATAATAATTTCAAACAAACAGCTGAAAGCAAATAACTTTCAGATGTGTGATTATGCCTGCCATCTCATTAGTTAGAGGTTGCTCAAAAATACCCAAACAGCTGAAAAGTTGTCACAGAATTCTAAGCAGCAAATATTCAGAGAGGGTTATCTCAGCGGAGAAGCTGCTCTGCAGTAAAAACAAATTAAGGTCAATACAGAGAGGCCTCTTCTTGTATGATTTTCATACGGCTCAGGAGACAAACAAATTGAAAACATAACAGTAACCAAAGTTATGATTAAGGATTTTCAACTTGCTACGCTTATGCATAAACATTACATTGACTGACCAAAGCATAAGGAAAAAAAGTAATTTCATTACTAGGGTCACTTGACATTAGGAATTTGTACCAATATAATTGATGCAGTACAACCCTAGGCTTAGGGTATAGTTATATTTATATAAAGGTGCTTTGTACTAACATATCTTAATCCTCTTCCTGTACATCCATAAAAAAATACCAATGTCACTGTGTACACACTGGAACTTGCACTAGTATGACAGTATCAGTGAAATGTCACCATACTCCTAAGCAGTATATAAGTTTTATTCAGTGATTACTCTTTGCATAACAAACATGCAAAGGCTATTTCCAGGTTGACAGTTCCTTTGGTACAACAGTTCTTTTCCTCTCTATTTAAAGAGAAGAACCCTCTTCTTGTACTGCAATTATTTTCTTTATAAAAATGAAGCAGCACTTTGGAAACACATAGATCCTTTAAAGATAGCCACAACTTTACTAAATAACTTACATAGGCACTAGTAGATGTAGGTTGAAAAAAAATTTTAGACACCGAACACACGTACAAAACAAACAACCATTGTAAAAGCAATAATGCTCAGTGAAGTACCCATCTCAGTGTGTGTGTTGTGCCTGCAGGTGGTAACTGATCTAAAGCAGACATTTTGCAAGAGGAAATAAATATTCAGGTCTACTAAACAGGTGTTTGTTTGGTCTGAGATTTTCAAAAGAAGCTGAAGGCTGCCAGGGACCTAAATAGCATTGCACAGTGTTACCACAGCCCCACAAGAAAGTATAAAAGTGTCAAAAAACTACCACTCAACTCTGCAAACTAAAGTATGACACACACATACTTTTATACTGCTTCTTCTCATGCTACCCTCTTTATCTGCCTTGTTAAAGGTAACCTGGAAAGGGGTTGCATGTCTTTCATGAGCTTTTTCCATCATATATGAAAAAGCCCCCAGATATGGTTTTTTTTTCTTTACTTGCCTTTATCTGACCTGTCTATCAACCCTGCCTCCTTTTTTCAGGGAGGGGGACAGTCTCCAGAAAGCACACCAAAATACTGGGGTAGAACCTTTTTGACCCCAACTGAAAAGCCTGGGCTTAAACAAGTGTTAACAAAAGCTAAATGTTTCAAAAAGTCTGATAAAAATAATCCTCTCTCAATTGTTCATATTTCACATCCTTGATATGAGTAATATCAATCCCAGTAATTCACAATGTTGTAGGAGGAACGTGGTAGAAAACTCCTAGACCGGGCTTGTCCAACATGCGGCCCGCCAAGGCATTTTCTGTGGCCTGTGGTGCTGCAACGGGAAATGAAAGTAAACACTGTTTACTTTCGTTCCCACCCCTTGTCCCTCCCTCAGCAGCTTCCTAATGGTTGCTGAAGGGCTGGAGAAGGGACAAGGTTCCCATACACACTGCGTCAGCTTGAAGTTGCCAACGTGGTGTGTGCGGGAAAAGGAGTAGCTATGTGCTGCTTGGGACAGGATTAGCCCAGCCAGAGCAGCAGGGGCTAATCCTGCACTTTCCCCCTACCTGAACTGGTCAGTCCCGAGCGGCACACAGCTCCGCTGCCACCTCTGCTGGCTGGTGCCGACCTGGGCGGGTCTGTCCCATCCAGACCAGCATGCATCTGAAGTCAGCTTCCTACATGCTGCTGGGGATGGGAGGAGGCCGGCCAGGTTGGCACCAGCCAGCAGAAGCGGTGGCGGAGCCATGTGCCACTCAGGACTGACCAGTGCAGGCAGGGTGGAAATGCAGCTGAGCCCCTGCTGCTCCAGCTGGGCTTGTCCCATCCTGAATGCCAGACCCCGTGCTCGCAGCGATGAGGCCACTGGGGCTGCGTGCGTGGGTGGCTGGGCACCATGGTGAGCGGGGCCATGCGGGCAGGTGGGTGAGGGACTGAGGTGCAGCAGTCACCTCACTCCAGCCCCCCTCAGGCAACGCCGGCTCGTGGGGCTGCGCTGCTTGGGGGATGGAGATGTGGAGCTATTTATTCCTCCCCTTCAGTCTGTGAGGCAGTAGCCGGCTGGATGCAGAATGAGTCCCTCCTGCCCCTGCCCACCAGCAGCTACCATGAACCTTGCAGCAACAGGCAGGTGCAGTAGGGCTACACAGGGCAGGGTCTCTCTGGCCCAGGACAGAGGGTGTTTGAATATGGCTCACCAGCCCACTGGGTGATAAAGTTCATGATCCAGCCCCACATTCAAAAAGGTTGAACATCCCAGTCCTAGACAGTGCAAAAAATGTAAAATTAAATTTAAACTTGTGGGATCTGAATATAACCAACTATAATTCTCTTTTCCAAAAGGGCTAGAAGAGCTAACAATATGACATTGAACTGCTACAGTTTATGAGGAAAGGCAAAGGTAATATCTACTTTTGACTGCAGCTCTACCAATCATATGAAGAGGGACAGGCTCTGTTATGCTTGTCTCTCATGTTTCCATAAGTACAAATGAAAGGGTGACACAAGGCAAACTGCAACAACATGATGTTTAACTCAAATAAAGACATATAAGCAAATACAAAAACTAATCATAATATCGCCCTTTCTTGGTTTTCCAGTCTTTAGTGCTTGCCCACAATGCTCTAGATTGTTACTATGGGTGTAACCCGTAGGAAGACTTTAAGTAATTTCACTTAAATCATCACATATTGAGGAAGTAACTCTCATTATTTCAAAGCCCTCACTGTCAATTTTCAAAATGTAAAATACAATTAAAACCTTGCTGAGAAAGCAGACTTGTGTTTACTGTAATTCCTAAGCACAGTATTGTGTTCCTGGGAGATCTGCCATGTTGGAACCCCACCAGACAAATGTTTAGCTGTAGTTCGTGGGGGTAGAAAGAGAATGCCGACCATGCCTAGAAAAGACATATGGGAAGTAATTGCACAATTTAATGTTATGCAGCAGAACATTACGTCTTAGTGGCTATGCAAGTACATGTTTAATATTATACAGCAGAACATTAAACTGCTTCAGTGGCTATGCAAGTACATTATTTACATTTCATTTTCTTTAAACTTGAAAGAAGAAAACTTCTTTAAACTTGAAAGAAGAAAGGATGAAACCTTAGTGTGGTTCTTATAAGTAAACTTGTTACATCATTGTACAATCTGGAGCAAAGTGATCTTTGCACAAACTGGCTTCCAGAAGATAGGCAATATAGGCTCAAAAACACTTTAATCAATTCCCATGAAGACTTTGGCGTGTTCATTTTATGCCAAAGTTCTCCATGATTACCTTGATTTTTTTTTGTTTTAGACAATCCATAAAAGTTAAAACATCATCAATACAAAGTGTTGCTGATATTCATATACATCAAATATTCAAGTTCTGCAGTTTCACAGTACAAATGCTACAGCTCAGATTTTCTGGGGTAATACCTGATACAGAAAAAAAGGTAAGATATAAATTTAGGATGAGATTTTCAAAGGAGACTAAAACAGATACCATAATCTCATTGGATACGTCTGACTATGGCTTTTGAAAAATATCATCCTTAATGGCTATACTCATACATAAAAGCCAGACATTTTTTCTGTTATGCAAGACTTTTTAAAGGTTTTTGTTTTTATCTTAATAATGTAATTTGACATTCTCCTGATGCTTTTATTTTTCAAACTCATTCCAAAAGCACTTGATTTTGCAGGTATCCAGGTTGTAGCTGTATTGGTGTAGAGGCAAAAGGAATCAAAACTCATGGAAGAGGAAATATTTTTTATTAGACCAACTAGATATTTGCAAACAAATTATGTTATTTATTTGCAAGCTTTTGGGCACGCTCGCAAGGAAATATGCTTCTAGATCCTACCTGCCACCAGACAACTTTGAGGTAAAAAGACTTTTTCAATATTTATGTGCTGGACAAAATTAACTATTCCAAACAGGAGATTTTACTACAACTTCAGCTCTCCAGAGAAATATTAATTTTCATTTCTACCTAGGAGAACTTCTACATCTCTTCTCTCTCGTATGCCTGATGAAGGGTGTGTGCACCCAAAAGCTTGCAAATAGATATAATGATTTGTTTGCAAATATCTAGTTGGTCTAATAAAAGATATCACATCTTCCACAAGTTTTGATTCCTTGATTTTGCATGCATGCACATGTGCGGTCTTACCCAATCGTATATGCATATCTAGATTTGTTTATGCTGGAAACCAACATCACATGGTCAATGGGAATTGACTACTTACTTGTATTTTGTGCATTTAACCCCTTCCCCCCATCCCACCCCAGTCACTCAACAAGCTCAGACAAATAAAAACAAGTCATATTTTAGACACCAAACATAACTGATGCTGTTTGTTTTTAAGGAATCACTTTTATAAAGTCAGGTGCTACTGTACATTTCTATTATACTTCTCAACCAACTAAAATGTCAGAAGTTAATGCCAATTTATAAGAAAATCATTATATGTTATGTCTTGGACTTGGTTCCAATCCAACAAAGGACTTCACCACATTCTTAAATTTTAAGCATGTTAGTAAAATGCTTTCATAGATATTAGGGCTGGAAGGGACCTCGGGAGATCATCGAGTCCAGCCCCCTACCCAAAGGGCAGGAAGTCAGCTGGGCTCATAGGATCCCAGCAAGATGAGCATCCAATTTACTCTTGAAGGTGTTCA
>NW_017728906.1:58829373-58836624 GCF_001723895.1 Crocodylus porosus | reverse complement strand
AGGACAGAGCCTTGAGGGACCCCACTGGTCACAGGGCACCACGATGAGTGACTGCCATCAATTACAACCCTCTGGGTCCAGCTGGACTGGAACAATTTAGCAAAGTGAGAGGATATGAAATTAGAACAATGTTTAAGTCCCTATTTTATACATGGCTTTTTAAGAGGAGTCCTGGTCAAAAGGAAAATCTCTCTCAGTTTGAGATGCTCCCTTACTACCAAAAGAAGGCTTCAAGTCTGTTCTTATCTTGCTAAAGGAAAATGAACAAGCTGTCCGACTTGGGAGCTTCCGCAGATCAGGTTAAACCTTAAAGAAAAGGATCTGGAGCTCAGACGGGTTTATTTTTCATTGGATGAACCTTAATAAGTGTAGTCAATGGTACAAATTAAGTTAAACAATTATCTGAACTGTGACAAACAATATCTATCAACGTTCAAAATTGCAGTATACTTTCCAGAGAAGAGCCCAGTACCCAAAGCTCCACTGATTTCAGTAAGACTCCATGAGGAGAAAAGGGATTGCTCAAACAGCTTATTATAGGGCTGGAAAGTATAGCAGCTGCTCTCTGAAGTGATAAACTATTTACGCTACTGGAACTATGACCACAGGGATAGGGAAAGGAAGAGTCAGGGTCTCGCACCATCTCTAACAGTAGACAAAGAGGAACTGAAAAGCTGCTAGAGCAAGTAGAACCCACGTCCTCATTCTCCGATGTAAGGCTCAGTTTCAAAACACATTTCCTAGCCCCTCGTACTTCTCCAAAATGTTTAGCTAGGCAACCAGGACCAGCCCTGGACCCTCTGGTGGCAGTGGCAGTGGCAGAAGGGAGAACCATTAAAATGCAACATCCCAGGGGAAAATGAAAACGTAAATTAAATTAGAAATTATTTAAGTAAAAATAAGAGTTCACACTGATAAGTTATGGATCCATTGGAAGTCTTCAAGAAGGGACTGGACAGACACCTTGCTGGGATCACTTGGTCTCAGTGGGATTCCTGCCCAGAGCAGGGAGGATGGACTCGATCATTCAAGGTCACTTCTAGCCCTTAATTTCTATGATTCTATGATTCATTGTCATCTCATAATAATTTTTACCTCAGGTATACTGCATAAATCTTAACTAAAGCTTAGCAAGAGCCAAAATTAAAAAAAAATGTTTTTTTAAACAAAAGGTATTTGTCACTGGAAAGCAATAGGCAACATAGCCAGAGAAAGACAGTGAAGGAGTCCAGCCTCAGAGAAATTATGCTCATATGAAGCAAGTTCTATGTAAGAGCATGTTTCTTTCAACAACAAAGCAGTAGCATGTACTGTGAGGTGTAAGTAGTAGTTACAGCACATGCTACTCCTTTGTTGTTGAAAGAAACATGCTCAGATTTACGTAATGGCATATCTTTGAAAGCTGGCAAGCTATCAACTAGGCTGACAAAAGCAAAGTCCATGGTGCCACACAGCTCATAGATCCGACCAACAGTGAAGTGAGGGTGTGTCTAAAAATTTCCAGAGCCAAAAAAATCCTTCAAGTAAACAAATGTCCAAGATTTATGAAAAACAGAAGTAATTCCTCAGCTGCCCTGGCACAGGGGCCATAACACAAAGAGCAAGGAATTGCCCTATTAACATTAGAAGGGACTCAGGTGCTTAGCAAGGTCAGTTAGAAAAAACTCTGAGCATGCAACAAGCTTTGTATCTGCATATAGCTTGTTTAACAATCAGAGCCTTAGGCCTTAATGATCTGTCCTCTTTTGATTCTGTCTGGCAGGCTATATCTATATGGCAAGTGGCGTACTCTGCATGTGTCAGGTCCAGAAGTGCAAGCAGCATAGCTGCCTCAGTGCAGTACAGGTCACTTGGGTCAGCAGGGGGCTAACATGGTCCCAGGGCTAGTGTGCAGCATCTGTGCATGGCACTGCAGTTCATGGGCAACTGGTGCCGCTTTAGTCAGGGGGGGCACATGCCCCCCCAGTGCCCAGTCAGAGACTGGGGGGTGGTCCCCTCACAGCCAATCATGAGACAGCTGATCACAAGATGGCCAATTGCTGCAGCTGCTTCTGGGAGTGCCTGTGGCCACTCCTGGGAACACAACGGCACTCCACTCCCTAGCCAGTGCTTTCAGGGGGGGCACTGGTGCTCCCGCCTGCTTCCCCCCTCCCCTCCCTTCCTCCGCCCATTGCCTAAGCAGCAAGCGCAGCCAGTCAGAGGGTGCACCAGTGCTCTCAGGGGGTGCACATGCACCCCCTACACATCACCACTGCAGCCATGCGCTGTGCAAACCTGCTCCTAATGAGCTCTGTAGGGCTGCATATCTACTGCATGCTCGAATTCCTGTTAAAGCAGTGACATTCGTCCATCAAAAACTGCATCATCATCAAAAACCGCCAAGCCTCCCTCCAACAGGTTCCTCCTGCCCTTACTGCCAGCCATTACCAATTCTCTTCTACTCTCCAGGGTGTTTTGGGAAAATTGTAACTTTATCTATAAACAACAACTCCTAGCTAACTATAGTTCCCAGACACCCTTTTTCTAGGCATGCACAGACCAGTCCCTTTTAATTAGGAGACTGCAAAGGCTGAAGATGAGCAAAAATTACATATCTTTAAAAAAAATTGAACGCCTTGTAAGCTGTAAGGGCAGGGGAGGTGGTAGGTCTAGGTGAGGTGTTTAACACATTTCAATAGGTTTTGTCCATCACTATAAGCAACTCCTAGGCTAGGGACAGAAGTTACACATAAACTGGTTTAAGTGATCAGAAACTACTTTAAACCTGTAATAGAACAGCTAAGAGTACATAAACCAGTTTAAAATGGCTGGAACTAGCTTAAGAGAAACCTGGTTGAATGTAATATGAAACTTAACTGATTTGGGTCAAACTGTTTTATGAAACTTCTGTCCCAGACCTGGTTGAAGTTAAATTGCAGTCCCTCAGCATCCCAGCATGTTTTCCAGCCCTGAGCTGGGCTGGGGTGTCGACTCCAGAGAGCAGGGCTGGTCCCACCCTTCTACAGCCCTCCTGGCTGGAGCAGTGAGGGCTGGCTGACAAGGCAGGAAGGGGAAGGGGGTGCAAGCCCAGCTGGGGATGCAACCCAGTCTGCAAGGTGGGGGGGGGGCTGCCTCCACAGGCAAACCCCATCTGGGGCTAGGGAAGTTAAACACCTCTTACTGCTGGCTGCAACTGTAGACTACAAATCTCAGAGGCACCTGGAAGCAAGAAGAGGAAGTGATGAGCAACCTTGCAGAGTGCTGCTGTTGTAAGTCAGGACTGTGAATTCCAGACACCTTGGGGGCAGCAGAAAGAGGAAGTGAACACACAGCCAGAGAGCTAAACTCTAGCACCCCCCAGCTTCTGGCCTGAGCCACTGCAGGCATGTGGCTGCATTTCCTGAATCAAAGGTAAATAAATGTTTGTTCACTTCTGTTTCAATTTCACCTGTGTAGCTTAAACTAACCTGCAAAGACTGAATCGATTCAGTCAGGTTTTTTGACTGTCTGTACCTAGCCCTAATGCTGAAAAAGCCCTCAATGGAAATACTTTGGGTAAAGTAGAGCTATACCTTGAAGTTCTGTTGAGAATGATTGTGCATGGATTGTTTTCAGGTACAGGGCTGAGAACTAGAAGGCATATTGTAAATCACAGCTCTCCAGCTGGCAGCCTGCGGACAACATGCAGCCCCCAAGGGATTACGTTGCAGACCTAAGGCTCCCAGTCTGGGCTCTGCTTCCTTTACTACTCCAGCTGCTGCTGCCACTGCTGGAGTCTCTGGGATCCCCCTTTCCTCCAGCTTATGCATTCTCCCTCCATTCCTGGGGATAGGCCAGGATAAGGCAGTTGAGGGAGCTTGCACCCGAAGAACTTAGGAGCTACAATTCCACGAAGTATGAGAGTGCTGACATGGCGTAGTGGGGCACGGTGTGTATGGCAGGGTAGGTGAATGGCACAGTGTATGGGGGGAGGAGGCAGGGGCACAGGGCAGTTAGGGGGAGGGCACCTGATACAGTGTGATGTGACTAGGCAAGCAGCCATGGGAGCATATGGCCTGTGGCCACTCAGAAGTCAAATACTCATGTTGTAAGTGAAAGGAATGGGTGGCATATAAGATACTAAATATTATATATGAGATCTTAGGTAGAGGAACCAGAAAAAGCTAAGCAGAGGGAAGTGCTGCTGGCTCCAGCAGTTTTAAGACAATGTTTCCTGGAACCCTGGGGTTCCCCAATAGGTCACTGGGGTTCTACAAAGAGACCAGGGGTAATGGCAGGCCAGGAGGCAGTGGGCCATCATTGCCAGGCTGGGCCACCTGGATCTGTGTCAGTCTTAAGGACAAGGGTAGCAGTTTTACAG
This sequence comes from Crocodylus porosus, assembly GCF_001723895.1. Taxonomy (NCBI): domain Eukaryota; kingdom Metazoa; phylum Chordata; order Crocodylia; family Crocodylidae; genus Crocodylus; species Crocodylus porosus. Next base: position 58,832,285 of record NW_017728906.1, on the reverse strand, counting down.
CAGAAGTGAGACGAAACAGTAGTGTGACTTTAGGAAGTATGAAAAAATCACTGGCCTACTCCATAAATCCTTTCCTGCTCTTAAATACTCCAAATACGCAGAGGAAAATTTGAAGTGAAATTAAGATGTATTCAAATCACTTGTGGGAATCTAGTGTCTATCTGTTAGAAAATACTTGAAGAATGTAGCTCTTCTAGTCTAACAGATGATCTACTACTGCACCATCCTTTTACACACTGAGGAAATCTCCAGACTGTGCTTTGTACCAAACTTTAGTCTTCTTAATGTTGAGAGAGAGGCTCAAAGTGCTCTATCAGCCTGCTGTGGACCATGAATGTGCCCCTCCTCCCCAAATTACCACAAAAGGAAAGCACTTCCCCTACTTCGGTAGCCACCTCTCTCGGACAGTGATCATTAACAAGGAGATCTAGCACGGGATCAGGTGTGCAAGTGCCCCCTTTAGGAAATTGCTCGACATGTCATCTCAATCTCTGAAATGACACTAAGATCCAGGTCTACAATGCAAACATCATACCTACTCTCCTCCACATGGTAACCTACTACTGTCATCGCAAGACCCTGGAGAGTTATCCCCAACTTTGCCTCTGTAAAATTCTCTATATCAAACGGGAAGATAAACGCAAAAATACCAGCATCCTTGCTGAAGCCAACATTACTAGCATTGAGTTAGTGACCCTCAAGCACTAACTTTGCTGGACCGGACAGCATGTGTGGATGCCTGACTCTTGACTCTCAAAATAAGTGATCTACTCCTGGCTTAGTAATGGCCTGAGATCTCATTGTAAGGACACATTGAAGGCATACCTCAAGAAAACAGATGCCAATGTTCAGACTTGGGAGGAGCTGGCTGCTGACCAACTCCAATGGCACCACAACCTCAGCCAAGCAGCTTCCCATTTCAAGGTGAAGCGTCTTGCTCTTGAAGCAGAGAAGAGAGCACTAAGGAAGGAAAAGGAGAGGAATCCTGGCCTGAGGCTTACCCTCATCTCCAGAAAGACCTGCAACTTCTGCAGATGGGTCTCTGGCTCAAGGACTGGGGTCTCAAGTTACCTCAAGACCCATCAGTGAGCCATGGTAGAACTCATCCTCAAATCAAGAAATTGAGGATGTCATGGCATATCTCTCTCTGCACACTGGCCTCTCTATAGTAATTAGAAAGGCTACATCTCTTTGAAGTGTACACACACACTATAAAAGGATGCTCAGGACCCAAAGTAAGAGTTCTGGGAAGAGAGAATATATAACTCTTACTTTGGCTCCTGAGCATCCTTTTACCAGACATTGGGTCAGCTCCCTTAGCTCAGGTATTTTCACAGATTGCACAGAGGTTTGTTTACTGAACTCCAGCGTCCATCTTGACAAATTCTCATTTAATTCTTCACAGGAGAGCTGCTGTGCTTACAAAATCATAAGGCTATAAACATGAAAACCCCTATGGTATAATTTGGTATCACAACGAAGGCTGACAAACTTCATTATAGTTGAAAAAAACTATGATTGCTGTATCTGGTATTTTGAAATGTTTACTGGCAACATCAGATCCCAATGTAAGTCAGTCAAGCAATTTCCTTCTCATGAGCCTGTCCATTAACTGCTTCATTAGATATGGTTCCAGATGCTTAGAAACAGCAATTTAAAGAATTTATATTTTGTCGTCCAGTAACAACAAGTACTGGGGAGGGGAAAAAACCCCAAGCTTTCCAACAAGTAGATTTTACAGCAGAGTTGGATTTGTATTGTTGTATTTGTTTCCACTGATACTGCCAGAATTAAAAGGGAAAATATAGAGGTCCCATGACTAGAATTCAGTCTATCATCTCCAGCCCCATCCGGGCACTTGATTCGATTGCCAGGGAAGTATCGTCAGGAAAACAGGATGCTGGAGGAACTGGAAAAAAGGGTACTTGATGAACTTGTCAAAGTTAAAGCAAATTTCCAATAAGTACTTGCCTCTGCATACCCATCTTGACCCACAGCAGAGACTGACTCAGAGGGTAAAAGTATAAATCTTTACAGCTTGAACTATAGAGCTTGTAGACTCACAAAATGAATTGTGCGCATAAGGGGAAGGCATAATATGCCTACCAATGACTTACATACCTCTTTACTGATTTCTTGTGAAGATATGGACAGTCAGCATCTACAACTACTCTTCCACACCAAAGCTGGTTGTTTTTCAAAGTTTGGAATGATAAGTGAGCTCATCATAAGATGGAAAAAAATATTCTATGGTGAGTATTTCACTGAATGCTTTCTCTGAATGCTTCCCTCCAGAACTGGAATCTTATTTTGATTCTCAGCCCCCATGTCTGTTGCCCTGATTTTAAGAATCAGCAACCAAAACTCAATTGTGGGCACAGTACATCATCTCTAAAATGACCAATCGCTACACATCCAGTTGATAACTTGGAGACCCTTACTGATGCACAGTAGCAGCATACGACAATTAACAAGCAAGCAAAGGCTCTTACCACACACTGTGTCACAAGGATGCACATAGGAAGATGGACATCTGGCCAGCACGCAATCATCTTCTGCAGGCCTCTTGCTTCAGTTTGTGGTGGTCTCACCTGGAGGAAGTTTCCAAGCAATGAACTCTCTTTGTTCCCTTCAAGTGTCATACCTTTAGCCCATTCATTGTGTACCTAGCTGGTGCTGGTGATCAGGCCCAAATATACCTTGTCCTGCCAATGGATTTCATAGACATAGATTTCATAGACATTAGGGCTGGAAGGGACCTTGGGAGATCGAGTCCAGCCCCCTGCCCAAAGGGCAGGAAGTCAGCTGGGCTCATAGGATCCCAGCAAGATAAGCACCCAATTTACTCTTGAAGGTGTTCAATGTAGGTGCTTGAACCACCTCCGCTGGCAGACTGTTCCAGACCTTGGGGG
>NW_017728906.1:58821524-58829328 GCF_001723895.1 Crocodylus porosus | reverse complement strand
GTTCCCCCAGATCCTGGTGGTCACCCCTGATAAACTTATAGGTGGCCATCAGATCACCCCTGAGCCTGCGCTTTTCCAGGCTAAAGAGTCCCATGTGGAGGTGCTGTCCACATGCATTTCATGCACCAGGTGTCTGATAAGATGCAATCATATAGTTGGAATCTTTCTATCCCTAATTGGGACTTCTAGGTACCAGGACATACTAATCTCTGTAGCTGTGCTTTTATTTTTTTGAATGCATGGGAGATGGGGCTGCTTCTCTTTTCAGGGCTGGTTAGACATTTTCCTCCCTGCAAAAAACTCTCTGGGAATGTGTGAGAACTGCTTTGTCACAAAGCTGCTCCCCTGCTAGGCTGTGAGAGCCTGATTTTTCTTTCTAGCATGCTAGTTAGCCACACTTGTATTGAATATATATAATAATAAGCAATATGCATTAAATAAGCACTAAAATTCTAAAAATTTTAAATTTAACCCATCAATGGCAGGACATGAACAAGTAACCATGATGAAGGGGCAGTGAACTTCAGGGTAAATCAAGATGTCATCACATCATAACCATTACTGACAAGCTAGAAACAGAAAGTTTATTATAGAGTTGGAAATGGGAAATTCACAGCTGCTTGGCCTAGAAAGGTAAACAGGTTCAGACTTAACATTCTGGAATTGAAAAGTCATTTTGGAAGCATATTTGGAAGGTGCTTTTCTTGTTTTGCTGTAGCAATTCTTTATGGAGTTTTACTGAGACTATTTTATAAAGGGTTTGTGGGTTTTATTGCATTGTCTTCCTCTTACAAAACTTAGTTTTGTTACTTAGGCTTAAGAACCCAAGTCCCTATACTTGCAAAACCCATTAATTGAACTGTGCCAGTAATCAGTAAGAAGCTTAAAAAAAGTATTCTGTCATAGATATCACATGAAAAACAAAATGATGCAGCATAAAAGGGGCTGTGTGTCCAGCTCATTCATGACTTTACCATTCCTAAGCAATGCAACCACTGCAAACTCATGCCAATAAAAGTTACATAACACTATATTGTTTTGTGTTCTATATATAATCTGTTACACACACAAACTTCATGTACACAAGGTCCAATTCTGCTGTTGAGGACTGCCTGTACTGAACTGGGCCAACACTAATAAGCCAAATTATCTAAATCAGAATTTCATGCCTCTGCTCAAGGTCACTGTGGACAGGCATCTTTGAGTGTGCCCTTCTACTATTTGACTGCCATGGAGAAACTCGGTAGAAAATAAACACAAATAAGCTGTATTTTTAACCATGCCATTGCTTATAGAATATGCCCACTGCACCCACTGTAACCATTTCTACTGAAAAAGGTAACAGCCAGTGATTCTTAACCAAAGTGTTGCAGCACCCTGGGGTGCCTGGTGATCCTTTCAAGGGTGCCATAGAATGTTAGTACTCTTAGGTGCGCAAACATGAGTCACAAGTTAAACCCAGAAATTTCAAATAGTGCTAAGGGAAACAAGGTTCTTTGGGTGTATCTGATATCTTTTATTAGACCAACTAATTAGTTGTACTCAATCAAGTACAGCTAATTAGTTGGTCTAATAAAATATATCAGATTCACCCAAAAAACCTTGTCTGCCTGTGTCCTTAGCCCAACACAGCTACAACCTACACCCTTGTAAAGAGCACTAAGAACATTCTGACCTGCTGGGATCTTTCCAAGTTCTTTGCAACAGATTTTTTTTTCTGTATTTTATTTTCTGTGCTTATTTTTTTTCTGTAATCAAAAAATGAGCGAAAACTAAGAGTTGGCATTTTCTGAGGTGTGTCGAGTCTACCCAGGGGTACCTTGAGCCAAAAAAGTTTGAGAACCACTTATATAAGGCAAATGGGGCCTCATACATATATTTTCAAGGACTGTCAAGACATTCTGGTCACAGAGTGATGTTATAGATGCAGTTTCAGGTTTACTCATCCTGTAAGATATTTCCTCCAGCTAGAAAAAAAATGAAAAAAGAAGTTAAGTTCCTGCCTGACCAATGAAAAAAATAAAAATAATAACCATCATCACAATACTAATGTGAAGAAGCACTCTGTGCTATGAGCAGGCTAAAACAAAAGAAATATTCACACAAAAAAACCAAAACAAAAAACCCCACACTAAGATCTAGCGTATAGGGTTAGACAGATTTTATGCTCTGCAAACTTGGACATTTCAATGATTATACTGAAGCATGACAGACATAAAGGCACAAAGGATATGCAAGATGACTCTTGCAAACATTGTTATCTATTTTTGTGCTTTGAGCTCAAAGAGTAGGTTTCCTGTAGAAACAAGAACCACGGGGTAGGGGGTAAATAATGCAAACACTAGTGCAGGTGACAAGTCAATGTAAGTTTTTTCACAGGGGAGAGAAATCATGTATTCTCCTTTGTATTGGTTGAAGAGACCTAACAGACAAAGAGGGAAAGCCCTGTTCCAACTTACACATAGACCCATTGAAGCAAGAACTGACCAAATTGAGTAATGCATCTGCTACACATCTACACATAAAACAAATAAACCCTGACATGCATGTTCTACTAGGTCAGTGGCTGGCAACCTTTTCAAGCTGTGGGCTGGAACAACCCAACTTTGTTCCGACATGGACAGAGTGGCAGCATATCAATGGAAGGGGCCTTCCCTGCATTCACTCTGGGACCAGACAGCTGGGAACTGTGCCCAGGCTGCCACTTCTCCCAGCCCCTGCTCCTCAGGTGGGTGTGGTGGGGAGCTACACTGGAGCTGAGCATCTGGAAGTTGTGTCCACACTGCTGTCATTTTTACGCTGCAGCTAGGATGTGGAGTGGGGAAGAGAGAGGAGGGTAGATACAGCTTTCAGCTGCCTAGCCCCCGTGCAGGTCCCCATCACTAGAAGCTGTGCCTATGCCAGAACCAGCAGACAGGTAATGGAGAGGGTGGAGAGAAGAAGCAGGGTGGAAGTGTGGTTGCAGCTGGAAGTGCTCCAGCCCTGGAGCAGCTCTTTGCTCTCAGCTCTGACACAAGCTCAAAAATAGGCAAAGCCCTTGGGCTTCATGGGCTAGATCCAATGGCTCAACAGCTAGTATCCAGCCCATAGGTTAAACATTGCCAACTCTTGAATTAGATGGTTCATTTACAGTGCCTTTGTCTCAAGTATATAATGAGAGTTAACGGGTCATTGATTTGTTCCATCACAACCCCTAAAGCAGAGCAGATCTGCAGGTGCTGAACCAAATCCAGACTTTCTGCAATTGTTACAGTGAAGGTGCAAAGGGATGGCAACCTAAATCCCTGGTCTAGCAGGGAAAAAACTGCAAAAATGTGCTAGAGAGTCTGGAAGCCTAAATGAGATACCTGAAAGGTTCAGAGGTGCAGTTAATCCCAGAATTATGACAACATGTACTGGGAGTCCATTTCAGAATGCCCTGGGACTTGTTTGAGGAGTGAAGCATTGTCATGAGCTCTTCCACAGACATTACCACAGTTGAGAGCAGTTAGGGAAACCGCATGGCAACTACCTAGACACTGCGATACACAAACATACACACTGTACATTGGAAGTACAATCTACTTTCATCTTTTGACTGTACCTTAGCCACCTACTTCCCTGTTCTTGCAATGGCAGGATATTAGCAATACTTTAGTCTCCTCTGCTTTCACATAGGGTGTATTTCAATATATTCTTGTTATTTGGGACATTGTTAGTTAGAGCTGTGGATGAGGGTCTAAAGTGGTGATTTGGGGGATTCTTTTACCTGATGTTTGCCTGCAATCCTGGGCACTGAACTTGATGCCTCAGAAGTATAGGAACTATGTTCCCCAAATAATATATTGCATCCCATTTCAGCTTGACAGATCGGAATGCACGCCTCTGCACTGTTTGACCCAACAGAGGAGTCCAATAACTGTTTTACTAGAAGACGTAAAAGCATATATAAATGGGGTGGAGAACTGACACAAATTAAAGTTTACTGGGGAAAAAAAAAAAAGCAACCAGTCCTATTAGCAGTCTTTCCAGATCACCAGTGGCAGTGATCGAATGTGAAGCTTGTTGCAGGCAGGATAGCGGCTGGGCTAGAGAGAGAACAGGTCAAGCTTTTCAATTTAAATGCAGTTACTCCTCTTGATGCAAGCAATTAGTCAACATTCAAAGACTTGTAGGTAGTCTCAGTTATTTACACCTCCTAACAATCTTGGATGCGGTCCGTTGCATTTACAAAGAGGATCTCCATAAAGTCCTGGTTCCCTCAGTGTCCTAGGAATCAAATAGCAGGTGATTTGTTTCTTTGCTCCCATTTCTAAACCTCTTTCCAACCCATTCCTTAGGGAAAAGCACGTCCTCTTTCAGTTTCCTCGCCCAACTGTTTTACAAATACTTCTCTGACAGTCTTTGGGGCTTCCCTTTTATCCATTTCAGTCTGCCTCTCTGGTATTTCTCATCTCTCTCGCATGTATGCAATTAAATCAATCCTCCATTCTGGTATTTATTAGGCTACTTTTAGGCCATATGACAGAGCTGATACATAGCCTCTCATGCAGTCTAGTCCCTGGATGGTGGTTTTACTCTTTTTTTTTTTTTTTTTTTTTTACTTCAGACAATTAACAGAGTAGCTTTTCTGTTGCCAAGAACTCAGAAAGACAACAGCAGGTCAGAATGGTTTAACACTGTGGATTCCTATATTAAATCTCTGGGTTTATCTTGTGAATCATGTTTGTACACCTAACAATGCTCTCATTCTGTAGCACCCTGGAGTCCCCTTGAAAGGGTCTCGGAGGTGTGCTATAAACACCCTAGTTGAGAAATCACTGATCTAGCCCTTTCCTCTTGAAGGCTCAGGACAAGCGTATAGTGGCTTCTTAACCTGGCAAGGGAAATACCATGCATCTGTGTCCAAGAAGGCAGTTTTCCTGAAATGCCACCCAGGGGAACTGCTCTCCTGGCACAGTTCAGTACCTGCTAAAGTGCAACGGCTTTACACCCAGTTTATGGAAATGGGATTCTCCTCCATGGCTTGGTCCGAGGGCCTTATGGCTAAGGGCAAGCAAAACAGGGGCATCTGAACCCCAAGCCTCCGGGCTTGGGCCTGCAAGTAGGATGCCTGCCAAAGGTTTTGGAAACATCTGAAGCCCCAGGTGCAGGTGGAAGGCCACTTATGGTTCTGGACACTTGGATTTGGTTTTAATTTTGGCTAATTTGGCTGTGGATAAAAATTAAATTAAAAAAAAGTCTAGAAGCCTCCAATTTTGGGTGCCTATGATGAGACGCCTGTAAAAGTAGCCTGATTCTCAGAAAATAGGTGTTTAAACACTTCCTTAAAGGAGTCTTCATTGTTCAGGTGCCTTTAATGTGAGGCACCTAAAAAACCCCCCCAAAACAAACAAGCAAAAAAAACACTCAGGAAAATCCAGCCAGAGGTTTTCATACATTAGCTTTTATTTGTTCCTGCTTGTCCTGTTACCAAAAGGGGCTGTCACAGGTCTTACTCACTGGCACAGCCTTAATGGAAACAGTAATGTCATAACACTTTTTAATTCAACAGGAAGTCCTTCTCACTGCTCTGGCCTGGCAAAAAATTTACGAGGTTCTGCTGCAGTCTCCAAACATGCACTATACAAAACATCTGGGAGGACTTTCTGGAAAATATGGTATTCCTCCAAAGAATCACCAGAATGGAGTTATCACATTAGGAAAAGGGTATAGGTTGTAGCCAGGCTGATCTAAGGACATAGGCAGACAAGGTTATTTGGATAAATCTGATACCTTTTATTTGAGTTGGTCTAATAAAACTATTCAAGTTGGTCTAATAAAAGATATCAGATTTACCCAAAGAACCTGCCACATTAGTAAAACTCATTAGTAGGTCTACTTAAGCAATTAGTAACATACCCAGTTGTTTAAGATTATTAAGCTATCAAAAGAATCAATGCAATGGGATTACATAAGCGTAAAATAAAGAGATAATATGATGATGATGATGATGATGATGATAATAATAATAATAGTAGTAGTATAGTCAAGGCCCAGTTAAATGCTCTTTCTTCTTTGTCCACAGTAGTGTAAATGAAGATATCTTATTATGGCATATGACATCCATTCTAGTTCAAGGAAAATAAAGCAGATTTCTTGGGGATAAAATCATTATGAAAGAACCTAATTTTGTTTAAAAATTACAGCTCAACACAAAGGTTGTGGCAAGGAATGGAGAGTGGGGGAAAAAGTTAATTTTCCTATAAAAACAATACATTAGTGCTATATTGTACAAATCCTATTATGTACAATAGAAATTTCAATGTGAAGTATCCAACTAAGCTCTAGCTCAATATAGATTACCACTAGATTAAATTCTCACGCTTATAACAAACATGCTAAGGAGAGGACTGCCACCTTCCTGGAAAAACAAAAGCCTACGTAGGGAGGGGAGAAAACTTCTTTAGGTTTAGTTTCCTTCACAGTATCTACCATAGATTGCCGTGTTGGGGGCAGGGTTTCTCTTCCTTCTATGAACAGGCTCAACCCCCGTCCCTTGTAAACAGAGAGCAACACAAGAAGCAGAGGGAATGGACTGGAAGAAGGTGAATGTATGTAAACACTCTGTGCTCTTTTACTGGTTTCCTGTCCAACCTTCTCTTGCTCGATAACAGCACAGCTCGGTGGAGGGCTGGCCCCAGTTACCACTGCCTTAGAGGCGTTAACTTTTTATTATTATTATTATTCTTTTATAAGATGTATTCTCTGCAGCGTGGGAGCACAGTGCTAACATAAGCAGCTGCACTTCCCACTCTACATGCACATTCTGGGGAAACTTCCCCTCCCCCTACATCTGCTATTATATTTAAACGTGCCAAATTTCAGTCGAGGCTAGATTTTTTTTTCAGGCAAGACAGACAACATTGCACAATCTACAGCTTTAAAAGGAAGTCTGTGGCTCTCAGCAACTGGGCTGCTGAGCAGAGGATGAAGAAGAGGAGAGGTGGTAAAGACTCCTGATCATGTAGAAGCAACAAAATGGAGAAACAAGAAAAGAAAATAACTAAACGTGAAGGGTTTTTTTTGTTCTGTTCTCTCTGCATTCCTTCCTCTTTCATTTCCCACTTTTTCTTTTGTTCCCACTCATATCTATGATCTCCCTTCTGCCAATTTATAAAGTCTCTTGCTCATAAGAGCAATATTTAAACCTAAAGAGCCAATTCCTCATGGACATCCCAGAAGGTGTTTTGTTTACCCCAAATGGCTTTCTTTAAGCTTTTAAGAGTTGGAAAACTGAACGTTAGAAATCACTGGGGGCAAAGGACTCCAGTGATGATGCTTTCAGAACCAGTGTTCTCCTAGTTCTTGCCCCAAGTCCACACATAATGGTGGATGGTAGGGCTTTAGCTAACAGGGCTGGGCACAAGCCTTTCCTGTATAGGTCCTGGGTCCTTTGGGTGCCTGGGAGTCTCGCAGGGCAGGGACAGGCCCCCTTACCCAGTCTATCCTCCTATTCTGTGGGCTCTTATGGCATCAGCACCAAGCTAGTATTTCCTGGATGAATGGAGAGCAAGGGGGAGCTCAGGGAGGAATCTGACACAGGATCTCTCTGGTCAGAGTACTGGAATGGTACATGAAGACTCCAAACCAGACCACTCGATGAGCCCTCCAAGACTAAGCACAGGAGATACTGACTGGGTCACTGCTCCTAACCAATCGCCAAACAATTCTGGCTAGTGCAGTGGGTAGAAGACCTGGGTGGCTCCAGGATTTAGGAAGGTGTTGGAGCAGCAACTTATGCTGCAGGGGTGGCTGCACCCCTACCCTTATCCTAGTCTTCCCC
>NW_017728906.1:58809509-58821513 GCF_001723895.1 Crocodylus porosus | reverse complement strand
ACACCTTGGCAGGCAGACCACATTATAAGAGCAGCAGCAGGAACTTTAAGTCTCTCAAGCAGGTAGAAATCTCCCCCCCCCCGCAACCTCCCCCTTGCTTAGTGTCATGTTCCCTTCCCTCCTCTGCCTGCCACTGGTGCTGTCCCCACCTGACCTGGGGCTGGGGAGCTCCAGAGCCACTCCTGCCCTTCTCCAGCCATACATGGAGCCAGGCATGGTTAGGGATAGCAATGGCAGCTGTGGCTGTAGCAGTGGCCCTTTCCCCCACTCCTGCTCCCAGGCCTACAGGGAACCTGCCCACTGTCACAACTGTAGCTGGCTTAGCCCAGATCCACACAGTCTGGCTGGAGCAGACAGCAGTGGCTTTAGAGCAGAGGTAGGCAACCCCCAGCATGTATGCCAGAGCATGGCACATGAAGGTATTTTGCTTGGCACTCACACTTTGAGGAAGGGGCCAGGGCTGCAGTGCCACAGCAAGGCTAGGCCCCTCATGGCTCCCCTGCCATCCACCCCGGCACACCATCTTACAAGTCAAGGTTGCAAGTATTCTTGGCACTCTGTCCAAAAACACGTTGCCAACCCCTGCTCTAAAGCTCCCAACACCTACCCCCTGGACAGCTGAAAACAGTGGCAGCAGGGTGGGGGGAATGGCAGGGGAAGGGAGGTGTCACTAAGTATAGAGGGTGAAAGGGGGAGGGCAAGGTGCAGGATTGTTATTTGCTTTGGGGACTTTAAAAAAAAAAGTTCCTGGCTGCTGCTCCTCTGGTGTGGTCCACTGAAAGTGGAGGGATAGCCACACCAGTGAGCTTCTGCAGATTTGCCCCTGGTAGAAGGAATAGGGAGGTTACACTAATCATGCTTACTGGGCCATGGGAAACTGGTGCCACCTTAGTCAGGGGGGCACATGCCCCCCACCAGCAACCAGTCAGTGACAGGGGGGAGGTCCCCCATGACCAACCCCACCAACCAGGATGGGGGGAGGGAGCGCTCCCCCTATGCATTACCACTGTACTGGGCCATGGCTAGTCAAGTTGGAGAACATATTCCAGGTAATCTCTATGGCTCTGGGAAAGAAGGGACAGGAGCCACTGCTACTACTCAAAAACCATTCCTTTGTAATAGTAAAATTTAAGGTCTTCTGAAGCTTTAGCATTCGAGTCAGTATTTCCTCTACAAAAGCAAAGGTTAGAAACTTATACAAAAATAGTAGCAAGCCTTATGCAATCAAATTTTGGAACTGCTCCCCCCCCCCAACACCAGATTCATGATAAAAACAGCAAGCAATTGCCACAGTGGGGAACAGACGAGAGAAAGGCTACAGCAGGAGAACTCTGAAAAAAGACAGGCAGGCTTAATTTCCAAAGCTTCTGCAGAGTACTTGTTCTTTAGCCTTAAGCAGACCCATTTCCTCTTTCTTTTGGAAGACCAAATCTGAATCTTCCACACTCATTAACCTGGCTTTCAGTTCCTTCAGGTATGTCTAATGGTCTTTCCAGCCTCCCAGCATGCTGGTTTTTAAGGTGCACCCTCACTGTTATTGCAGTGAAACTAAAACACTGAGTTTTGTGCTGCAGTCACTCTTTATAGGACCCATTACATGCTCCCAATTCTTCAAAGTAAAAACAACAGGCAAAGGCCCATAAGCAAAAGGTAAATGCCACAATCCTAATTACTGTGGGAAGCCCTGAATTTACTAACCCTCCTGAAGCACCTTCAAGCTTTTAGAGATGAAAGATATTCCAAAGTGTGAAATATTGACAGAGGAGACTACTGTTATAAATAAGAATTCTGTGTATTTTATTATACCCTTGGAATAGGGGCCTAATATCTTTTTTTTTCTTAAACTTCCTGCCTCAGTACCTTTTTATTGAGAGATCAGGAGCTAAGACTATTACCACAGTTAATAATAGAGTATTTTACTCTTCTGTAGCACCCATGTCTGAGATTCCCAAAATACTTTAACCAACTCCACTGGCAAGCTAAAGCATTCCCCATATTACAATTTAGAAAAGGAGGCATAAGCTAGATGCTAAAAAAAACAAAACCAAAAATAAACTTTCTTTGTTTGTTTGTTTTTTTACATATTCAACCTTTAAGAAACTGGTCTAGAAGAGGAGTGATAATAACAAAGGAAAATTTCAGATACACCTGACTTACTAGCCTTTCCAATAGCTAAAACTCTCCCACCCCTGCTTTATTTTGTCTATAGGAAATGCTTCATGGTATAAATAGTTGCTGATTTTAGAGTCTTCAGGATTGGTTGTTTGTAAAAGCAACCATACAGCCAACATCTTTTAATGCCTCAGGGATATGTCCTTGCCCAGGTTGTGTTATACAAGAGCTCTTGAGTAATCAGGCAGTGAGGAACTGTTTATGAATTGGCCCTTTTGAACTTGGCTGATGGGGCAAGCAGCTGCACAGAACTATTTATCTGAGACACTAACAACTGATACCTTTTTGCCTTCAGAGAAGAGTGAAGGAATAAACGCATCAGGAAACTGGCACTTAAACACAGACAATAAGCACTTTGCTGGTCAATGGTAGACCAGAACTCTTCAGTAACTTCTCAATAGATTTCTTCATTGTCTTTAGAGACCATTGAAATAGATCTACCTGTCTGAACTTGAGACGTGGGAGTATTGCACAAACAGGACATTTAACTCAGAGTCTTAGAGACTCATCCAGCCTATATGTTACCATTCCACAACTACAGCAGGCTGCAGAAAGTGCATCAAGACTGGAAAGTGAAGGTAAATACCCCATTTCAGGCTCACTTTATTGCTTTTATTAGAAAATGTTAAGTCAGACAATTTGTAAAATGATTATTTTTCTTAAAGGAAAAGCCATCCAGGTTAACAAAAACAAACCACAAAACCCCCCAAATTTCTCTCTAAGGAGGCAAAATTCCAAAAAAGTTCAAGAAAATCTTGTGCAGTGTAAAGTAATGAAATACTTTTTGCTTACGAGGCCAAAACAAAATTGTGAACAATGTCTTGAACCAAGTTTACCCTTCTGATTCATAGCTTGAATTGGAAGGTACAGGTTACATACAACTATGTCATCAGGAAATGACACCCATTCTGGTTTTGTTTCTATATAGCAGGAAGTGAGCTCGACACTCGCTATATTTACAGAAGAGAGACAAAAATATGAGGTTTTCCTTATTTGCACTTTTCCTGGCCTCTGACCTAAGAGGTTAACTATATTTGTGTATGATGGAATTTCATTTAAAACAAAAGAAAATAAAACCTCAAACCAACAGCTGGAGTGGGGGAGAAGACACCAAACATTTCTAGGGACAGTATGAACTGTCCCTACCACATGCTGCTTGCAATGACCATGTGGTATATATTTCAGCCTTTAAAGAATAGGTATCCTAAGTTTGATGACCCTGCATTACCCACAAGTTGCTAGAAGAGAAAAACCCTCACCTTTGTATTCTAAGCATTTCTTTCTAAAACCCCTCTCACCTTCTAAGCAATTTTTCCCCTTCCTCCTATGGTAGAAAAAAAGAGACTGGACCCCAAGTCTTATGGAAACATCAAAATCTGCAGAATGAACATGGCACCGCTCAGGCAGGCCTCACCTCATGCCCTGTCACAGCAATTCTCTCCCAACTACAAGTAAAGCTAAATGTTTAATATAGGCGCCTATCTGTTGACTATGGATTGTCTCATCAAGCCACTAGTTTTTTTGAGACCTACTATTGTATTTTAAGCAGCTTGTCACTCAAATACACATTATTTTGGTGTTTTAAGTTACTCTCTCTTGGAAGCTGTTAGGATGAAGTAATTGTTTTGATAAAACACACGATTCCAAGGTGAAGAAAGCAGGAGAACTGCAAATCAAAGGCACTGGGACTTCAGAAAGGCAGACTTCAAATCAACCCAAATAGCAAGTGAAGTAGAACAGACAGAAGAAAAAAGGGGTCCGAAGACAACACACTGGAAACTCGAATACTGGAGGAAAAATAAGAACTGCAAGAGGCTGATGTGGCTGCGTAAGGCACTTCTTAGTGATCTGAAACAAAATCAAGAGATACATGGAGGCAAAGGAAGGAAGGATGTGGTGATAAGGAAGTATACAAGAAGAACAGAACAAACATACGGGGGACAATAAGGAAAACAAGCAAAAAAAAATTTTCCCCCACCCCAAAGAAGTTAAAGACAGGGAGGAAGTTTTACAAATATGTTAGACAACAGCCCACAGAAACTATGAGTCATCTGCTCAGTAAAGGTGGTGATCTATTCACAGAAGACAAAAATAAGAGCTGTTCAACACTACTTTACTTCCATCTTCAAGGCAGAAAATAATGTTCATCTGACTGCACAATCAACATAAACAAAGGCAAAGGAATGCAGATCATAAGTAAATAGCACAGAACTTATGAACCATGTGGATGAATACAAGTCAGCAGGGCCTGACAATTCACTCTACAGTGCTGTAGGAACTACCTGTCAGTGATACCTGCCAACTCATGGATGATGGCAAAGTCCCAGAAGACTAGAGAAGGGTTATCATACCATCTGTGACATGCCCAGACCCAAAATTTGGTCAGCTACATCTTTAAGGCACATTCCCAGGGTGTTCTCATAGCCTCAAGGGTGCCCTTCAGTCTCAAACTCCTCTCTGCCAACTACTGCCTCAGCTTTACCCAGCTCATCTACATCTTGCCAGCTTTTAGCAGTGATGGTTTTGCCAGCTTAAATAATCATACTTGTCTGGTCATGTGCTCAGAAATTTTAGCTCCTCTCCTTCCATACAAGAGGCCTGCCTGTATAGTCAAATGCTCCAAAATCCCACTTACTGATGCTAACATTATGAACAAAAGATGTTGCTAATAAAAGATAACAAAAAGGTTTAGAATAAAAACATGAATGCCCCTCCATATGTTGAAATAAATAAAAAACAAACAAACAAACAAAAGGAAATATTAGAATAATCTGATCTTACTTGTATTGTGAATAGATTAGAAAGTAGCTGCTGCCTCTGACCTTCTTGTCGGGGCCTTCTGCAAATTCTCACATCAGCCAATTTTACTCATCCCACCACTACCTGAGGGCCTGAAGGCGTTCCTTATGCTCAGAAAAAAATCTGAAGACAAACCCTTGCTCCCACGGCAAGACTGAAGTATGGTTTCTTACCTGGTCATTTACAATCTGGCTCCACTGAAGACTCAGAAGACAGACCCCTTAATCCTCAGAAGGATGACAGTGGCACTCCATGTGCATGGCTGGTATCGGTCCAGTCAGCAGCTATGCAAATTTGGAGGTCATGCTCTAAAGAGTCTCTCGGGTCTCACAGCAGCACCACTTTTATTTCCTTATAAACTGTGGGTCTTGGCTCAACAACAGTGAGAAGACATCTTGGTGGCAGTGAGGAATTCTCCATGGACAGTTCTTTGTGTGGAGCATCATAATTGTTGGGGGCTGTACTAGTGGCGACAGACAAGATGTTTCAGCTTCAAGGAAGGCTCTAATATGGTTCATATATATTCCCTAGTCAACTTGGTACTGAGAAAGCAGATGGCTTAGTAGCAGACTCAGTTTCACCAATTAGATGGCAGCTGCCAGGTAAAGTGCGTTTCCAGAAGTCTTTCTACACCTTTAAGATGACAGATTTTTTTCTTGGTTTTCACTTGAAGTGTTACAAACAATCCCTTTCAGCACTTTGCTCTGACAATAGAGGGTTTTTTACATCAAAAGTGTTAATGAGTTTGCTACAGTGGCTGGTGTTAACCCTATCGCCAATGTCAGTTTCTTTTAAATACACACACTCTTTCTTTCTCTTTAGGCCAGCTTCTCTGCTGAATTCTTGACTGTTGGTTGTTTGCAAAGGAGCACTGGATTATGAAGACTAATGGGTTCAGGAGTCTATGGAATAGGATCCAGAAGTTTCAGGCTCATTTTTAGACCTCTCCAGAAAATGGGACTTCAGTTTCTTCATATCTCTTGATTTTCTCTTGCTCCTTATTCTCCATACAAACAGAACACATATATAACCAGGTAGAACAGGCGCACGTTGTGTCCATTCTTAGTCATAGGACAGGCAAGTTTTAACACTTCAGAGCTTTCAGTCTTTCTGAGGCCTCTGCGTGGATAATGCTTTGTGGCTGGAAGGGGCAGTAAAATCAGAGACTTATTTAAGCCAGGTTTTAAAAGATGAAGCCGTTATGAACATTAAGAAGTTTTAAGGGTCTGAATGTGGATTAACTACCATTGGAACACCAAAATTATACTGAAGAGGCATGTCCTTGATGCACTAAAGGTTGAATGAAGAGCCTTGGAGTCAACAAGCACTGTTGGCCAGAATAACCCAGTCTTATAAGTTTGGGTGCCCTAGGGCAGTGTTTCTGAACCCATGGCTTACAACCCAGAAGTAGGTCACAAGAATATACAAATGTGTTGTAAGGGAGAGGAGGCGGCGGCAGGCTCCGAAGGACCCCACCTAGGCGCAACCAAGCGCACCCCGTGTGCTGCAGCTCGAAACACGCGATGGGAACTTACCCTTTGCAGGCCCAGAAGAGAAGCGCCGGAACGACCCGGACAGGTATAAAAGAAGCACCGGAGCCGTCCCGGAGGGGGGCGGATCCAGAAGAAGCAGGCGGAGCCGTCAACTTCGGTGGGAGCGCCCTTCGGCAGATTCGAGCCGCTTGCAGACGCGGCCAAACCTTTTGGGGTAAGAGGTATCCCCCAGCGGGACTTGAAAACACAGGCTGCCGGCCCAGCCGGGCCGAAGACGGCTAGACGCTGCAGGGAGCGGCTAGGATCCGGCAGGGGTCAGAGACGCTAGAAACTGCAGCAGGGCGTACTCGCAGAGACAGAAGCCGCCGCCTTGCTTCCTTTTTTTTTTTAGTGTGGGCGGAGCAGCCTGTTGCAGGGTGGAAGGGAGTTCCCCGCCCTCCGGCAGACAGGGGAGCACCGGGGAAAGCCGGCTGAGGGTTGAAGTCGGTGGCACACCCTAGGTGACCTTGGCCGTGACTTTTCTGTTGGCTTCATCTTATGAGTCTTTACATTACGGACCATCCTAATGAATGACTGGTCCAGCTGGATGGTCACACACCCGGTGGATCGGGCGAGGGTGTAGGGGTGGCGGAGCCCTCATTAACCCAGGACCCCAGGAGTGAAGGAGTCTCCTCTTTGGACTGTACGCGCCGGACCAACTGGACCAATATGAATCATCAAAGTCGTGGCAGGCAAGACGGATGCGTACGAACGCCCAACCAGTGGCGAGTCACTCCTTGACATCCAGTGGGCGGTCCCGAGGCAGGGAGGCGGTACCAACCGCGGTCCCAGATCTATTCCCCGACACGTGTCATGAAAAAACCCTTGAAAATGGATCAACAAACTGTAAAAATGGATTCTCCTTTAAAGAAGAAAAATGTGGGGAACTGGCAGAGTTCCAGCTGCAAGAGACTGCTTGGGGTCCCCCATGTACTCCACACACCCACCCCCTGCCCCACACACTAGGGGGGGGGGGGGGGGCAGGCATGGGTCAGCAGTGAAGGGCACTGGGTTAGAACTGGTCATCGATGTTTACAAATGGGTTCTGGTACAAAAAAAAGGTTGAGAACCACTGCTCTGAGTCATGTCTACACATGCTTTCATGCACATTAAAGCATCACTGAAAGACTGTGCTTTTTTAGTTAATAAGCATTAAAGACAGAATAACGCACACTTTCCTAGTACTTCACAATGGAGGTACTAGATTAAAGTGGGTTAATGCATGTGTAGTGTGCCATGGAAGGCACACTAACTTATACTTAAAAACAGAAACTGGGATATCACTGAAAAGTTGAAGGAACAGATGGGCAAATGCTAAGTTTGGCAGAATAAATCCTATAGATCTGGGATCAGTAAACCACGGTTCACAAGCAGCATATGGCCCCAGGGCAATTTAAATTTTGCTCTAGAACAGAGGTTTTCAGCCTTCTTGGATCATTGTATCCCTGGTGGCTGGCCGTGGAGCAGTGTACCCCTGGCTGCTGAGTGGGGGGAGGAGGGACGCAGCCAGATGCTGAGTAGGGGGCAGGGTGGCACACATGGCTGGATACAGAGCAGCAGCAGCCACCACATGCGAGCTTCCCCCGCCCCCTGCGTCCAGCTGGCTGGGCGACGCCTGCATGACAGCGTGGGATAGGGTGTGGTGGCGCTCTTTCCCTGCATGTACCCCCTAGGGCCTTCTCAAGTACCTCCAGGGGTACATGTACCCCCAGTTGACAACCCCTGCTCTAGAAGAAAGTAGTTAAACAAAAACAAAATTCTGCATTTTATTTTTTTTTAAATTTTCTTCAGTTCTTGACTATTATT
This sequence comes from Crocodylus porosus, assembly GCF_001723895.1. Taxonomy (NCBI): domain Eukaryota; kingdom Metazoa; phylum Chordata; order Crocodylia; family Crocodylidae; genus Crocodylus; species Crocodylus porosus. The sequence continues at coordinate 58,813,204 of NW_017728906.1, read as the reverse complement.
TATTTTACGAAATCATTTAATGACAAGATATGATTTGAACTGGGGTATTTTTCTTTCCTTTTCATGTCCTTTGACAAAATATTTAGCAGAATTCATAGATTCATTGGAATATGACAGGCTGTGACCCAAGGCACCATGATTCTGGGACACATGCAAAATTGCATCCTGTAGCTATTGGTAGCGTCAAGATTTTGGTTCATGGCCAGAAGGGTAAGAAGTTTGGCCACACTTGGTATAAATCCTATAGACCAAGGTTGGCAACCTAAGGCCCATGGGTCACATTCAGCCTACAAAGAGACTGGATCCAGCCTGGAAAGGTCGGACCTGGTCCACATTGTCCTAAGAGTTTGCCAGTTACCTCTAGGTGCTCCACCCTACATGGAGAGATGCTCTTCCCCATTGCAGCCTCTGCTTACCACTGACTGGAGTGGGTCAGAGGGGAATAGTGGTCCAGGGCACCAGCCAGGTTGCAAGCCCCATGTTAGTAAAAGGTTGTGAACCCCTGTTATAGACAACCAAGCCACTGAATTCTTCCAATGCTGAGTTTACCATATGTCAGATGCCACTGAAAAAGATTTATGTGCTAAATCTGTCTTTCCAACTAATTGAACTGGTAATAATGTTCTGTGGGAACAAACCACATATACACAAGATGCTATTCTCCTGAACCAGAGAAGCAGAAATCTATATTTGTACTGAAGTGGTGTGCACAGAACAAAACAGTTAGTGTTAAGAAGTAGATAGGAACACACTGTGTTGTCTTTTTCTTCCTCTTACTGTCAAAAGAAGCATGACTATGGTTCCTTGCAGCCTGATAAACACCAAAGATTGTTAAGATGAATCTACACAGAATGGTTAACTTTAGTGAGCCAGCAGAGATTTGCCATTTTCACATGAAGATGTTCACACAACTATATCCAGAACAGTTTGCTGTGCTACTTTTCTGCCCAGGCAACTACATGTGCTTTGCTGGTACTGAAGAAGTATCCTTGGCCTGAATTCCCAAACAAACTACAATATACATTGCAAATTGTTCCTGCTCAATTTAACATGCCAAACTGGTAATCAAACATTTTTTTGGTCCAATATGTCCTTAGCATTCTAAGAGAATCAGGCAGGAGGAGGATAACTTATGCTAAGTATTGCCCATGATATTTTGCATAGTTGGTGAGAGTTAAATTTGCAAGTATTTAAGTCTCACTAACAAAATCTACATGCTGCAAGTTACTGGTATTTTATAGATCCGCAAAGAATCTCTTATCCTGGGAATGATTCATGTAAGTGGCAGCAAATAATGAAAAGGCTATCTATTGTGCACAGATTTAGAAGTCTTGGAAAACGATTTTGCATTCCCTTTGTTCTACAGTTCTCCCCTTTGCCCGGCTGGAAAAAAGGAAACGGTCACAGGTTATTCTATAGCTGGTTCCCACCAACACAAAATTCTGATCCTCATTGAGCTGTGCATTCAAGCAAAAACAAGAACAAACATAAACAACTCCATTCCCATCCATCTACTAAAAAGGAACTCAGATGCTTCATTATATACCTCCCACTGGCACTGATGAGGCAGAAGATTTGCATGAAAAGGAGGGGAACTCAAGACAAAACACAGGCTTCATTGTAATTGTTTTCATTTGTAAATCTGTTAGCCAAAACTGCATTACAGACACACTACTTACACTTTTTCCCAGAAAAAGAACATGTCAATTGATCCTGAGAATCTCGTTCACCCCCACCTTCAAAAGGAATGTCAGATAAGTTCATATAAAGAAAGTCAAAAAGAAAAAAAAAAAGCAAGAAAACTTAATTTATTTTAAATTTCAACTTTAATTGTAAATTATATATAACATGAGATTGAGGAGTTTGGAGATGTGCTACTTGAGGCACTGATCCCACAACGGGATCTCCATATGTGAGAAGACTCTTCAGTCTATATGGATCCTATTGCAGGATTAAGGCCTAAGAATCTCCTGCTGACAAGACTAGGTAGCGTCCATTCAGAGACTCTGTTTCACATAGTGCACTGTCAATTTTCCTGAGGCAGAACATGTTATGTACATTCATAAATTAAAGCATGTTCCTCAGTCTTCCTCCTCTCCAGAAAAATGCTGATCTTGTCTATATCTTCTGTTCACCTATATCCAACAAAGGGAAACCAGAGAGACATGTTAAAGTGAATACAGACAGGCTCATTTTATCCCCAGTATAAAATTACTATTAGAGTTTTGTGGTATGGCAATTTAAGTCAACAATTATTTGAGAAACACATTTACAGTATAGCAATTTACTGATCTGCATTATAGCCATGCTAATTGCGCTAGCTAGTGTACAAACCTATTCTGCAGGTTCCTGCTCCAGAGCACATGCCAATAATATACATCACAGAGAACTTTGCTCTCAGGACTCAGCAGTGTTGTAAACATAAAAAAAGGGGAGCAGGATAGGGTGGGAAGCACACTCCAAACAATTGTACATTCCCATTAGAATTTAGGTAAATCAGTGAACAATTTTTATTCCTTTTAAATATTTTTCCTGATGTAAATCCAGAACAATTCCACTGACGTCAGTGATATTAGATTAATGCAAAACCAAATGAAGAGAAGTCAAGTTCACTGTCTTCATAGTAACCACTTTCAAAAAGATTCAGTGGTTAAAAAAAAAATCTGCAATTAATCATTAAAACAGAGTGTGCAGAACTATTCATACAACAGATACACAACAGACTCTCTATGCTACAGAATTAAGCAAAGATAAACTGCTAACTCAATTACTCATTTGAGAATTCTCTAGAGACACTCTGCCACAGAATATACATTTTTAATTTGCATGTTGGATATATGTTGTTGAATATAAAGTAAAGTGGCAACAGTTTCCTGTTACATTGTCACATTACTCAGTTGTTTAAGTTTTAGACTGAAACTTCTGGAGAATTTAATCTGTATAGTTTTCTGCAAAAAATGGAAAAAAAGTTTGTTTGATATATGTGAAAGTCTGATGCACTTTTCAGACCACACGACCCACTTCATCCTTGCAGCAGATGGTAAAATTTATGGGTGCACTGATAGAGATTTTGGGGGCCAATACTGATAGCCCATATTTAAGGAGGTGTATCAGTCGATACTGATCCAATTTCCAATGCAGCTGCCTCCAGCCGGCAAGTCCAGTGGAGTGGAAGGGGTGTGGTGGGGACAGACTGATGTCCCTCACAGTGAGGGAGGGGACAGGGACAGGGGCAGGCACTGCCCAGATGAGGCGGGGCTCCCACCACTGCTTTCACCCTGGGAGGACATGGGGGGTGGGGAGGAAGAAGCGGTATGTGCCCCCTGGATCTGCATGGAGTGGGGCAGGCTGCAGCTGGAGCTGCATGGGACTCTCCTTGGGAGGGACTGGGCTTGGAGCAGGCGCTGGCAACGCTGGGAGGATGCTGCATCCACCCCAAATTTTACTGCCACTCAGCTCCCAATGCTGCAGCCACCAGCTGCCTGGCGCTGCTCCAATTCCTCCGTCCGCATGGGTGGAGGTAGGACGTTGAGCTAGGGCAGTGCCGGGCAGCTGGTGGCTGTTGCACTGGGGAGTAGTATGGCAGCAAAATTTGGGGTGGATGCAGCATCCTACCAGTGTCACTGGAACTCACTCCAAGCCCAGCCTCCATTGAGAAGAGCCCCGGCTGCAGCCTGCCCCAAACAGATCTTGGG
>NW_017728906.1:58806289-58809409 GCF_001723895.1 Crocodylus porosus | reverse complement strand
CGCCCCCCGCCCCCCTTCCCTCCCACCACACCAGACTTACCAGTTTGGAGGCAGCTCTCCATGTTGCCAGCTGTGCTCCTTGCTGCCCAAGTGCTGCGCTGTGGCTGCACACAGCACGGACATTTATTGGTTAAATTAATCAGCCCCATCGGGCTGATACAGCAATTTTTCTTTATATCGGTACCGATCCGATGTCGGACTGACGTATCAGTGTACCTCTAGTAAAATTCAAGTGAGATGCCCTCATCCTGGGGACTGTCATAAGCCTGCATAAGCATATATATACTACTCCTTTTTTGGAAGAGAGAAAATTGTATTATACAGTGTCTACAGACATTTATGTCAAAATTATTCAGGGCTAACTAGACAAATTCAATCCTATTACAAAACAGAGATAAGTGAAAGCTGGATTTTACCTTCAGATTTGTAGCCAGACTCTCTTTTTTATTATTGCTAGGGGCTTTAAAAAAGGGATTAACTTAATAATAATAATAAAAAAACCCCAGTGACTTGCTTAAATATGCATGGAGTCCCCTGTGGTTCAGTGGCAGAATCCGTCTGCTAGGGCTGTGCGAAATTTCACCGGTAGTTTTGTTTCAACGCTGGTTTGACTCATTTCAAGCTCGAAACAGCAAAATTGAAATGAAACACAGAGCTTTGAAACAGCCTTCAAACAAAACAAGGCAAGTCGAAACGTTTTGAGATTTTCGAAACATTTCGAGTTTCAAAGCTCAAGGCAGGCTTGGCCTGCGAGGAAACAGAAACTAAAGTAAGGAGAGGGAGGGAGGAGTGCTCTCATTATTGACTGTGTAGCTGGCCAGTGACTATCATCCTTCCCTGAGGTCCCTTCCAATCCCAGTGCTCTGGGGGAGGGATGGAAAAACTGCATAAAAGGCAGCACTGTTCGAACTCCCCTGCTTTCTGCCTTGGTGTCAGTTGGATGAGGGCACACCTTACCCCCCCCCACTACACACACACACACACTCCCCCCCCATCACCCACACGTGTCATGAATTTTTCCCTAGAACCCAGACTCCCCCTGTACCAATCTCCCTTACAGCTGGCAAGCTTCATGGCCACAGCAGGGCCTACCAGGCCTGCAATTTTCACCCCCTTCTGCCCCAAGACAGACACAGCCCCACAAGCACCCATCACGAGTTTTGCCTGTCTGCAGCTTGAGGTGCGCATTGAGGTGCAGTGTCCCCCAAGCCCCTCCACTTATCTCCTTGAAACTTGGCAGGCTTCGTGACCTCAGAAGAGGCTACCATTCCTGCAAGTTTCATCCAAAATCAGGCCAGAAATTACAAAGTTATAGGCTGTTTCGAGTTTCCCCATTATAGCCTATGGGTGAAACATCAAAACAGTGAAACTTTTGATGAAACAAAATGGAACAGTAGTATCAAATCAAACTTGAAACAAAACACTGTTTCGTCAAAACGCAAGTCAAAACAGAACAGTGCCATTTCGCACAGCCCTATTGTCTGCCACACAGGAGACTGGGGTTTGATTCCCAGATGCTTATATGACTACAGCTATGAAAGCATTAAATGTCTGGACTTGGTGTGGTCCTTGGATTCTGTCTCAATGGCGTAAAAGGGGGGAAGGAAGGTCTGGGCAGCCTCAACTCCTCCATACTTCTGCGTAGGCATATGCATCAAAGGTCTGGGTGACTTCTCACACATATACTGTCATGATCCAGAAGAAATGACAGTTGCCAAAACATGTATATATGCATTCTACCCAGCAGAAATAAACGTGTCTTGCTAGATAACAACATTACTCACCAACCTTTGGGACTACCAAAATCCAAAACAAACATCTGGACTCAAGTATTCTATGGGCATTAATCCAAATATAAATCACAAATCACCACCCCCTCAGCACAGATGGCAATCAAAGCAGCTGAAATTAGGTCTTGTTTATATAACCAAAAATCTTGAACACTGGAAGGGCAATTCAGTGCCATCTCTTTCCAGGGCCCCTGGCAGGTGCTATGCTTAAGACCTTATTGACTAGTTAACTGCGTCTTAAGTAATAGCAACCTGGCCACAAGTCCATGCAATTGATGGCATCATAAAACAGGAAATAAGCCATAAAGTTATTTTACATACAAAATATATAACAACCACATTGTGCCTTCAATTGAATGTGTGGCTAGTGCAGATCAACTGATTGGCCTTACAGGGCTCCTGAGGCTGACAGGAGCTGTTCAACACTCTAGTGCACTCCCATGGCTGGGATGCCTTATGAGCCGACTTGGCATACTGTGCCACAGGAGCATCAGCTAGCAGCTTTCTACTTGCTGATGCAGGGGGAGCCCATAATCCCAGGATCCCCTGCACCAGCAACAATGCATGTTTGGGTTTTGATCCCACAATCGTGCCTCCTTCCATGCACATGGTGACAAGTCAGGAGGTACAACAGTTGGGATTCACAGTCAGATCTCACCATGCCTTCAACTGAAAGTGCTCCTCTTGTTGACACACAAGACAATATTTGTGTAGCACTGTGCAGCCTTCCCAATTCACAATACGCAAAATACTACATTTACTCAAATACAAGGTAAGGTTCCCCCCACCTGCAAAGAAAAAAAGCGTACTGGCGGTAGAAGCAGGGGGCAGGGACAAAGGAGGAGTATACCTCCCTGACCCAAGCTTGTAGGGATTCGGTGAGGAAGGTTAAAGCAGCACTGGAGAGCCTAAATTAGCTTCTGGGATTAAGGATAAGAAAAAGTCCTTCTTCAAGTATATAGGTAGCAAGAAGAAGTCTCGGGGTAACACTGGACCCCTAAAGGGCAGGGCAGGGCAGTTAGTGATGGATGCGCGAAAGAAGGCAGAACTCTTCAACAAGTTCTTTGCCTCTGTGTTCCTGTCTGCGGACAATGGGGTGCTCTCGGCTGATAGCATAGAGAGGCCCAGGAAGGATGAATGTCCCGACTGTTAGTTCAGACCTAGTTAAGGATTACCTGGAGGGCTTAGATGTGTCCAAGTCGGCAGACCCAGATGACCTTCATCTGCAGGTGCTGAGGGAATTGGCTGGTGTCATTGCGGAGCCATTAGCACGGCTGTTCGAGGACTCCTGGTGCTTAGGCCAAGTCCCTGAGGACTGGAAAAGGGCCAA
>NW_017728906.1:58802774-58804519 GCF_001723895.1 Crocodylus porosus | reverse complement strand
GAAGCAATAGGCAGAGCCAACCGCACCCTGTCATGCATCAACAAGGGCATCACTAACAGGTCCAGAGGCCTTGCTCCCCTTCTTTGTGGCACTGGTCAGGCCGCAGCTGGAGTACTGTGTCCAGTTCTGGGCGCCGCACTTCAAGACAGACGTGGAAAACCTGAAGAGGGTCCAGAGGAGGGCCACTCGTATGGTTGGGGGCCTCTGTGGCCAGCCCTATGAGAAGAGGCTGAGGGACCTGAATCTCTTCAGTCTCCGGAAGAGGAGACTGAGGGGGGATCTTGTGGCTACCTACAACCTTATCAGGGGCCACCAGCAGGGACTCGAGGAAAGTCTGTTCACCAGGGCCCCCCTTGGAGTCACTAGGAACAATGGCCACAAGCCAAGGGAGGATAGGTTTAAGTTAGATATTAGGAAGAACTACTTCACTGTAAGGGTGGCCAGAACCTGGAATAGGCTTCCCAGGGAGGTAGTGCTCTCACCTTCCCTGGAAATCTTCAAGAGGAGACTGGATAGGCATCTGGCTGGGGTCTTATGACCCCTCCCACTCCCAGTGCTCATGCCTGCCCACAGGAGGGGGTCGGACTCGATCTGTCTAGGTCCCTTCTGACTCATTGATTCTATGATTCTGCCTCCAACCAGCATGGGGAAAGGAGAGGTAGCCCCTTGTCTTACATTGGCATACAAGGAAACCCAATTAAATATACTGTCTATCATTAAACTACCGCCAAAAGCAGCACGTGCTCCGCAACTGAAATCAACTATGAAATGGATTAAATGCAGTCAACACTAAGTATGGCTATATGGTCCATACTCGGGAAACATGCTGATTTAAAAAAAAAAAAAAAGTTTAGTTTTCAGGGACAAATCAGTTCCAAATTAAGTTCTAAATTCAAGTCTGTGTGGCACTACCACCAGCAAGTATTCTACCTCCCAGACTCACCAGTATATGAGGCTTCAGATACTTCCAAATCCATGGCAGGCATCCTATGTGCAAGCCCCAAGCCCAGAGGCCTTGGAGTTCAGATGCCCCCTAATCTTGCTTGCCCCTTGACAAAAGGCCAAAGCTAGCCAGGGGAAAAGCCAGAAAGCAATCCCCCATCGCCATAAATTGTGTAGCCAAGATCCTCATGTTTGGAGGCATTTGTACATTCTCACAAGAGTCAGTCTGCCCACAGTGCAAGGAACAAGCATTCACCCTCTAGCTACACTTGAGTCATTCAAGACAACTGTGGTAGGTTCCCATCATCACGCGGTTTTTTTAGTTTTTTTTGGTTTTTTGTTTTTTTTGAGGGCGGGGGTTGGAAATATTGCGTCTCAGCCCAAATCAATTCCAAATTCTATCGACTAAGCAGAGCTTAATCATTCAAATCTGTGTGGCGCTACCACTGGCAAGTATCCCACCTCCCAGACTCCTCAGCTTGGTGCTTCAAATACTCTCAAATCCATGGCAGGTATCCTACCTGCAAGCCCCAAGCCTGGAGGCCTTGACATTCAGATGCTGCATAGTCTCACTTACCCCCTGCCAAAAGGCCAAAGGAACAAGGTTGGGAAAAAGCTTGAGAGCAATTCTGAATTGCCATAAATTGCATAATTAAGATCCTGCATTTGGAGGCACTGTAAACATCCTGCCCACCATTTTTTGGATTTTTTTTTTTTTTAAGAAATGTTTTGCGTTCCAAGCCAAATCAAGTCCAAATCCATGAGTCAGTCCAGAACCATAAGTGGACCTACATCCGGCAAAC
>NW_017728906.1:58792861-58802674 GCF_001723895.1 Crocodylus porosus | reverse complement strand
CATAAGTCCCAACACCCTGGCAGGTACTAAAGCACGCCAGAAGAACAGTTATCCCTGGGAACGCTTAAAGAAAACTGCCTTCATGGACCCAGATACAGTGTTTCCCCTGCCCACAGTGCAAGAATAGATTAGCAAAGCCCACCTGAATAAGATATATGGCAGTGCACATTGAGTGCAGTCTCTCTCAGCGTCAACTCTTTTTGAAGTCATGGTGAGCCACTACACTGCATATATTTTTACTTCCTTTTTACTCCCACAGCTGAGCTGCACTTATTGCCCCCATTTCCAATGATTCCTGTTTCTTCACCAGCCTTAAATGCCTGGCAAACATCACAAAACAGGACCCCGAACAGTTCACCCAGAATCCCTCCATCAGTTCCTCTTCTCAGCCTGTTGCATATAATTAGTGTGGCTCCACCCTCCATGAGGTGGAACCAGACCAGATTGCTTTGTGCCTCCATCTGCATATAATTTTTTAGAAGATCCCAGGACTCATGATAAGAACAAGAACAACGAAAGGGGCTACCTGACCTCCAGATTTATTTTCCTTACTGTGGCAATGGGAAAGAGACAAATTCAAGGTAAACCTCCAATAATTAGATTCTGGAAAATTATTTTTTTTTAAAATTCTAAATTTCCCATATATAGAATCTAATTTATGGAGGGGTGGTCATCTTATAAACAAGGTTGTATTATATTCAAGTACATGAGGTAATTGCAAATCCTCCCCTTTTTGTTTTTCCTAATGCTTTTGTTCTCTTCTCTCATAATTTATTTCTATTTATGTAGCTATTTAATAAAAGCTAAGACAGACAATGTTTAATGGATGCCATTAACTTCTATACCTAAGCAGACAGGCAACGTATCTTTAGAATTAAAGTTAACAATAGTAAGTAAATACAAGGATGCACAGTGGTAGATATGGAAGAGTGACTTGGCAAAAAAAGCAGCACATTGTTATTCCAATGGGTGCATTCAATCACATCAGCAAAAACAGTCATTTACACATGAAAAGCTCACCCCAAGGTGAGCCTGAGTTGGCAGTTAAGGGAAAAAAGTTGTTTTATTTGTAAAACTAAGCACATCTAATATAAAACCACCATAAAAAAAAATGAGCATAAATTCCTAGTCATTGTTACAGCATTACTTTTAGTGCAATACAACCATATGTGTGGCAAAGATGAGTCCACTGGAAAATAGATCCAGAACCACCAATCCAAACTGAGAGCTGGACTGCCAACACATCACCAATCCAAACCATCAGCTGTACTGACAAAACCAAAACGTTTTTGCACTGCAAACTGCATTAATGGTAAAAAAAATAACACTCTTCAGCAGTTATACAACACTTTTCAGCCTCCAATCTTAAAAACTGCTTTTACAAATGGGTAGGTATTTTCCCCCATTCCTGGAATATGAGAATCAGAACACTGAATGGCGAAAGGTGAGCTAGCAGCAAAGTCAGAAACAGACCTTAAGTCTCAACTTTACATTCCTTGTTCTGTTCACCAGAAAACACTGTCCTCGCTTTGATTCCTTGCACTAAATTGCTGTGCAGAAATATAATTTTAATTTGCTAATCAAACTAGCTTAAGCAAGATAATTATTGGGCATTCTAAATAAACTGTAATATTCACTATGTCCTCATTTATTTTTCCCTGCCTCTTCATTAATTTGAAATGAAATGCATTTGCTAGTTAGACATGTTCAATCTTGAGCAAAAATTACTCAGCTGCAGTTACCACATATTAATATTAATTTTTTGTCCTTTACCTGTTTTGATAGAAAATCATGGAGCATGTTCTACTTCATAGCTCTTTCTGCATCTGAAGGAGCATGTATTTCCACTGGCTTGTCACCATCTGCATCACTCTAAAAGAAAATGGATATCATTTAAACCAAAACACCTATAGTAACCAGTTCTGTTCTAGCAAACTGCTTCTCAAAAATCTAAAGCAATGAATTCTTGGAAAATAAATCTGACTTGGTAATAGGCATACACAAACGAATGATTGTCAAAGAATTTCTAGGTTTTAGTCTTCCTGTTATTAGTTCAACACTTATCTTCAAAAGAACAGTAGTTCAAAAAGATTCTTCGATTGACCCCTTTTTGCCTACATTCACAACTGAGCCGTAGGATTTCCTACAAATTATAACTGCCATTTTACATTCCCAGACTTGTGTGTTTATGTATACAATAGACCCCTTTTACATGCTACACTTTGAAGAGTTCTCATATCTTCTCTGTAGTAAAAATAAAGGAACTAAAAGACAAAATAAAAGTTTATTAGAGTATTTTGTCCCTTCCCCTGTCAAAACAAAAATGTTCCCTGCAGCATACATGAATGTAGTTTCAAATAAGTTTCGATTCAAGTACTTCCATTAAAATAAAACCAGTCAAGCACTTGCTACTCCAAGTTTCCAAGCGTTAAGCTTTTCATTTATTTTTATTAAAATACTCCTACTTAAATCTATCTGAACGTCTTTCCCACATGATGCGTTGCTACATTTGCTCGGAAGTGCATTTAAGCTGTTCACATTCCCTATAATGTATTCTTTCTGCAGTAGCAAAATGTAACAAGGGACTGCAATTGTCACAGAAAAGATTACTTCATTAACATACCCCAAATAAATGCAGCAGCCCAAAACACTCCCTGGGAATCCCCCTGCAGGAGGATTCCTGGGACGCACAGGATTGGGACCCTGAAGCACGGATCAGTGGGATGTCCCTCTGCAAGCAGACTTCTGTAAGTGGGAGAAATCAAAAAGGCACTTTGGGGATTTAAGGAGCCCAATCCTGCATACCCTGGAGATTCCAAGGTTGCATAGGACCTGGTCCCTGAAGCCCTAAGAGCACCTGCTCACGGATGCTAAAGAGTGGGCAGCTCTGGGTTGCCCAAGCTCTCTGGCAATAAAGCAAACAGGCTGCAACAGAAGCAGCACAAATATATACTGCCCATTGTCATGGCTACAATTTGGGGACATTTCTAGCTTGACAACAGGCTTGGATATCTGTTTGCCCAGCCTTTGTACCACCATAACAATTGTTATGGTGGCACAAAGGCAACGTCTGTTTTCAGCAACAGAGATTATGCAGAAATAAGTTAACACAACAGATGTGAAATGGATTTCAGCAGAAATAAATTTCAGCAACAGCAACAGAAATAAATTTCAGTACTGAAGTAGCGTGCATTTTAGCATCTTTTAGACTTAGTTTGAAAAGTACTGCCTCCCTCCAATCAAAATGGATGGCTTTCTGTATTGCTGTTATAGATGCAATTTTATTTAAATATGCAAAATAAGATCCACCAATCCAGAGCACTACTACATATTGTTTTTGGAATTTGGAAATTATCAGATTCCTCAGTATACAATACACTTCAAAATTTGTCAATGGAGAGCTTTAGTTTTTCATATGATTTCTATGAGGCTATTTTCAACCACTGCTCAGCGCTCAATAGATTAACTAAAGTGTTGTTCACATAATACCTTGGCATAGTTTGGCCTCTTTTACTTTTTTACTTTTGAAAAGCAAAATGTGCGGATAATCCGAATGAAATTATTGGAACCGATATTGGGAATAAAATAGATATGCTAACCAATAGGACTCAAGGCACTTTTGTATGAAATGTCCTGGCATGAGTGCCGAGCGTGGCGCGCACAGCCATTTTGCTTGGCACGCTGTGGCCAACCCCATCTCTGGGTAGCTGCTGCCAGCAACGGAGCCCAAGCTGCTCCCAGAAGGGCTTGCAGCATCCGAGCTGCCTGCTGGAAGCAGCCCGGGATCCCAGCTGGCTGCAGCCGGGAGGCTCCAAACAGCTGTGCCAGGCTCCGGCATCAGCTCTGCACTGGTGTGTGCATGCATGCATCAGAGTGGGCGGGGCCTGAGGCAGCGCAGCCCTGGTCTCTCCCCTGCCCCCAGCATGGAGGTGATGTGCAAACAGCTGTTCCAGGCTTTCTGCCTGCTGCTTGCTGCAGCTGCCCAGAGCCTGGGCTGGATACAAAGCTCTGCCCAGCTGCTGGCTCTGCGGAGCTGCTGCCAGCCAGGATCCCGGGCTGCTCCCAGCAGGCAGCTGGGATACTACAAGCCCTGCTGGGAGAAGCCGGAGCTCCAGCAGCTACCCAGAGCCCAGGCTGTGGGGCAGGGGCACAACCAGGGCATCCTGCCATGTACCCCTTGCCCTTATTTTGTTTTTCTCCCATGCTGGCACTCCAGCACCTTCCAAGGTAGGCATTGTGGTGTTTTTCGGCACTCCGGCCAAAAAATGTTGCCTACCCCTACTCTACACAATGAGCTGGGGCACTGATTCAAGGCAGAGTTCCTCTTACCAAATCAAGCCTACCACACGATGAAGTATTTGAATGGTTGTAGGTGGTTTCATCCAAATACTATGGCTAGTAATGTACTGTACCCTTAAATATCAACCACAGTTCATGAGTGACAAATCTTATGGAATCTAAAACATATATCTCTATAAAAACAATAAAGTGCTTTTGAATCCCTTAGGATGGAGAAGCACCATTTCACTTCAAGGTAATATTGAACCAAAACTGAGTTCACAGACCACATTTGCTCAAAACCTTCAATATATGAGTAGACAGTTAAAAATAAGTCTCAAGCCAGTTTATGCACCAGATGCCGAGGTCCAAAGAAGGGAGACTTTAAATCATTATTTTAAAAAAATCAAAAATAAATAAAAAAAATAAATAAAAAAAATCAGTTTAAAAAGCAAAACACTTGATACCAGAATGGTTCTATACAGAAAGAGGAAGCAGCAATATAGCTAACTGTCAGGATTATACAAAGCTTCCAAAAGTGGGCTTTTTCCAAATGTTTAGCTCAGTTTGCTTACTTTGTTTAAACCGAAGTCACAAAACCTATGACTTCTTTTTTATTTTCTAAAATGGTCTCACACATGGCCAACCCTTTTTCCACTCCAGCACCTCTGCTGAGAAAACCTAATCAGAGCATGGAAATATTCTGATTTTTTGTTTTAGTGGAAAATTCTGAGGCACAGATTCTGTGTCAGTTCTGGTCATCAGACCTGCCATCTTTCAGAAGAAAAAAAATTGAAATAGGAAAAACAGGAAAAGTATTAAAGATTAATAATTTACTTTGTTTTGCTTTTGCTGTTTACAGTATCTCCTGTGGAAGTAAGAAAACAAGATGTTACCTAACTTTCCCTTTTCCATTTGATCAACACCAAAAGTGCTGCCCATGTTGGAGGTATTTTTATTAGAGTTTGAAAATGACATAGAAATTGGAGGAGAAAGGCAGAGAGAATTGGAAAGAGATTACACAATTTCATCATTTCTGAAACAGCATTATCACAACTTTTCTGAACAAGAGCAAAACAAGCAGTTTTCAGGAGTGCCAAAGTCCCATTCAAAAGTAACGCAGACATTTAAGAACTTAAGCCCCAGTGAATTTAAAGACCTGTATTCCTCAGTGCTTACATCACTTCAGAAATATTAGACTTGCGCAGTTTTGAAAATGTTACCCTATACTTTATGCTGTATATAAAAAAAACTATCGATTTTGTTATGGATTTTTTTCTTCCTCACCCCTCCAAGGTACATACAAACTTTGCCTGAGGATCATGTACAAAAGCCACAGTGAGTTTTGCAGGTTAACCCCCTTCCTGCATTGCCTTACCTGACTAATATTAGGAGGGTAGCTAGGTAGTAAGTCAACATTTGTGACAACATTTCTATCAGTTAGCCCTTAATCACTTGTATTAGATGTCCGGATTTTGTTAGTCTCTGAAAAGTGGCTGTTCAAGACAAGTTTCACAAGCACTTGAAAATATAGAAGATAGTTTTAATACATTGTAAACTGATTAAAAAAGGATGAAATGCTCAACACCTAAAGTTTACTTTGATAGTGTACAAAATGTGTTGTTGACTATAAAGACCTAACCAGTGAGAGGATAACAACATCTCCATATCCACCAGCCTTAGAAGTGCCAGTAATTAATTTGTTTTTGATGGCATTCCCAACGAGCCTGGCTCCGGAAACTGTTTGACCATAAGGAACAGACACTTGCAACAAATCAAACTGATTTTTCAACTCGAAAACATTCTGTTGCTGGCAAATGCTTACTGGAGTATCCAAACAGTCAAATATTTAAAATAAAATACTGTTTATATACAGTATCACCAAATACAGATGGTTTCTATCAAAGCTCAGATTGAAACCAGAAATGAATAAATTACATGGATTTCTCTTTTATTTATTTGCTTAAACAACTGGAAGGATGACAGCCACAAAGATAAGTGCACAGCAAATGCGCAGTGCTAACTGGCATAGAATGAGAAACAGTACAAATACAAGAAAAACAACAAGGACTGAAAAGATGGATCCCTTTAAGGAGACTGTGAAATAGTGTGTTAAGGTGCTTTTAGTACTGACCTATAGCTTTTTATGTTTATTTTAACTGATTCAAAAAGAGTGACAGACTGTATGACTCAGTGTCTGGTGGAAACTGAGGTGTGGCTGAAAGCACAATAAGTCCACATATAACCAAAGGGAAACTGGTTGGGTAGGAAGACAAGACTGAGATTATACTAGAGTTTGTAATTGAAGGAATACATTTGCCATGTTATGCAAGTTTTTAACTGTCTGGCTGAACCAACAGCTGGGTTTAATGAGTGGGTACAAGAATCCATGTTTTTGTCACTTCAGAATAAAACTCCGGAATAAAAAGAACATGGCATCTACATTACAACTTCTCAGTAGCAATGTTAAAGTGAATGGAACAACTGTGTGCAGCAAATGCTACACTATTGCTACCTAGGAATCAGCACAGAAGACTGGATAATGAAATCCAATAATAAGAACAAATGCATCTGGGGAAAAAGCAATCACCAGAACGGGACTCCACTCTTAAAAACTTACAACTGGCTTGTGTTCAGGATGCCCGTGAGAAATGAACACATATGTAGTTGGTGCTATCGTGCCATCCAGGAATCTTAAAACTGACAGATGTGACCAATGGAAAAAGCATTAGAGATTATGGAATTCAGCTAGTAGCAGATAATTCATCATTTTCATGTAGCAGGTTAAACACAATGAGAGGTTCAACTGACGATGTACATTTGTAGGCAGTGTAAGGTAAACTGGTGGCAAAAAGGTAGAAAACAACCGTAGATGGACAATGTGATACATGCAGAACAAAATGACCATCATCTGCAAGACGCTAGCCAAGGACTCTACAAGGTAGGCATCTATGGCTGCAAACCTCTAAATGGAGGTACACATAAGAGGAACCCTAAAAGGCTCCCCAAAAAACAACCAGCAGTGCTAAGGAGCCTTATAAAAACATAAGATGACACTCTTCTATCCCAAAGGCATTGCCATCTAATTTAAGACATGACCAGCATGACTAACCAATCCTGTGATTTCCCCCTGCACCTTTATTACCTGACCTTGAAGCATTTATTCAGTAATCTGATTCATCAGTCAACAGACTACACAATAAAGGAAAAACTGCATACCTGGATCATTAAATCATGCTTGATCTCTAAATAATATTATGGCTTTAAAAGGGAGACCATTCCACTTCCATGTACTTATTTCCCCAATTCTTTGCTGAGGGAGAGAGGAGGGATGGAAATGAAGAGCAGGCAAAAGAAAATGCGGATGCCTTTGGAGCAGAATGAGAGGAAGTGCAGTAGTGTGGTGACACCCCCATTTGGCTGTGCACCACACATGCAGTGAGCTCTCAGAGCTCAACAGCCCAACGTCTGCCCAGAATCCCTGCTTTCAGTCTGCTATTATTTGCTCTTCCCCTCCCCTTCTTGAATTTAGCAGAAAGGGAAAGGACTGCATGAGCAATAACAGCAGCAGCACTACCACCACCACTCAGCCCTTGCTTTCAATCTCAGGGAGCGCATGATGCCATTGATTTTCCCTCCTCCCTGCCCCCCCTTACTCCTGCTGCTGAATTCAGGGAGGATGAAGGGGAAGAGCAGTAGACTCTAGAGCTACTTGAAAGCAGAGACTTTAGGCAGATCTATGCCTGCCAGTGAGCCCATAAGGCACACAGCATAGAAAGAAATCTGGCAGGGGCTACACTGGCATGCATGCCAGTGCGCTGAGACAGTTCACCAGCATAACTGCATTTAAACTATGGGCTTTGCTGGCACAGCTAATCAGAGCTTAAAGATATTCACAACCCTGAGTGACATAGCTGTGCCAGAAAATGCCTAGTATTGACTTGCCCTAACATGAACCCACCACCATGGCACAGTCATTTGTTCTTGCATATCCCTTGATCTGAAAGAGCTATCTGGCTTACTGCTCATCTTAAAGCAGAGACTCCAGAACGGGAAACTGGGAAGTTCTCAAGTGACTTGAATCATCCTAAAGAGGGAAAGAGGCCAGATTCTGGTTCTTCTACAGACAAACTAGTTTGCAGAAGGGAACTGCAAAACAAAGGGAAGGGCTGTTTTATTGTCTGGTTTTTATTTTACATAACACAGGACAAAACAGCAGTGAAAATCAATTACATCCATTTTACCATCAGGAAGTATTGCAGCATTAGTACCTTGTTAGGAATATCCTGGAATCCCTACCCTTCCTGAGCAAGTTAAAAAAAAAAATAATATCAAATTAACAGAAGTCAAGAATATCCACCAAATCATTTCCACACCAAGATAATATTAGTAGGCTTCTAACTCAGTTCATGTAAATAGTGACAAGGAAACGCTTATAGCAAATGCATGAAAAGCAAAGCATGGCAACATTTGGTCATACACACAACCTGTTTGTAACTATTGTGCATTATAATCATATGCATCATACTATAAAATTTCCACTATCATAGTATCATAGACTGCATCATGGCTAGGTACAAAATCAAAAAGCCCAAGGCGGAATCGATTGAAGTTATGCAGTTGCGTGTGAGCTGTGTAGTGTTAGGTCAGTAGCAAACCAAATGCACATTTCCACTCTCCCCTCCCCCAAAGGTAAATCTCACACGGGGTTCTGCCATTTTTAAACCAGTCTATGTGAGCCCAGCTTCTGTCCAGTCACTTATACAGTTAAAAGTGTAATGTCTGTACCTGGCCTATAAGCTAGAGTTTAGAATTTCACAGAGAAAAATCCTTGCTATCATTAGTCAAATAACTGAAAACAGACAAATGATTTAGTAACAGGTTTTGAACACAGGTATACCATGGTTCTTCAAGTACACCTTTAAGTAAGTTTAGCTCAGGTCACCACCCAAGTCTTTTTCCAGTTGGAGTGCTTTGTTGATTATGGTGTGCTTTTTGCAATATGCCTAGAAGTAGGCACAAACAAACAAGTTAGCACAAGGTAACCAACGGCAGGGATTTACAGTGCATCAGCAACTCTCATACAACTGCCAACGTGCATGCTATCACTCTGCAGTAAATGAAAGTTAACCCATGGTACCTTGTCTCAATAAAAGAGGGACAAGCTACCACGGGTTATTCTTCATTTCGTGCAGAATAGAAGTATGCACACTGCAAGGTGGCTAATGCACCATGCGTTTTCTCCCTCATTTGCGCTGGAGCCATACCAGTAAACCTTTTGTAGGATACACCTACCCCAAGACGGTGTTTTCAAAAAAGTCCAGCCTACAATGCATGAGCCTATGCTGTCTCTGAGGAACCAATTTATGAAACTCTTGAAGACAATTAGATCCATCTATAGCATAGTACATTCTAAATCACAATAGTTTAGTTCTGCTGGACTGCCTTTCATAGATTTCATGGACATTAGGGCTGGAAGGGACCTCGGGAGATCGAGTCCAGCCCCCTGCCCAAAGGGCAGGAAGTCAGCTGGGC
>NW_017728906.1:58790313-58792236 GCF_001723895.1 Crocodylus porosus | reverse complement strand
ACCCGCCTATCTTCTGGCGTGGATGCTTTGCCCCAAAGTTTGGTGTCATCGGCGAACTTGGCCAGTCCACTCCTGACTTCAATGTCCACATCGTTAATGAAGATGTTGAACAGTATGGGTCCCAGGACTTACAAGTTAGTTTTATAATGCTGACCAGACATTACCATAGGCTCTCTTTTTAAGAACTGGCTAATACGGTACGTCATTCCATTTTCCAACTTAAAAAAATGTGTTTGTGATTGTTTCACAATGGAACAATGCTACATAGGAATGTCTTTTTCATGGGGGAAGCATGGCAGAGTGGAAATGGCTTTTCTCTCATTTTTTTGGTATGTTTTTTTCAATTTGGGCTGTGTACAGATGTTCATTTCTACTGAAAGAAATTTCTTCTGGTAGAAAAATAGGTTGGGAGCTGCACTACAGTCATTCCTCCAGCCTCATAGCTGACGGTCTTCACAGGGAAGCTCTCTAGGTAGGCAGTACAAGAGGGCTCCTCTCCTGGGCCACTGTCACCCTTAAACAGACCCACCATTGACAGCCTGTCCTTTCCCCTGCCTGTCTGTGAAGGGGACAGGCCATTAAGCAGCAGATGGCGGCTGCTGAAAAGCAGAAGCTGCCACAGACCCAGGAGGATTGTAGGCCTGGGAGAAAGCCCCCCAGCCTCCTCCTGACTATCAGTTGTCCCCCACAGCAGAATAGCCGCACTCCTTGCACTCCTCTGAGCTGACTCAGAAGAGGGCAGTCTCAGGAAGGCATGGGAGTCTTCCAGGAGAAACACTGTAAGGCAATTTAACCCTGATTGTTCCCAGATTATATTTCTTCCAGAGTGGCCATTTTGCTCTGAAAAAAAAAACACAACATGAATAGCTGCAAGCTTTTGCTTTCTACCAGGAGAGTGGTGATTCTCTCAGCAGAAACTAAACATTTGTATGTGGCTTTAGTCATCTGCACTAAAACATGACATTCCAATTTTTGCAGTCTACCCCTCAAATTTACTTTGAAGCTTTATCTCCCCCCCACACTTCCACATCTTTGGATGCACATTCTGGTGACTGGAAAAACCTGGTAGCTTTTTATTCATATTGTTTTTGCCTTGTTTTCTCCGTGAGTTGAAAGTGCAATGAAATGTTTAACAACAACAACAACAACAACAACAACAGCACATGCTCCCACATGTTAAAGGACTTTAGATGTCCAAAACACAGGATAGTGTTGCACCAGATGTGTTGTAGCTTCTGATCATCTTGTGCTGTGCCTTCTGCATTCCATTGTATCCTGCTTAAGCCACCTGGCTGGCTAGCAATAATTTCTAACATCAGGGTTAGGGACAGACACTACACATAAACCGATTTAAGTGATCAGCAACTGGTTAAACCTGTAACAGAACAGATGTTAAGTGCACATAAATCAGTTTGAAAATGGCTCAAACTAGTGTGAGAGAAACCTGGTTGAATGTAGTATCAGACTTAACTGATTTGGCTCATTATGCAATGTGTGTCCTGGACCCCTTCCTGGTTTAATTTAAACTAGAGTCTCAGAGCATCCCAGATGCTTTGCAGCCCTGGGCAGGGCTCTCTGCTCCAGTGTAGGGCTGGTCCTGCCCTTCTGCCTGGCTTTCCCCTGCTCCCCACCCCACGCCACTCCCTGCTCAAGCAGGGATTCCCCCTTCCCCTTCCCCACAGCACAAACTGTAGCCAGCATCTGGTATGCCATCTAATGCTAAGAGGTGTCTGTGTAAAGCAGACTGGCAAGTATCCACTTAGGGATTTTTTGGAGCTAATCAACAGGTCAGCTGGTACCGTCCCTCCCTTCCTTCCTTGGAAAAAGCTGTTTAAGAAGAGCTTGAACTAATGAGAGAGGTTTTTATTTTCTTGATGGGATGCTAAATGCTGTTATCAACACCCTGCTGGCTCCCTGGTCGGG
>NW_017728906.1:58772572-58790213 GCF_001723895.1 Crocodylus porosus | reverse complement strand
GGGACCTCTCCCCGATCAGAGCATCCTGTGGGGCCTGGCCATGCCCCACCTCAGCTCAGCACTGGAAGTGAAGTAAGGGCTGCTCTAGCACCCCTCAGCTTTTAGCCTGAGCTGCTGCAGGCATGTGCCAGCATTTTGTCAGTCCAGCGAGAATGACCGGTTCAGCCTAGCCAAGTTAGACTACCCTGCAAAGACTGAATCAATTCAGACTTGGGCTTTTTGAATGCCTGTCCCTAGCCCAGGAGTTGAGGAGCCAATTAGAAAGGTTTTCTTCTAATGTTTTAAGACTTTACTTTCTCAAGCAAAATAAATTTATGTTGTGGTAACTCACACGTACAATTTAAAGATTCTGCAAGGAGCAAGAAAAAGAAGAAAACTAATTCAGTGGTCTCTGGGATTTTTTTGTATGATTTGTTTTTCACTGAGATGGCAAGTGCCTGAATAAACTAGATCATAACATGAAAGCTTCAGGATTATTACGTTCCAGCAACACACACGAATTTCCTTTTGAAACTTTGGAACACAAAATAAAAAGCTAAGTTAATTACTGCTTGATGTTACCACTGCACGTTTCTAAAACCTAATGGCATCTATACTTTTTCAGAAGCCTTTGGCACTGTGAGTTTAAATTTTAAGTTAGTTACAGGACCAGTAATACATTTAAAAGTGGAACAGATACCACATATACAGTAGAGGTTTCGTCCCTCACTAAGGAGTCTGCATTTATGTAACAGAAGTTACAACTTCCTTCATCTGCTTTGAATACCTTCCACTAGAAATATGACGCCATCTCCTACTTGTAGGAAAGGTAATAAAAATTTCTGTTCAGCACAAAAAAAAGAGATCTCAAAAATGTGGATCAGTATCATTCAGTCACTATACATCCCACTTCTTTATATATCCTTAAGCTGACTAAGGCTTAAAAAAATTAAAAACCCACACAATTTTGAATCCTAGCATTTTGAGCTACTTAACATTTTCTCAGAATTTAGAGACTATTTCATTGTCTGCCTTGAAAAAATGGTACAGATTAAAAAGAGAGTTCTGCTGTACTGATTTAAAAAACAAACAAATGAAAGTTGATCATCCCAAATATAAGCTTTGTGACTTTGAAGTGTCAGATATTTTGGAAATTAATTTTCTTACCTTTTCACTTCCTTTTTTTCCAGATTTCTTCTTTTTAGGACTGTCTTTCCAGAGAGATTCTATGGCTATGTATCCTTGCAGACTCCAATCATACAGCCTTGAACCTGTGACCTTTAAAACAAACAAACAAAAAAAACCCAACATATGGGATGGGCTTTTTCTTCTTGTTTCCCTTGAAATACCAGCAGGGTTTGAATTACACTTTGACTCCTGGGAGCGGTCTGCAGTGATGGCAGCTGGAAGGAGCAGCCACCGCTGCCTGAGCTGCTTAGAAAGGTGCGGGGCAGGCCAGGGGTATTAATCTCTTATGGAGGGGGGGCCTCAGCCCTCCCCTGCCCCAAACTCTTCCCATAATTTGAATCCTGAATACCAGTAGTTACAAAAAAGAAAAAAAAAATCACAAAAGGAGTTGAGTGATGATGTTTTAAACACAAATACACATGCTTCATGCATATTGCAGAAGTATGATATGCACAGTTTAATAAAAAGTGGCAGCAAAAAAACCCCTCATATAAGAGGGGAAAAGTAGGATTTTTAACACATTTTTAAAAACTATCAAAGCAAATTAAACAGAGAAGTGGATTTAGAAAAAACAGGCAATGCTATTAACCACCACTCATATGGTTAAGGAGGACAACATTCATACTTTGTATTTTCTCTTTCAGGTTTTACCATTTTGTTTTAGTTCTGACTTTAACATATCTTAAAACTCTTATTTTACCATCATTTTTCAGTTCTTTTTTTTTCCTTTGGCCAGACATCATCACAAGCAAAACTGCATGGAGCTTTCCAAACAACACCTGTTAGCAAAATTGTGACTGTACTTATCGTATTTTGCTTCAGAAATTCACTATGTAACACCAAGGAGAAGCTTCTCTCTGGTATCAGAATCTGAAAGACTTTGACCAAGACAAGAAAACCATCACCTAACAACCCAAGAAACATAAAACAGTTACCCTTAAAAAAATGCACAGACAGGTTGCTGGATTTTAGCCTCCATAGCTGGACTGGATTTGTGAGGGCACGGGGCTGCAGCCTGGCCGGACCAACATGGAAATGAACTGTCTCCATGGCCCAGCAGGTGGATCCCAGAGCAGGAGGGTAGAGCAAGGCAACAAGACTTGTTGCTGGCCATCAGGTCATGGTAGTGGGTAGAGCCATGGCCCAGTGCGCAAACAGCCAGTGGTGGGAGGATGCAAGGGCAGCATAGTGTCCCCCCCAATCCTTTACTCTTTGTGCTGCTGGTGCTGCAGCTGGCGCCAGATTGATGGCAGCAGCAGTACTTAGTCTCACTGCCCTGATCCACCCCACTCCGCTGGGACCCACCTGCTGGGCCATGGAGGCACCTCCTGCCTGTGCTGGTTTGGCCAGGCTGCAGCCACATGCGGCACAAATCTAGGGAGGCACATGCCTCCCCATAACCCACTCCTCCCCCTACCCCACATACTCAGCCCCACACACCAGAGGGCTGGGGCCTAGAGGGAGAAGGATGAGAGTGAGGAGCACCAGCAGGGCTGTGGGTCAGGAGTAAGAGGCACCAGCAGGGCCAGGGAGCTGTGTTTTGGCACTAGCCATCAATGTTTACAAATGGGTCCTGGTACAAAAAAGTTGAGAACCACTGCTCTAATCCAACCTCCTGCTTAAAGCAGGATCATCCCCAGCTAGATCATCCCAGCCAAAGCTTTGTCTAGCCAGGTCTTAAAAACCTCCAAGGATGGAGCTTCCACCACCTCTCTCGGTAACCTGTTCCAGTGCTTCACCACCCTCCTAGAGAGAAAGGTTTTCCTGATAGCCAACCTAAATTTCCCTTGCTGCAACTTGAGATCATTGTTCCTTGTTGTCATGTCACCACTGAGTACAGTTTAGAAGTGGCCAGCGGTGTCCCTCAGGGGTCTGTGCTTGGACTGGTGCTTTTCAACATCTTTATCAATGATTTGAACGTAGGGGTGAAAAGCTCATTGGCTAAGTTTGCGGATGACACCAAGTCATGGCTGGGCATAGTCATGCCAGAAGACAGGTTGCAGATATAGGCAGATCTGGACAGGCTGAAGAGTTGGGTGGACTGGAATCAGATGAAGTCCAACACTCAGAAGTGTAAGGTGCTCCATCTAGGCACAAACACTCCCCCCAACATACTTACAGGCTCAGTGATGACAATTTCACTTGCACCACAGCCAAAAGGGACCCGGGGTAGTGATCGACCATCGCATGAACATGAGCTGGCTGTGTGATGTTGTGGCCAGAAGGGCAAACCACATGCTGGCATGCATTAACCATTGCATATCATGCAAAACTAAGGAAGTGATACTCCCACTGTATTCCGCACTGGTGAGACAGCAGTTGGAGTACTGCATCCAGTTCTGGAAGCCGAACTTCAATAAGGATGTGGAAAAACTTGAGGGGGTAGAGAGAAGAGCTACCCATATGGTCAGGGACTTGCCAAACAAGCCATATGAGGAGAGGCTGTAGGCCTCCTCAGTCTACAGAAGAGAAGGCTAAGAAAGGACTTGGTAGTGGCTTATCACTGCATCAGAGGAGTACATCAAGAACTTGGTGAACAGCTGTTCACCAGGGCAGCCCCCCGAGGAAGACCAGGAACAATGGATACAAACTTTTGGAAGGTCGCTTCAGGCTCAATTCCAGGAAAAACTTCAGTCAGGGAGCCCAGGCTGTGGAATAAACTCCCTCCAGTGATGGTGCAGTCACCTACCCTGGAAATCTTCAAAAGGAGACTGGACAGTCACCTCGCTGGGGTCACTTGACCCCAGTAGTCTTTTCCTGCCTAGTGCAGGGGGACAGGACCTCATGATGTATACAGTCCCTTCCAGCACCTAACAATCTATCAATCTAGCTCCATTCTCTTTGGAACCACCCTTCTGGGAGTTGAAGGCTGCTATCAAATCCCCAAATAGTAGAAGCATTGCCAGCAGATCAGGGGAAGTGACTGTTTCCCACTATTTGGCATTGGTGAGGCCACATCTGGAGTCCTGTGTCCAGTTTCAGGCCCCCCACTACAGAAAGGATGTGGACAAATTGGAAAGAGTCCAGCAGAGGGGGGCCAGAGCAGAGGTCCATTCTCTCTCACCCTTCCCCACTGTTGCTGACAGGCAGGAGACTGATGAGGGAGAGGGGCTAGGGAAAGTTTTCCCTCTTGCCCACCCTCATACTGCTACCGCTGCTGGCAGGGCTGACAAGGCTACCTTAGCTCCATGACAGCTGGGGGCAGGGCTGCCCAGCTCAGCTGGAGCAGATAAACTGGGGCAGAGGCTAGCCCACCTGAACGGTAAGAGGGTTGGGAGGGGTGTCAGCAGCGGGTTGCAATGCATCCTGGAATGCAGGGGAACCGAAACTTAACTTGCATCTTGCGAGGGGGATCTGGGACAGAAGTTCAATGGGCTAACTGGTTTAACCTAAATCTATTCAGTCTGATACTACAGCCATCCAGGTCTATCTTAAACCAGGTTCAGCCATTGCCTAACACTTATACAGGCTTGTGTGAAATGTCTATCCCTAGCCTTAAAGTGCTTCTACTGCATCTAGCATGATAGCATCCTGAACCCTACAAAGGCCTTTAAGATCCACTATGAATTTTATGTACAAACACATGCACCATAAGAGCCCTGGTGAAAAAGTTGCGGGCATGTTCCACCCAAGCCGCAACTAGGAACAATTTTGTCTCTTTGAAGCATTCCAGGACAAAACTTTTCAAACTGAGCACAAACCAACCATTCAAATAAATACAATTAGGATACTTAAATGCACGACAGATCAACATCTTGTCTGACAATCTGCAAGTGTCTAACAAACCCATTACTCATGCTCTGAAGAGAAGGAAAAAATGCATCACATAAGAACTTTTCTCCTCATTTGTTAAACTTAAGTTTATACACAATGAGAAGCCACTATAGCGTACCACCCAGTCATCATTACCATGAATTCTGTCCTTCAGTTCAGTATGGATTCTGGTCTTAAGACAAAAAACGCCCTACATCAGCATCTTACAGACGCCCCTCCTCCCCCACATTTATTATTTCAATGTTACTGTGAAGCACGGAAAGTGGTCTAGATTAATAAATAATCTCAAGAGCAAGTTGTAGGTCCTGACAGACAGAAAATCATATATTGAAAATTAGTTCATGGTGAATACAAATAGATTTGATTACTACATTTTTCTAGTTAGATAACCAAGTGAGACCTCTCTTTGGACAAGCTGGTTTCAAAAACTCATATCTTGCCTACTTATCATGTAAAACGAGTATACATTTTAAATATAAAAATAACTTTGTTGGCAGCTGGCATAAGGAAGTGAACGAACAATAATTGTATCTATGTCTGAAAGTAATAAAAACAAAGATGAAGGGTGGTAGAGTGGGAGCAGGGGAAGGAAGCAAGTTAATCCTCAGAGACCTGGCAATAACAGGGAAATACATCTCCAAAATTTTCACAGTTGCTGCAAGCATAAACTGCCCACATTCTTGTTTAGTTTTTCAAGAACTCACTCTAAATATATTCAAACCAATAATCTGTGTTAGAGGAAATTACATTTTACACTAATGAAAGGTTCTGCTTCATCTGAATATACTGTGTGGTGGCAAAAACTACAAGAAATACAAACGTACCTAGGTAAACAAAATCAACAGAAACAATCCTTTTGATCGATTATGCCAATATTAACAGCAAACAGAACAAGAGGATTGAAAGACAATAGTCCATAGGTCACAGCTGCTGCTTCTTGCTTAACCAGACTCCTTCAGCATACACTTTTTAATCTACACAAAGTGTAGGTCAAATTGGTGGAAAAAAAAGTGTCAACTGTGATGGACTGCTTGGTCTCTGCACTTTTAAAGGCACAAGCAAGTTATGGAAATACTTTAACAAAATACTGAATTACCAAAACTTTTCCAGCTCATGTTATACCTGACTCTTATACTGTGTTTGCTTGCAGGGTCGGATTAACCCTTTAGTGGGCCCTAGGCAAACAAACTTGTGGGCTCCGGGCCTGGTGAGATCCCCTTCCCCACCCTGGTGCCACTGCCTAGGGGGAGCAGGGTTTGGAGCTGCTGCTAGGAAGCAGCCACTGCCACGGTGAGACCAGCACAGGGGAGGGGAAGGGAAGGTAAAAGAAGGGAGATGGACAGGGCCATCTGCATCACCGCCACAGAGAGAAGGATCAAGCCGCCTCTGCAGCTCAAGGTCCTAGGCATATGCCTAGTTTGCCTATGCATTAATCCAGCACTGTTTGCTTGATATACTTAAAAGGTAAGGTCTTTGAAACAGGGACCACTCAATCTGTGTTTGTACAGTACCTTGCACAAGGAGCCCCCTGGGTTGGCCCTTAGGAGATATCAAAATAAAATTGGACTTAATAATCGCCATGTACAGAGTGCAGTCTTGCATACCATGAAACACCCAAGAAATCCAGAGTTAATGAAATTCAAATTTTGGATGTGTAATGAATGCAGAACTGGGCCTTGTATTTTCACAGCTAAATTTTTCTTTAAGTGAGACAGCTGTCAGAACTTCTAACAGAGAGAAGTAACCACAACCCAAACAAAACTGGAAAGAAGGTTAAATAGTTCATGCAGACAGAAAAACCAAGAAGTTTCCAAATCAAAGGCTGTCCAGTTAAATTATGACATCAACATTCCCAATCCCCCAACACCTCCATTGCATGTAATCCTAAAAGATCAGGTTTTATTAAGTTTTACCACATTCTGGTTTTTTTATTCCTGAAGTGGTCACTGAAAATTTAGAAAACAGAACAAAACACACTAATAAACTGTTCCAGATTTTTCAAACTATTGCTTTCTCCAGACTGTAGAGAAGCATCAACTACAGGCTGAATTTAAATATACAATGACCAAGAATTCCTTATTCATTACTGTTATATTCCAGAACATCAGACAACTTTCTAAGCTCTCCTAGATTCACTGCAACACAGCAAATATATTTAACTCAGTAGTTACTCTTTACTTAAATTAAAAAGCAAGACTGGAAAATTCTCAGAAGATTCTGGAGGACCTTGAAGTGGCCTCACATTCTTGATTCTTTAGCTTGCCAATACCTGTGGTAAGCACAGTAATCTCTAAATGTCATGACAAGTGTTTCCTTCAACCTTACCTGTATATAAAAAACCTTCCCTGTCTCCTAATTGTGTATAAATCTTACACTTATAACATGCATTATGCTTAGGTTTTTGCCATGAACCCCCATGCTGATCTGGAAGATTGCGGGGTGTCTTGCATGACCTATTTTACTGACATGGCAAGTGTAGCTTCTAGATAGGCAACATCAAGCTGCAGCTAGTCTTACTGTCCTTATGTTACAAATTTTTTATATCAAATACCAGAATACATTTCTTATATGTTATAATCGGGCAGGATTGCATAATACGACCTACAAGTGATAGACAATGAGTTTCTTTGGCATCTAAGGAAAGGCTGTAATCAGCATCTGACATGGGTGTTTACTCATGGAAAGGCCCTCCCGCACAATGATTAATTTACATTTTAAAAGGAAAAACCTTAAATGGAAAAACCTTAGTGTGAGTAAAGCCTAGAAAGAGGCAGAACAATTCCCACTGAGCAAAAATTGAGGGAGACAATACATTGGATTAACAAATCTATGTCTGAAAGGGGTACATATATTCTCCAGGTCCTAATTAGAGCAGAAAAGATTTCTGTTCTGGTAAACACAAACCATTTTGGAGGGAAGAGCAGGAAGTCATATGCATAGTGTAGCCCCCAAAAATCAATAGGTGACTTATGTGAATACCCAGATAAGAAATTATTCTTAAGCCTGCTTTAAGAGCAGGGTACTACTGTCTTCATAAATGAAGCAGGCTGGGTAAAGAAGCTAACAGGAGAATTTGCAGAAGTCGCTGGTAGGAGATTCAGAAAAAGAAGCTGTTTCTGTTAACCTACTGAAGGCATCTAGGGACTGCATTCTTGGATTTAAGGTGTAGGGAAAGAACAGCTTACTGCTCTGATACTTTTTGGTTTGTGTATTCTTATATTTTCATCTGTACTTCAACATATGGTGGTTACTGATTTCTTATGCTGTCTTTTCCCCCGATTAAATCCTTTTTGTTATCTTTTTACCCATTTATCAGGGTGAACTGTGATTCTAGATTACTGCCCACCAAGAATCATCATGGGGGTGGGGGGGACATGCAGGATGGTGGCAGCACGGCAGTGACCTTGGGGTAGGGGCTAAGGTCAGCACCGCGCTGCCACCACCCTTAGCTGTGGCCTCCAAGGAGCCGGGGGCGGGAGACGACGACAGGGGGAGAAGAGGCCAGGAGCACTGGCCTTCCCCCTGCTCCATCCCCTCTGTCCTCACCATCATGATGGCACTCCTCCGTCCCCTTCCACCACTACCCTGCGTCACCACTGCCTCCAAGGAGCAGGGCCGGGGTGACAAGGCCAGCGCTGCTCCATACCCTCCATCATGGCAGCACTCCATTCCTACCATCATTCTCCCCACTCTTCTGTTTGGCTTCCCCCCAACTTTGTCTAGGGAAAAATCCATCTTTTCTGAGTACATGACAAGATAAGTGTGTGATCCTTCTAGCTGGCAAAATCCTTTCTGCTAAGGGCTGGCAAGCCCTGGGTGAAACAGGCAAGGCTGAGATGCCAAAGGCCAAGGAGCTGGCACATCTCTGCTCACTAAGCAGCAGACAGCAGGGAGGGGTTTGAGGCAGAAAAGCACCCCAGGCACACGTTTCAAAAGTACATCCATGCCATATCTGAGATAGTGGCATGTCCCAGTTAATGGTTAATATCTCTGTAATATCACTCCTAGTGCAGAGGTGGCTAACCTGAGGCAAGAGTGCCACAAGAGGCACTAGCAGCCTTCATGTGCAGTGCACAGCTGACTGGGGAGGAGGCAGGCAGCACAGTGACAGATAAGGCAGGGACCAGAAACAAGACCAGATCAGGCAGGGGAAGGAAATTGGAGTGGCACTCAGAGAGGGTTTGTTGCTAATTTGTGGCATGCCTACCCAAAAGATTGGCTGCCACTGCCTGAGTGGGAATCTTAATTGAGAAACTGTTGACTTTTTGTATTTATTATATGGTTAGCTGTAGTCAGTTCTGCTTGCTGTCAAGGGACTCAGTTACAACAGCTTTTTGCTCCCAAGGTGCCAGGAAGCATGAAATACAAAGATTACTTAAGGACCTGGCACCCATGAATAACAGTCTTAAAAACATGATGGAAAATTTTTCTATGATAAGTTGATTTGGGTTAATGAACAGTAGATGCTTTTTTCAGACTGACATTGGATATAAAAGTAAGTTAAAATATAGGTCTGTTATTCCATTTATCTTGGAAAACAAAACAGCTGAAAAAACACGAAAGTTCCATCAACTAAAACGAATATTAAAAAACCTGTCTTTGCTGTATCAAAGAATCTAACTGATTTTGACAAGGATTTCAATTTTTCTTGAATTTAGTATATATAAAATGCTCCTAAGAGACAAGAAAAGAACTCCACTCTTGAAGTTACAAGTTTGTACTTAGTACCAAGGAATCTTGGGATATGTGGAAGCAGCATAAGATCATTAAATGAGTCTTTAAGTCTTCCGTTACAGAGACTAACAAGGAAATGAAAGCTGTGTCTTATATAGTCCACAACAATAGGTGGTTCAGCTCTGGCTTTGGCCCAGATCTGAGCAGCCACCTACCCAGAACCAGGGTAGCTGACACAGTGGGAGAGGGAACACAGGGGAGATCATGCAGTGGGGGCAGGGAACACACTGTGGAGATAGCATGAGACAGGGGGCAAGTAGGGGGAAGGCACACAGGGGAGACCTGCAATGTGCAGCTTGGGGAGAGCATGGGGGATATCACACAGCCTACCAACCCCCCCATGATGCCCTACCTCTGGCCCTAGCTCCAGCCCCAGTCACGTACTCTACTCCTTACCTTCAGCTGTCTCTCTTGCAAGGGATGAGGGGGCAACCACAGGTGGAGGGGACACATGGCAGGGGGACAGGGACAGGCACAGGAAGAGAAAGAGGGGCAAGAAGGCAGGCAGTCCAGGCATGGGTCTGGCCCCTCACCACCACTGCTGCTTTCCCTGTCATAGCAGTGCAGGGGAGATGAATTTAAGATTACCTCCTCCCATAATTACATTCTATACATGGATAATTATAAAAAATGTAAAAATTTCTATAAATATAATTAACTGGGGGGGTGGGGGGAGAATGGGATGTAGTCTTAAACTTGAAGTAGTCTTGGATTTGGGTAAATATGGTAATTCAGTTTTGATATTTAGCTGTACCAGTCATCACTTTTTGCTCCCTACAGACAACAGCTAACACTATTTTTATTGACAACATACACAGCTGGCATTATGGAAATGCATACCGTTCCCAATCCAGATGACATTACCTCTTCTAGGGACTATACAAACCCAGAATAAAAGACTGCCTTGGAAGTCTGCAAGTTTCGAGCCTGAAACTTTAAGAATATCACATATTCTTGATATTTCAATAGTACCATGCATACTTTTAAAACTAGAGGTATTTCTAGAAGATATACAATTTACAGAAGCTTAAATTATGGCGTGATTCTGAAGCAATAATACATCTGTATTTTGGGTGGCGAGGTGTTAGAAACAAACAAAACTCTTGGGTTAGTGGCAGTATTTTTTATTAGACCAACTAAGTAGTAGCAAAAAAAATTTGTTCTTTGCTTAAGTCTTAGAAATGTATTTGTTGTGCAATGAGAAGTTTGCAAGCATAGTTAACGTGTGGGTAATAAGGCACATTACTAAGCCAGCATGGACTATATGTTGCCTTAGCTAGCCATCTCCTAGTCTATGCTTCCTATCAAAGCAACTTTCAAACTTTAGCAATCTTAATTGTAAGTTTACACACTGATTTGTCAGTAAGAGGTAGCCAATGCACAAACAGGATATCACTGAGCAGAAGAATTACTACCCTGTTCTAGAATGAATATGATGCACACAATTTAGATTAAACCCGAAACATCCCATCCCCCTCCGTTCAGCCCCCCCCCCCCCCAAAAAACCCCCACACAAAACAAGAGAAAGTTTCAGTGCCAATTTTCACACAAGGCATGACTGTTCCTGAAGAATCCCTGTAAAAATCTCCCTAGTCCCAGTCTGTGCTTTCTTTCTTTCACTGCAATACCTCCTACATCTGAGTTGTACAAGCAAAAAGTAGACCACCATAAAGAATCAGAGTATTACCTAAGTTTAGGAGACTGAGGGAGAAGTCCTGCATTAGAGGCCGATTCCTCAAACATAGCACACTGGTGCCTGGAGTAAGTTGCAAAATAAAGGCATTAAAAGAACGGGACAGTCAGCCAACGTATTATGAGACTGGAAACAGATGTTGCCTTTGTCCCACCACCAAGCAAACAGACATCCATGCCATTTTTCACATTACGGTTTAAAAAATGTTTGGCTATGACAGGTGCTATGAGTTTGTATGGCTGTTTTACAGCAGACGACCATTTGCTTTGAGGTGGGAGAGTGTGGAAATCCTGGAGCTGCCTGCATTTTCCAGCTGGATGTACCTCCGGGCAGGTACTTCCAAGGCTTCAGAGGCCTCATTCTGCACACTCAGGAAGACCTGCTTGGCCTTCTTTTGATGAGGCATGTCCCAGGTTGGATTTCCCAAGCATGCACCTCTGCAAGTGTCAGAGCCTTGGGTTTCTCCAGCTGCACAGACATGCTCCTTGTGTTGTCCTGTAGGATCATGCCCCGGCCACTCCTGGGAGTAGCAAGGGTATGACCCTGCGGGACAATGGGCAACATCCGTTTCGCCTATTGAAACAGATTAGCTATGCCAGGACACATCCCAGCAAAACTCATCCGCTTTGTTTGGCAATGTCTGCTTATACCCTGACTGCTCTACACTGTGATATGCATGTCCAGTTTTAGCAGAAGAGGTGTGAACGAAGGTTCCTGCTTTAGCTTTCTTTTCTTTTTTTTAAATAAAAGCCAAACATTCTGCCAGCTCTTAAATAAAGATGGAGACTAGCAATTAATTTGAAAGTGTAAGAAATAAGTTTCAAAGAAAAGAGATTTCCCCAAAATTAGAAATATCACCACTGACCTTTGCAATAGCAACAGCCTGCTGTGGATAATAGAGGGATGCACCAATCCCCATAAAACCCACTGGATACACCAGCCTCTTTATTTTTGAACCTGTTCCACAGAAGAAAAGTTCCGTTACAGTATGTATTATCCAGACACTTGGATTGCATTATCATTTAATTGCATATAAATTACCAGAGACTTTGCTGCATTACAGACATTTTACCACATGAGTTAGTCCAGGCCTATCACTTTCCTCAGACACATTACCACATTCAAGTGATATTTTAAAATTTCATTTGGATTTATTTTTATTAGTGCATTTCTGCCATGAAAATTACCCTATAGAACTGGGGGACTGTGATTTAACTTGAACCAGGAAGGGGTCTAGGACAGAAGTTTCATAAACCAGTTTGATCTAAATCAGTTAACCAAGTTTATCTTAAACCTATTTCAGCCATTTTGAAACTGGTTTACGTGCACTGAATGTCTGTTACACATTTAAACCAGTTTCTGATTACTTAAACCAGTTTATGTGCAACTTCTGTTCCTAGCCACGTGTTCATCTAGTCCAACTCCCTGCTTAAAGCAGGACGATCCCTAACTAGATCATCCAAGCCAAGACTTTGTCTAGCCAGGTCTTAAAAACCGCCAAGGATGGAGAGTCCACAACCTTTCTGGGTAACCTGTTAGTGCTTTACTACCCTCTGAGTGAGAAAATTCTTCCTAATATATGATCTAAACCTCCCCTGCTGCAACTTGAGACCATTGCTCATATCATTCAAATATCATCCAAAGTAATTTAGTCTGCTCTGTCTTATCACACACTACTAAAATCTATAGAAATTAGAATATTTTAAAATTCCCTTTCCTTGTAAAGTGTAAATATGCTCTAAGTAATTAAATGAATTACATAGAATTTTTATGCTGCAAAATACATATGAACTTGCTATACTTTAATTACAATTTACTCTTAAGTAGCTTTATGCAAAGATATGAGAACATGAAATAAATCAACTCTGCCAAGAACTGGCAAGGTTCTTTTAAAAGGTAATTTATACAGAAATGCACTTAATTTGCAATTGTTACAAATACCCATTAACTGAAAAGCTAAATGAGATTAAAAGAACATATTTACCTGCAATCATAAAAAACAAGTGGTTTCAAAAAAGCACCTACCTCTAGCAAAAAAGAGTCCAACAATTCCAGCAAACCCAATCACACCGAGTCTCGGATAGAATCCAGCAGGGGGATTTTTGAGAAATTCACAACCCTCTAGCAAGAATTCAAAACACATGTGTTTGCAATAAGGAACAACACCAAAAATAGTGACCATTTCAACTGTCATAACCTTTTAACATCTCCTTGCAAAGGTTTTGAAGTTTTTGCCCTCTTCTCCCGTGATAAGAAAATAAAACTAAACACATAGTGTTATTTTATTATTTGCCAATTCCTATAGGGAGTTTGATTTAGCTTCTAGATTGTTTCTTATATCCTGTATTTTCCTTGGCCCCAGCACTTCGACTAATCTTTGTAAGCAGCTCACTTAGCTCAAGCACTGCTTCACTGAAGTCAGTTCTGGCCACCCTCTCTAAGCAAGAGACCCAGCGGAAATCAGAGATCTAGAAAGAGATGACATGGATTAAAAACCCAGAAAGCTTTCCATATAGAGAAGGATGTTCAAAAGACTGGTACAGCTTAATTCAGAGAGACCCAGTCCTCCAATAAGCTCTAATGCGTAAACTTTGCACCTGTGAGAAGTCCCACCTGAACTCCTCTGTTAGGTGATACTTCACACTATGAACCATCATACAATTAAAAAAAACCAAAACCATACCTATTTTAGCAAAATATTTCTGAGCAGAGGGGGAGAGAGGGATGAACACAAAAAAGCCGAAAAATAATAAGGAAAAAAACAAAAACTTTGATCAACAAATCCTGAATGACAGTGGACTTTCTGTTGTTTCTGCAGACTGACTTACAGTGGCTGAACTACGGCTGAACTATGAGAAAATCTTTATGGCTCCTGTACAGTCCTGTTTAACAATGTTGCAGACATGCGTCACAAAGCTATTATTACTTTTGCACTGCTTGAAGACAGATGCAAATCTATAGTGTTAATGACTGAAAATGTAACAATGTTGCTCAAAGGAATTCTAACAAACTCTATAGCACAAACAGGAGAAAGAATTGAAATAGCTTTACCTACTTACATGGTACAAAGAACAATACTTATTGAACTTTCATGCCAATAGAAATTTTAAATGATAGACTTGCACTGTGATTTTTGTTGATAGTAAATACAATTTTAAGCCAATTTACCTCTGCCACGTTCAACAGTTTTTTCTACTTTGGGCATTGCTTTAGTGTAAAGATCCTAAACAAAAGAAGAAAACAAACAGAAAATTAGTGAAGTTTACATTATAACTATCAATTGCTAATAAACTTGGAAAAAAAAGTATAATTTCCATTCAGTTCACACACAATACCATACACATTTGGGTCTGTAATATTCAGCTGGAGATTTTTTTTTTAATGAAAAGAACAACAGATAAAATTAGGCACTGTTTCTGCACTGGTCATAAGCATCAGTAGAAAAAAAAAAAAAATGAGAAGAGCTGAAATATTTACATGATATTTACTGTTCTGGATTTATCCAGCCCTCCAAAATGACTCCACTTTTCCCCTTTTCCCTTCACTCACAATTTCTTGCTCACCAACTATTGCATTCCATATTAAAACACAGCATGTGTTTTCAAAATTAAGTTGAATTAAAAAACTGCAGATATAAGTATTTTGGAAATGGAGCAGAAAATACTGTATTTACTCAAATCCAAAACAAGGGTTTTTTCCCCCCCTCCATTCAGCATGGAGGCGGGGAGGCCTCTCGTCTTGGATTTGAGGACATAGGGTAGGGGAGTTGCTGCAGCTCCAACTCCAACACTAAGCCCGTCAGGACCAATCAGAGACAGAAGAGGTACCTGCCCTCCCCCACCCCACTGTCTACTTCCCTCAGCCTATCTCCTCCTGGCATGGAGATTATGCTTCCACCACTGCTGCTGAATGGAACCAGAGCTGTACTGGACAGCAAGCAGAGGGTGGGAGAGGGGGCAGGCAGAGGCTGCATGAGGCAGCTTGCTCCCCCTGCCTCATACTGCTGTTTTCCCCACTACAGCAGTGGAGGGGAGAGAGGGGGGCAGGAGAAGAAGGGACAACAACTGAATTTAGGATGATCCTCTGATAATTAGATTCTATATATGGAAAACTGTAAAAAAAATTATGTATTTTCTATAAACAGAATCTAATTACTGAGGGTCTCGTCTTGCATTTGAAGTAGTCTTGGATTTGGGCAAATACAATAGGTTTGCTTGGCTGCACATTAGCATCACACTGAGCTTACCTGGGGATCAACAGCAGAAATGTAGGTGCTCCAGTGCCTAAGAGTATTTGTTGGGTTGCAGGGTTAGCAAATCAGTAAGCAAGCACCAGCCCAAGTTAAGATATACAGAACAAACTTGCAACACCACTTGAACTAATTGTTTTTAGCTGCAGTGAAGCGAAAGCAGCAGATCAGGGGTGGCGAACTTGGGGCACAAGGAGCATGAAGCACATCAGATAGAAGACAGGCAGTACAACAGCAGACAGGGCTGGGAGCATTAGGCAGGGCAGCAAGCAGATAGCCGAGCAGCAGCAGACTACGTAGATAAAGTGACAGGAGTGGCACTTGGGGAGGGTGCAGGGCTAATTTGTAGCATGCCTGCTAAAAAGGCTAGCCATCACTACCCTAGATTAAGATAAGAGGCAAGGACAATATGTTTAGAATAACCTACTGACAGCAGTAGTTCAACTAAAATCTCTATTCTGAAGAACATAAAAGTGTGGTAGATGTATATTTATGCTTTATATAAAATTTATGAGGGTTGATTACCATTCAGAAGTCACTACATAAAAATAAGGTACCTCTGCCACCAGTTCCTCTCAATCAAAAACATGGCCAAAGTGGCCATCACTGCTATATTTTGTGTGCAGGTGGATTTCATAGGTACAGTGCTGTTTTGATTATACTTAACATATCAGACTGGGCCGCTAAGGGGAGACAGGTGAAAGAACACTGACTCCAAGATTGCTGACTGGGCTAAGCACTGGGCCCTTACAAGGTTGTAGCACAGTTCTGGGCAAGCACTGGCGCCTAGGTACCTAGGGAACCTTCCTGGCCACAATTCAGGTACCAGTTTTGAGGATCACACTCTAGAACTTAAGCATCTAAATGAGGGGTAGGCAAAATGCGGCTCAGGGCTGGATGTAGCCCGCTAAGCCATTCTATCCTGCCCGCAGGGCCCCTAAAAAATGTAGAAAATTAATATTAATCTGCCCTGAACTGCCTGTCACGTGGCCCTCGATGGCTTTCCGAAACTCAGTAAGCAGCCCTCAGCCCCAAAATAATTGCCTGTCCCTGATCTAAAAACTCTGCTTACCTCCTTTTTTAGGCCTGGGCCCTCAACCTAGTGCTTTCCCAAAGTGCTTTCAGATTTGCCCATTAAAACGCTTCAAGGGAGAGAGGATCATCACCTGACACCATAAACCAGCCGTCAACAACATAAAGGCCACCGGCTGGATCCAGGTTATGGGACGGCTGGATCCAGCACGCAGAGCCAGGGGCCTTCAGCAACATGTCAGTAACAAGGGAGCTTTGGTGGGGTTCTGGTTTCGGGACTGGGCAGTGAGGAGCCGTGTCTGCACTGCAGCTGGGGTGGCGGCGAGGTGAAGTTGCAGGAGGGGAAGGCCACAACTATGGTGGTGACAGCGATCATGAGGTTGGCTTGAAGTCCGATAAACACAAGACAGATTGTTTTGGCCTGTGGCTCTGAAAAGTTTCTAACCCCTGCTATTTGTGCTTGAATACATGAACAGATTTCCCACCAGAAGCTTAAGGCTCTCAGATTTCTAAATTTATCATTCAGAACATTTCAAATAATTTAATAAGCCTTTTATAAATAAGCCAGTTATTATTATACATTTGTTTTGACATATAAAGATTTATCTTTAACCAAATAAAAGTCACTAACTCACTCACTTGGACCCAAATTTAGCATGTTTTTGAGTA
The DNA here is from genome assembly GCF_001723895.1 of Crocodylus porosus. Taxonomy (NCBI): domain Eukaryota; kingdom Metazoa; phylum Chordata; order Crocodylia; family Crocodylidae; genus Crocodylus; species Crocodylus porosus. The sequence continues at coordinate 58,772,895 of NW_017728906.1, read as the reverse complement.
TGCGTGAAAAATCTAACAGAAAACATAGGAAAAATCTTTCCAGACATCAGTGTTTGGGATAGTTGCATATTATTTTAAATGTTATGAATATTGCAGTAATCTACTTTCTGATCCTTCTTTCCCTGCTAAAGGGTATAAAAGAAAATCTAAACTCAAAGTGGTGGTGAAGTGACAACACATAATTTTTAATTAAAGAACCCCTTAGCCCGGGAAGTCTCCTGCTTCCCGGGGGCCCGCATCCGAGACATTGCGGAGAGGATCCCGCAGCTCCTCCGGCCCACAGACCACTACCCCATGCTCCTTATTCATGTGGGCACCAATGA
>NW_017728906.1:58744687-58772561 GCF_001723895.1 Crocodylus porosus | reverse complement strand
GATTTCTAACTGGGGGCAGGGGGGAAGAAGGCAAAATTGTATAGCTTTTATATAAAACTGTGGTTACTGGAATAGAAGACAATCTCCCAAATATTATATTCTATATATAGAAAATGTATAAATGTATTATAATTTTCCAAGTATAGAATCTAATTATTGGAGTTCTGCCTTGAATTTGTTCCCCTAGCAATGCTACAGTATGGAAAACAAGTCTGAGGGGTCAGGTAGCCCTTTTGCTCTCTGCTTCTCCCCAGTTTTCCTCCAGCAGTTCCTACCCCCTTGCCTTACTTTCAGACCCTGTTTTCCCTGAGCACATGGAAGTGAGAAGTAAATTTGAAAACGATAGCTTTGAAATAAAAAGTGGCTGTAGCAATTTGCATGTCATATCCACGCATTTAGGTCAGTTGCAGCAATTCAAAAAAGGTAAGTTTTAGCACAGGTATAAATTTGGCACGTACTTATCTATGATATTAGTCCGAAACCAAAGGCTCTTGATTTGCCATGTAGTTCTTTGGGCTGGGCCCCACCAGAGTCAGCAGCATTTCAAGCCATGATGGCACCACAATTCAGCATGTGAGTGTACTCCAAATATACCCCACAAAGGATCCATGTGCTAATAAGCCCCCACTCATGATTGGAACTGGGTTTTCTTATCCTGAGTTCCGGGATGCTCCAAAAATATATATGCAGATGAGGCACAGGGCAACTTGGTCTATGACAGGCTGAGAGACAGGGTGACAAAGGAACTCTTCATGAACTGTTTGGGACCCTGTTTCATGATGTTTGCCATGCAGTTAAGGTTGGTGAAGAAATACAAATCATTGGAAATGGGAAAGGCATAGCTCAGCTATGGGAGTGAAGAGGAATGAAAAGCCTTTGCAGTGCTGTGGCACATGACAACTTGGAAAAAACCTGCAGTGAGGAGAAATGCACTTAATGGGCACAATTATGGGCACTTACACACATGCAGAGAGCCTACTATGACACACTGGAAATCCAGTGCGTCAGAGCAGACTTGGTTAATCGAGTCTACTGGAGCACATAAACTGACACGCTTTGGCAGCCTCACCCGTCATGCATATCAGTGGTGCAGCGCACCTCTGCACTGAGAAAATGGTGGCAATGCAATCTGAACTAAAACACATTTGATGTGCTTTAGTTCAAAGCGCACCACCACCATTTTCTCAGCTCAGAGGCATGTTGCTCTGCTGATACACATGCTCCTGACATGGTGCCGAGCACTTTTAATTAGCGTGGCTCACTAATTAAGAAGCACCCGGAGGTGTGTCAGAAGCACGTGTTAAAGTGCCCAAAATATCTTATTCAAATGGACTTCACCAATCTGTCCTTGTGGTAGTATCCCAGCCATGGATTTGGGGGGTATCTGAAGACTCAGGCTAAAGAGGCTGGGAGGCAGGATACTTGCCAGTGGTAGTACCACACAGACTTGTACAACTGAGCTGTGCTCAGCTGACAGAATTCAAAACTGATTTGGCTGAAACACAAAATTAAAAAATAAAATAAAAAAAACAATTTAGCAGGTTCCCATCAGTATGTTTGCCTGGCAAGGGAAATTCCATGATCCACTCGGCCAATCAAATCTAGTGACCCTGGGCAGGCTGACTCCTGTGAGCTTCCCCAAATGTACAAAACTCAATTGCACAATGTTGTGGTAATAGGGGACTGCATTCTTGCTTTCCCCGTGGCTTGCTCTTCAGCCTTTTGGCTAGGAGCAAGCAAGAATAGGAAGTATCCGAACCCCAAGGTCTCCAGGCTTCAGGCTTGCATTTAGGTTCCCTGCCATGGATTTGGGGACTACCAAAGGGAAACAGGATACTTGCCCAGTGGTACAGCCACACAAACTCAAACGATTGAGCTCTGCTCAGTCAAAATTTGGAACCTGCCTATTGGATTTGCCCAGTCAAACTCAGAACCAATTTGGCCCTTGAAACAAACTTTAAAAAAAAAAAAACAACACAAAAAAAGTTTATTTGCCCAATGTGGGCCATGTGTTTTATAGTAATGCTCAGTGTTGGCTGCATTTAGTCAACTTCATAATTGGCTTCTAATGCTGAATACATGCTGCTTTTGGCAGAAGTTTGATGATATTAGTGATATTTTCTTATATTTTCCCTCCGTGCCATCTTGTATTCCAGTAAATATGGTAAATACAAAATTTAATTTTTTGTTAAATAAATCATCCAAAGTGTCAAAGGGAAAAAAAAAGGACTTGACTTTTTGTTTCCAGAAACACCTATGACTAAAGCAATTACAATTTTGTACATTTTCTTTTAAGCAACTTATTTAATAGAAAGAAAAGTTTTAACATGCTACCAAAACAAAATTCTAGCTCAGCCAACCACTGAGCAATAGTCACTACCTCCCATATAGCATGAAGCTGTTATACCTGACACCTGGATGTATAGGGCTCCATAAAATGCCGTAGATGTGAAATTCCCTCCTCCAGTTGAGTTTGTGGGTCCTCCACATATTTAGATTCATGAGCTGGGGAGGAGTAGAGTGAAAGCTGTGAATATTAGCAAACAAAAGGTTAACAAAGTAGAATTGTCCAAGTAGGCCTTCAGTCTAGGGACAGAACAATTTGAGTGCCTACAGAACAAAATGTGAGGAACTAAGTGAACTATATATTACAGAAACATTTCTAATGATCATTCTGTTTACCAGTCCTGACGCTAGCTAGTCCAAGTCACATGTTTAGGCAGAGTATTACATTCTTGATGTCAAAAGAACAGTGTAACAGAAGTGTTTTCTGCTTCATCAGCAGTGCTAGTTCTCAGTATTTGTATTAAACACTAGGATATGGAAACAGCAATTAATCATTTTCTATACATACATAAATTAAAAATTCTAAGCAGTTCTTAACTCTAAACTAATATCTTAGATGCAGGCTGTGTATCTTGTTACTCAACAGCATTTTAGGTTTAAGAAAAACTGTTGAATGTCACATTTTTAACTGCAGTAGTAACAGATGGTAACAATCACATACTGTATTTTTTATTTGATGCTGTCATTCTTAACATCAGGCAAGACATATGTCTCTACTGTAACATTTACAATGTGAAGAATTTATCCTTAAACTTACTACGCTACTAAGAAAGCAAGATGTTTTTGATAATATCTTTTATTAGGCCAACTATGCAGTTGGGAGAGTTGCCTAAAAAACTTGCTGGAATTAAGATCTCCTCTGATCTCTCTCTCAACCACACAACTGGCCCATAAAAGATATTCATTAAAAAATCTTATTTCTTCCATATTCTCTGGACCACAGCGCTTACAGCATCACTATTCTACCAAACAACCCTCAAACTCAGAAGATAACACAATAGTATAGAAAACACAAACAATCCAATACATAACCTTAAATACAAGCTACAAAATTTTGGGATAGTCTATAAGGTATATTCTATTTGGTATATTCTTGTTATATTCTATAAGAATACAGATGCTTTAAATTATCATCAGCATGTTTTCTGATCCATGTTTTAAAATGCTGATAAAGTAATGATAAACAGGAACGATTACATTTTCTGAGTGACATGGAACATAAATATTCACTATAAATTCAGTTCCTCATTAGTACTTTCAAAGGTTATTTTGTGATGAAAATTGTTCAGGCTCAAGTTATTTAAAAAGAATTCTACTTTCAACAAGACTAAAAAGCCATTCTGCTTTCACAAATAAAATAGGTGACTTATAAAAAAAATAACTTATCAGTCCAAATGTTTGTAAAAAAATGCAACAGTATATGCAAGAAGCTGGACTTTTGATTTGAAATACGCATTGTACAGGCTGGAGTAGAATTGTTTATTTTTACAAGTAAGCAGTTACAGCAATAATTATCAATAAATCTCTGGGTTGGAGCTGAAGTCTTACAGACTTCAGGGGCTTTCAGGGTTCACCGAGATTTACTGTATAACTATCATATGCAGGGACCTACTTAAGTGGCAGACAGACAAAAGAATTTTCGCACCTTGGTCGCAGCACAAAAAGTTGATTTCACAGGCATTTCCCAGCAACCCCACCCTTGCTGCTGATTGGCAGAGAAGCCCCAAGGAGGAGGAGGAACAAGGGGGCAGCCACCTTCTTGACTGCTAGCTGCCCTTTGTTGGGCTCCACGCCCTTTTGCCAATTGGCAGAGAAGCCCCAGGGCGAGGTGGGGAAAGAGGGACAAGGGGGCAGCAGACATCTTGCCTGCTGGCTGCCCTTCATGCCACCTTGGCAGCCAGCAACTTCCCCTCCCGGGTGGGCTGGGGAGCCAGCCTATTATTTAACTTTTGTTTTTTTAGTTGATTTCACAGACAGTTCCAGATTTTACAGTTTCTACAAAATCTGCTAAATTAAATAGTAGGGATGCAAATGGTTAAATGTTTAAGCAATAAGTGCAGTGATAACCGGTTATAGCTTACCAGTTCTCTTTTAGCATGGGACAGGGCACTGTTCAGCAGGGAAGGAAATCTATGCAGTGCCCCAGCAGGAACAGAAAGGCAGTAAGGTAGGTGGGAGGGAGGAAGGAACAAAGAGGAGGGGAGGTGGGAGGGGAACCAGTACCTATAGCTAGGGTCTGTGGACCCCAGTGCAGCTGCCTGCAACCTCCCTGATGTCTGCCACCAGCAGCCCAGACTCCAGGCAGGCCCCTGTCATCCACCATGGAGCCCAGACTGCTCACAGCAAGCGAAAAGGAAACTGAAAGAGGTTGCACAGCTGTCCACAAAGCCGAGTTATTAGGTACAAGTCCCCCTTCCCCCTACTTGGCTGTCCACAAGGAAAGCAGCTCAGCTTCCTCACTGGGGAGTATGGAAGTCAGAGACCACCTGCCACAGGCCACAAGGGACCCAGTCCTGAATCCTGCTGTAGGCTGCGAGGGGCCTGGCAGGGGCAAGGTGGAGGTAAAGGTACATGAGGCAGCTCCCCTAGGCCTGTGACTCGGCCCCACAGTATACCACATCCACCCACCCCATCTGCACCAGAGCCCAGGCCCAGAGAAGACTCACCCATCTGCCCAGTTTGTCATGAGACTCAGCCCTGAGGAGCCACTGAGTCCCCACTGCACCTCGTGGGGCTGGAAGCACCCTGCTGGTACCAGGTCAAGCAGGGGTACCCTGCAGGCTGGGCTGGAATAGCCCCATGTGGGCCAGGCCAGGGGTTGCCATACCAACTAGTTGTTTAACCAGTATAATTACAACAGGTTAAATGAATATTTTTTAAATCAGTATTTACATCCCTATGAAGTAGGTCCCTAATCATATGCACTGCTTTTAGTAAGGCAACTATCAAGATGTATGAGTAAGTAAGGTAACCACAGATTGTTATTAACATAACTCATGACTGCCTTACTCTGCACCCTGCTTCCTTTATCACTCAGTTTTGTTAGTAGATAGGTCTTGATCTTGCAATGTAATTCTGCATTAAAGAAAGAGAGCCAGACTGTACAAGAAGGCTGAAAACTTTACATAGCAGAGACTGAGGCTCCTGGCAAGACATTCAGGATCTGATCGCAATGGGATCTGATCTGTGAACCCAACAATTGTGGAACATGCATGGCAGGAAATGTAGCTATGGGATCAGGGATCCAATTCAAATTGCATCCTATTGCCAGTGCAAGGGGATCCTGGGATCTCCCTGGACTAGCAACCTGGAGCCACAGGACTCCTATTGCTCCAAGCACTGGTTAGCTAAATTGGTGCTCCCAGCCATGGAAATGCAGCAGAGCCTTTGAAGGGCTCTGGTGAGCAACATTGCCTGGGAGGGCAAGTCAACTGACTGGTACTCCAAACCCCAGGGATTCACTAGCTTTGAAGGGCCCCAATACACTCCTGCAGCTGGGAGCACCATTTAGCTCAATTTAAGGAGTGGTGGGAAACAGCCAAATTACTGCACTGTATAACATTTTGTGGATTATTCCATTTTATCACACCATTACTTGCTTGAATGTGTAGTCAGGTTACTACTTAAGATGGGATTAATTGGTTAATCATGTCTTAAAAAGTCTGCTAGGGGCCTGAGTTTCAACTGTGAATGAATGATCGACCAACCTACCCACTCACCCACTATTTTCAAACAGACAGCTTTTTGCTTTTGCTGCTTGATTTGAGCATGGAAATGAAAGCCAACAGAATGTGTCATATAGGTAACAGTATGCCCTCTGGCCAAAAAACAAGAAAAGACATTAGGAATATTAGAATGTGGTTTTCTTCCCCCTGTGATAAAAAAACTGCCTATTTTATGAAGAATACAGAATTGAGGTTTTCATATATAAAAAATAATTTTGCATGTGGAAAAAAAAAAAATCAGAAGCTGTTACACAGCAAAATAAAAGCAGAGCATGTGACTTTTTCTAGTGTTAGGAGGGAAAAAAAACCATAGCAATTTTAGTTTAGCTGTTTCTTTTTTCTCGTAATAAAAAAAGGTCTTTTTTCCCTTTCATAAAAAAAGTGACCTCCATCTATCCGACACATTCTACTTAATCTGCTTTTCAAACTTTACACCAAAATTAGCAGAGCATCACAGTTCCAACCAGAATAGCAAGGACTCACCTCATCAACTTTTAGCAACTCCTTTTTAGGTCTTTTCCTCTCGGGGGATGAAGCATACACCTGTAGAGAGAGCAGGCTCAGGCTGGCAGGGGCAGCCCCCAGTTGAATTACCTAGAAAAACCACAAAAAGAGTAAACAATTTTATGGACTACGTAGAAACACATTTAAACTCTTTTCTCCACAGCTCTTTGTATGGATGCAGATGTAAATCTAAAGTCATGACAAGGTTCAAGTTAACACTCCTTCTCATGAGGGGAAGTGCAATAAAGAATATACTAAACTGAAAAAGCTACAATGAAAACAGAAACATGTAATGTAGAATTGACAGAGACATAACAGGAAAGAATGCATATTCTCCCATCTTCACCTCACAAGATGTTCTACCCTTTCTCATCTAAATTGAGAATTATGCCCTTATTTGCAGTTAGAGATATTACATTCCTAAATTCACACTCTGCCTCATTTCACTGAGGTGCCTACCCCACAGTGTTAGGGACAGACAGCAATTCAGTTTCCTCTGAAAAACAGAGAACTGAGAATTTGGGCCCAACATCCCACCAGTGTCCATCACTTTCACATGGGAGTCTTAAATTACAGTGCTACAGAGGGAACACCGGTAACCTCAAGTAAGAAGGAAAAATGATGCTGCTTTTGAACACTTACTGGTTCTGATCATAAAAACCAGACCACTACATGGATGATACATCATCCTTCTCATTTTAAGGGTCTGGGCTGAAATGCATCTTCTTTGTAGACTGAGGAGAATGAAGTGTTTAATACCAAAAAGAATGCAACCCTAGGTACTCAAGATGACTGACTTCAATACACTACAGCAAGGAACACAATTTTCCAACAGATACTTGTTACACTGAAAACAGGTATAATATAGAAAATACAGTTAAAACATATTAGAACAGTAAGGTGGTAGAATAAACTCCCCAGGAAAATTTTGAAATCTCCTTCACAGGAGGTTTTCAAGAGGAGGCTGGGGTTGGTCAGGGATGATTTAGGATTAGCATTCCTGATGGGGTTTGGGCCAGATGATCCTCAAGGCCTTCTCCAACCTTATGTTTCTCTGAGTCCTTCATTACTCTTGGAAGACGACGATATGGAACTCAGAGTTGCACTGGTCTGAATAAAAACATTCTGTTGTACCATCTTAGTTAAACCAGTAATAACTCAATTTAATAACTGTGACAGACAGTTGTTAAATTGTTAGACATTTAATGACCACGCGATCAGACTACATTTATTGCACACACTGCATTGTTTACAAACCAAATAATTACAGAGATGGAGTGCTACTGAGGACTCTAAGTTTGAAGGATTTTTAACAAAAATTTGTGCTGTTTTTTAATTTAGATTTCAGATAAAGAATCAAACTGTTATATGCAATGCCCACAGTGGGAACTGTATAAGTCTCACAACCTTCTTTTCTCTGCCATGTGATCAGAACTGGCTGACAGTACCAAATTAGGATACAATCAGTTCAGCAGAGGGGAGAGAGAGCAAGGCAGATTGGGAAGAGATGCTGAACAGGAAACAAGCTGTGTGCTGAAAGACTCTTTCCTACATTTGTTCATCTCTCATAAACTAGAGTTGCAGCATACTAAAATGAATGCCATCCACAAGACAGGGCTCTTTAAGAGGAAGACGTGCATAATGAACCTATAGGTGAACCTTGCCCACTGAATTTTGTTATCCTCTAATGCAAGACAAGGATTTTTTTTTAAGTGATCTCTTTTTATTTGACCCAGAGTGAGGTTGAGAGAAAGTTGGACAAGCTTTCAAACATAAGGTATTCTGACCCAATGAAGAATGCTTTGCATTCAAAAGCTTGTCTAACTCTATCCCAACCATGCAATTGATCTAATAAGAGAGATCGCCATCTGGTGGTATTTTATTTAAATCATGGAAATGTGGATTTGGGGTTACTTTTTTTTTAAACCGAAAATTGGGGATTTTTTTTAATCAGAGAAAACCTGGATATCACCCACAAAAAAAATCTTGTCTCTCTCATAATTCTTGGACCATGACAACTACAACTTCATTCCAACACTACCTGTACCCCAATATATCAAAAAACGCAAATTGGTGAAAGTTTCTAATAATACTCACTTCTGTGCCAAGAAACATCACATGTGAATGAGCTTGTGGGTTTTTACAAAGTTGTTAAGAATTTAAAATTGGAGAAGGCTAAAAAAATAGTTACTCAAAATAAAAATGGTGTCTTGGTCATTACTGCTGCGTACTGCAGTTCAGTATAAAACAATGCATTAGTTAGAACCATTAACTATTTGAGATCAAGCCAAGATATGGCTAACTTTGAATTAAAAAAAATGTTGCTTGAACTGACAATAAGTCTTTACATATACTGAGGCCTTGATAAAGAATGCAAATGAAGATGCCCAATACTAACAGGATACAGACCTTTGTTTTCTCTGGGCTGCTCAGATTGTAGGTTTACTTCACTGCAAATCTATCCTGCAATTGAGCAGGCAAAAAGTCCAAAACACACTTTCATTTTCCAAATACACTTTAAATGTTTATAATGTCAAGAATAAAAACTCTGCTGACTAGGATTTTCCCCTATTACTTCAATGAACAGTTTAAATAATATTAACTAAGTTTCACATAAAATAGTAAGTATTAAACTATAAGCAGTTTAGTAGCTTGTACCTACTAAACATGGACTCCACAAACATTCACATATGAGACTCCAGGAATAATCTTCTAGGGACAAGTGAAGAATTGTGTGTCAAATAATTTCTCCATGTAAAATAGAAACATGCTAAAAACAAGTTTGTGTGTCAATGTGTGGGCAGTTTCTTTAAGTCTGCAATCCAATCTACTCCATTACAAAACCATCATTTTTAAAAATGTTTTGTCACATTCATGTTCTGATAGATAATCTCTGTATACTAAAAGGAATTGATCTACTATGCTGTGTTAAGCAGCAGCAAAGTTAAAAAAGAATCAAAACAAAATTTGAATTCAGGTAGCTTTGTTACTAATTTTACTGGAGAATGTTTTCCTAGTAAAAATACATTCCAGACTCTCTCTTACCACACAAAAAATAAAAATCTAGAACAAAAATAGGTTTAGTACACACAACACATGCACGTTATAAGGCCTTTAAACAAACTCTAATACAGCAATGGAAACAAAAGCACTACTTCTTATACTGGTAAGAAACTACGTAACTGTCACCAATGGGTTATGTCTAACATACTATATAATCAGTTCTTACCATCACAGGAAAAATTTCATTTAAGTTTCCCAAAATGTTGATATTTTTTAGGGATACATAAAGACTGGAGCTGGCGCACAGGGCTGGTTGGGGTCAAGGTGGTCCAGGGCAGGCACTCGTGAAGTGCTCATGCTGGACATGCCCTGTGTGCTGATTCTGGCGCTTGGGGCCTATCTGTGGGTCTTATCCAGCCCACAGACTGGTCCAGTGCCCCTCACTCAACCCTCGGGGCCAGACAAGTTTGATCCCTGCTATACCCCAATAGATTTTATATGCAGATTAAAAAAAAAAAATCTCACCAGTGATTTAAAGTCGTTATACACATTATAGAAAACATGAATTATTTTAAAATGTGACTAATTCTTTTAGGATCTCAGTTCATTATAGACAAAAACAAATCAATTCTCAAATTAAAAATATATTCTCATGGAACTGTCTCTTCTTCGTTCCACAGCTGTTCAAATGGATACCAAAAAAGGACTAAAGGGAGAAGTTCTCTCTAGGCAATCATTTGTGTTTGAATAGCTGAAAAGAATGACCAACAAAACAAAACAGAGTTCAGTTTTATCTACAGACAACAGGGTAGCTGGCAAACTATTAATAAACCAGTGAGAAAAAGAACAAAATATTTCATCTTCCATTATCTCATTTTATCTTCCTCCTCTTCTCAAAATAACTACCATATTTACTTGATTCCAAGAAGATGTTTTTCCTCCCATTTAACATGGGAGGGAGGGAGGGAAGCTCCCCATCTTGGAATAGTCTAAGGTGGGGGCCAGGCAGCTGCTAGAGCTCCAACAACCTCAGGTGTGTACCCCCCTCAGTCTCCTCCTCTTCTGCAGCCTTTGATCCCCTTGCAGCATTGCCCCCCCCATCCCTCTACTGCAAAAACTCTGCCTTCCACCACACCATATCCCCATTACTCCAGCTCCAGCCCTGCACCCAGGGGGCGGCATTTTCTCTGGCCCCAGTCAAACCCTGCAGCAGTGGTCTACAGGGCCAGTCTGGGGCTGAAGTAAACACAGGCTCCGTGTCCTGGGTTGCAGTGGGGATAGAGCTGGAGTGATAAGTGTGTGCGTGTAGCAGGGGAGAAGACGCAAGACTGCAGGGGAGCAGGTAGTGGGCAGGCCAAGTGGTGGGGGTGGCCAGGCAGCAGAAGGCAAGATGTGGGGGGACAAGAGGCATGGGTCAAGCCCCCTTGCTAGCTCTACCCATCTCCTGCCCATTCACTGCCTGCCCTCCTATCACCCTTCCTACTGCTCTGCCACTGCTTTCTTTGCTGCAACAGTGGGGGTGACAAATTTCAGATGACCCTCCAATAATCAGATTCTGTACATGGTAAATTATAACAAGTTCATAAAATTTTGATGTATAGACTCTAATTATTGGGGGAAAGATAATCTTAAATTCAAGGTTATCTTGGATTCAGGTAAACCTGGTATTTAAGAACTCATACAGAAGAATTAATGCTATTGTTCCTCAAGATTAATAGAAAAAAAAAAAAAAAAAAGGAAAAAAGGAGGTAAGGGATTAATTGAAGTGTTCTCTGAGATTTCCTATATCTAAACTACCTAGATGATTAAAAGGGTTTATTGTTGCTACTGATACTTTGTCATAAATGGAAAAACAAAGCACTTTCATAATGAAAGGCAGTCGCCATCCCAGTACACACAGCAGCTTTTATTCTCGCCTACACCCTGGGGCTCTCCCAATTCAATAGAGTACAAAATGTCAACAATAAATAGACAGGCATTCCCTATGTCTGAGCCCTGAAGTTGGTCGATCCTGCCCACCACAATAAGCCTACCCTTGATGACAATATTGAGATAGCAATAACATGGCAATAGTAGGTAGGAAGCCCTATAATAACTAAAGTCTCACACAAAGCCTTGATTTCAACAGTCTGCACCTTCAGCAACCAGTAGTACAAGAAAAACCCAACCAAAACAAAAATCTGAGTTCAATTCCTACTTAATAGAATACTATGCAAGGACCTATTATAAGAGCAGGTTCCATATTAGACCAAAAATACTCTAATCTGCTTCTAAGCCTTCAAATATGAAAGAACAATGAAAGTGCGAAAATGAAATTCCTCTTTCCTAACTGTCCTTTTTCATTTGACAAAGCTCCTATTTTAATTATGGTAAAACCAGTAGTGCTGCTTAAACCTGGTAAAATCTAGACTGCCTAGGGAAACTGGAAATATCCATCACTGGAGGTGTTCAAGAGGCTGGGCAGGCATTGGTCAGGGATGATCTAGGCGTTCCTCTGCCTGTTCTACCACAGCAGGGGCAGGCAATTATTTTGGGCAGAGGGCTACTTACTGAATTTTGGCAAGCCATCAAGGGCTGTATGACAGGCAGCACAGGGCAGATAAATATTAATTTAATTTTTTGGGGCCCCATGGGCCAGACAGAATGGTCTGGTGGGCTGCATCTGGCCCACAGGCCACATTTAGCCCACCCCTGTACCACGGGTATTTCCCATTCCTCTGGGGTTTGCTGGTTGCTGCATGGGGGCAGGAGGGATTTTTTTTCTACTCCTGCCACCCAATGTTTCTGAGGAAAATGTAGTGTTGGTTGCAGCCAAGGCTAGGGATTTTGAGGAGGGTGTGCCAGTGCTCCTGCTAGGACCTGAACCTGGAGGTTCCTGGCTAGAGGGTCTTGTCCCTCCACTCAGGATCAGACTGATTGTAATATTTTAGGTTGGCATGAACTGGGGGGGGGGTTGCCTTTCTCTGTAGTAGGGGGAGATGTGGCTTTCTTCCTGGGACTTATCAGGCAGATTTTAAGAACTTACCAGCAAGATGTCAGCTGCCATGATACCCCTGCCCACCCCCGCAAACCTCCCCAGAAGATTAGGGTGTTACCTGTGTAGTTCTGTTAGGTTAAATGGTGTTGCTACAGGTTACCTTTTAAACATTTTAAATCTGTGAAATATTATGCTGTCATAAAGTTAAAAGTTTCAGAGCAGTCACAGGTTACTGCTTAATGTCATCTCAGACTTCCACAACTGTGACTTGCCACCAGAGGGCCTGGTGAGCATTGGGCACAGATAAGGGCCAAGACCAGGGGTGGGCAATTATTTTGGGCAGAGGGTAGCTTACTGAGTTTCGGCAAGCCATCGAGGACCACATGACAGGCAGCCCAGGGCAGATTAAAATATTAATTTTCTAAATTTTTTAGGGGGGCTGGGGACAGGCCGCATTTTGCCCACCCCTAGCCAAGACTATTCCTGCCCTGAGGTGGAAGGTGTGTGCATGGGTGGGTGGCAAAGGCCAGGACTCTATTCTGCCTTTGAAGCTTGCCTGTTCCTTGCCTCCATCCTTAGCAGCAGAAGCCAAGACAAAGTCAAGAGCGGGAGTAGACAAATCTTGAAAATATGTTGGGGTAACAGGAGAACATAAAGAAAAAAGGAGTGAAAAAATAATTAAAAAAATTAAAGGGCCAAAATCTTACAGATATCGATGAATTTGGATTGGGTGGGGATGGGGCTGAGGGGGAGAAGAGGAGAGCTGACTTAGGGGCAGCCAAGGTCCTGCTGGCTGGGATGGAAAAGTTGTGTCGCTGGGAAAGAACAGGAACAGCCAAGACACAAGGTTGAGAACCAGCATGCCTAGTGTATGGCATAGATCAGAGTGGAGCTGAGAAACAGAGTTTGTGGGCCCAAGAAAACAGGAGCGATAAAGCAGCTAGCCAGCAGCAACAGGGGGGGGGGGGGTGAGAGCAGGGCAGCTGTGCCTCATTTTCCCCATGCCAGCCATGGAATCAGCTTCACCTTGGTCTGCTTAAAAAACTCTTGAATGTTATATAAAGTGTTTCTATGTAATTATTTTAAAGCATTTTTATTTAAAAGATTGTCAAGTGGATAGGCCAATAAAAAGTAATCAGATTGTTTAGTTCTGAAGAAAAAGAGTATAGAGCAAGGGTTGAGAAAGCAAACAATAGGTGATATAGGAAAGACAAATTTGGTGCTTTCCATAAAACAAGAACAAAGTTACAGTCAGGTGAAACTGAACACACAAAATGATTTAATGCATCAAGCAACTAGCCTGTTAAAGTTTTCTCCTAGGTAAGTTGTTTTGTTTTTAAAAACCTCATGAAAACAAAAAGTTATATTAAACAGAAAAAGGTCTTGTATGTAAAAAAGCTTTATGATTGCTCAGAGCTCCAGTATGAAACTAGCGAGGGGTCTGCCCAAAGTCTCTGGGTTAGGATCAGATGAGACAGCAGCAAGGGTAATGTTGTGGTGGGGGTCTGCTATAGGCCACCAGACCTGGAGGAAGTAGTAGATGAGGCTCTCTTCAGATAACTAGTGGAAATTTCCCAACCACAGGCCCTTGTTCTCATGGGGGATTTCAATAACTCTGACATCTGCTGGGAAGGGAATCCAGGAAGTTTTTAAGCGAGTGTTGGGGCCAACTCTCTTGTACAAATGTTGGAGAGACCAACTAGAGGCCATACTCTTCATCATCTGCTGCTCAAACAGGCAAGAATTGGTGGGGAAAGTAGTAGTGGACAGCAATGTGGGCAACAGCAACCACGAGAAGATCCTGAGAAAAGGAAGAATGGAGAGCAGCAAAATAAGGACCCAGCACTTCAAAAAAAGCAGACTTTGACTTGCTCAGGGAACTTATGGGCAGGATCCTCCGGGAAGCCATTCTGAGGGGGGAGAGGAGTCCAGGAGAGCCAGCTGTACTTGAAAGATTTACTGAGAGTGCAAGAACAAACCATCCTGATGTGCAGGAAGACTAGCAAGAATGGCAGCAGACCAGCTTGGCTTAGTAAGGAACTCTCTAGTAAGCTATATCACAAAAAGAAAGTTTATAAGAGTGGAAACTTGGACAAACAACTAGGGAGGAGTATGAGTATTGCTCAGGCATGCAGGGATGAAGTCTTGAAGGCCAAAGCACAATTGGAGTTGCAGCCAGCAAAGGATGTAAAAAGTAACAAGGATTTCTACAAGTACATCAGCAACAAGAGGAAGTTTAAGGAAAATGGGGGAGGACTGGAAAAGCGTAAATATAGTGCTCATCTTTAAGAAAGGGAAGAAGGAGGATCCAGGGAACTACAGATCAGTCAGACTCATTTCAGTCCCTGGAAAAATCATGGAGCAGATCCTCAAGGAATGCATTTCTAAGCACTTGGAGGAAAAGGTGATTAGGAACAGTCAGCATGGATCCACCACATTGCCTTCTATAATGAGATGACTGGTTCTGTGGATGTGGGAAGACCAAGGGCTGGGGGGGGGGGGGCCGTAGTAAATACACTAGAGGATTGGGTGAGGATTCAGAGAGACCTAGACAAATCGGAGGATTGAACCAAAAGAAATCTCATGAGGTCCAATAAGGACAAGTGCAATGTCCTGAAATTAGGATGGAACAATCCCATGCACTGGTACAGGCTGGGGACCAATTGGCTAAGCAGCAGTTCTGCAGAAAAGGGCTTGGCGATTACAGTGGACAGTCAAAGATGAGCCAGCAGCATGCCCTTGTTGCCAAAAAAGCTAATGGCATACTGGGCTGCATTTGGTAGGAACACTGCCAGCAGATTGAAGGAACTGATTATTCCCCTCTGCTCAGCACTGGTGAGGACGCAACTGGAGTCCTGTGTCCAGTTTTGCACCCCCCGCTACAGAAAGGGTGTGGACAAATTGGAGAGAGTCCAACAGAAGGCAACAAAAACGGTGAGGGGGCTGGGGCACATGGAGAGACTGAGAGGGGATTTAATAGCAGCCTTCAACTATTTGAGGGGGGCTCAAAAGAGGATGGAGTTAGACCAGGGGTTTTCAACCTGGGGGTACTTTGGAAGGCCCCAGGGGGTATGCAGCAGCAGTGTGGAAAAGCCGGCAGCACTTCCATTTTCACTGCTGTGTGCTGTACAGGGCTCCCTGCTGGGGACCACCCCCTTGCTCCTCTACTGGCAGTAAGGGTTCTGCCTGCTTCTTGACTGGCCACTGGAGGTACCCCAACCAATAAAGATTGAAAACCCCTGAGCTAGACTGTTCTCAGTGGTGACAGTTGGCACAGAACGAGGAGCAATGGTCTCAAGTTGCAACAAGAGAAGTTTAGATTAGATATTAGGAAAAGCTCTCACTAGGAGAGTAGCAAAACACTGGGACATGTTACTCAGAGAGGTGATGGAAGCTGAATCCTTGGTTTTTAAGGCCTGGCTTGACAAAGCCTTGGCTGGGATGACCTAGTTGGGGATGGTCCTGCTTTGGGCACAGGGTTAGATTAGATCTCCAGAGGTCCTTTCCAAACGTCAATTTCTATGATTCAATCCAACCCACGGGACCCTCAGCTCCCTGGTCAGCACACCATGGATGGCACAACCTCGCAGGTTGATTCTGGACTGTGCTGGGGTCGAGCACCCAATTTAAAGCCTTACAGAAAACAAAAACAGCCCGATTCTCCCTGCCGCCCCTCAACCCGAGCAAGGGCCGCACACCCAACACGCAGCGCTGGATCTGCAAGCTCACACACCTGCCCTGGGCAGCCACCAGGTCAGGGCTGCGGAGCTTGGCAGGGGCTGTGGCGCCGCCTGCGGGCAGAAGCTGCCGGGCCCCAGGAATGTACCGCCCCCACCTTGCAGCGCGCAGGCGCACACAACGCCACATCCTCCCGACCGCCTTTACTGCCACGCGGGGGAGCGGCGAGAACCCACAGCACCACAGTCGGGGGCAGAAGGGGAGAGCCCTCCAGCAGGCCAGGAAAGAACGGGGCCCACACGCGACCCCCACCTCACGCCTATGGTGCGAGAGGGAGAGGAGGGGAGAGCCGCTCTTATACCCCGCAGGAGCAGGAGGAGGCGGCGGCGGCCGGTCCTCACCTTGAACATGATGTTAGCGGCAGCGCCCCACCTTCCAGAGCCGCGCGTCGCCGGGCTATGACGCTACACGCCAGCGCCCTACGGAAGCGCGCGCAGGCAGGAGGGGGCGGGGCGATGCCGTCCGCGCGTCGCGGTCTCCAGGCAGCCGGGGGGGCGAGGCCTACGGGTGTCCCAAAGCGACGCGCGTGGGTGCGTGAGTGACGCGTGTGTCCTCGCAGGGCGGCGCTGGCGCTGGCGGAGAGGGCGGCCCGCACGGTGCAGCGGGCCTGGTGGCGCTACCTGGCGCGGCGGCTGTTCCGGCTCCTCACCCGCGCCGTGCGGGCCGCGGTAGGTCAGAGCTGGGGGGGGGGGGGCGGCCACGCCCATGCCCATGCTCCCTCCCCTCCCGCTGTGAGGGGCGGTAACGGCTGGCGCGATGGAAGGCGCTGAAGATGCCAGCAGGCCCTGCTGACGTGCTGAGGGGCGGAGCCGGCCCCAAGCGCGCCCTTGGTCGGGGTTCCAAGGACTGGAGGGTGGCTGGTCCTGTCCCGGACAAAGCTCGTGGGCTACAGCCTTTTATTACACCAACTAAAGAGTAGTAAAAGGAAAAAAAAATCTTTGCAAGCTTTCAGGTCCAGACCCCCTTGGTCAGTGTGAGGAGAATTAAGATTGTGGAGCTGTTATACTCATCAGGCTGACGAAACCCTGCAAAGAAAGACATTATTTTTGCTACTGCTTGGTTGGTGTAATAAGAGATTGCCTCTAGCGCAAGAATTTTTTCTGCTTTTTCCTTAGCTCAACACAGCTACAACGTAAGTGCCCTGGGAAAGGCCTGCCCGTCTTCTGCTGCCTTTTTCTTTCTTCTGCCTCTGGTATGCCAGCCCTGCAGCCCCAGAGGCTAGTGCAGGCAGTAGGGGAGCTCCCACTTTGATGTGGAACATCCTATGGGGCAGGGGCACAGACTGGGGGACAAAAGGAGGGGGCAGATCACAGGTAAATAAATGTCAGCACTGTGGTAACATATGCTCCCCCACACACCAGAGGAAGGGCCCCCAAAAAAGCCCCTATAGAGTGCTCAAAAAGCAGCCAGCAGGTGCCCCCGACCCTGAGTCCAGCTCCTTCAGTCCATAGTCCTGGCTGACTGAGCCAGTGAGATCTCCAGCTCCACTCTGCACTCCTGCGTAGGGCTAACAATGTTACCAGGTCTTAATTATGAAAATATCTTATTGGAAGCTCAAAATTATCATATTTCCTGAAAAACTATCATACACTAAAAAAACATGCAAGTAAGTATGCAAAAATATGCAGATAACTTTATTTACTTTATATTCCTCACTATAACTAGCCAGTGAGAACTGGGTCATCAAAGTTGAAACATTTCTTTATTTCCAGGCAAAGACATGACAAAGTGCTGACAGCAAGCCCAAAAGCCAGTTAAGACTCCCTGGGAGTAACTTGGGTTTTGCATATGCTGCATCAATCAACAGCCTCAAAAATTATCATACATTTTGAACACAGACTCTTCCCCTGACTCCAGCCTCAAGTTTCCCTTTCCTTTTCCCCTTGACCCCCAGCCCTTGTGGGTTTCTGGGAGTTGGAGTCCAAATTAGCAGACATCACCGTTGTGCAGACTACCTGCTGTTCCACCTGCTGTTAGGCACATTACAGTCACATGACACCAGCTTCACTTAACACCTTTTCCCATCTTTACCTTGTCTTACACCTGCTGGACTGGTGACTGGCTTTCACACAGCTTGCCATAACCATAATGTTCTTATCTGTGGGATTTTATTTTGCTGATGCAGCAGCAGCTCTGCAGAAAAGGACCTGGGGTTGACAGTGGACAACAGGCCAAATATGAGCCAACAGTGTGCCCTTGTTGCCAAGAAGGCTAACAGCATCCTGGACTGCATTGATAGGAGTGTTATCAGCAGATTGGGGGAAGTGATTATTCCCTTCTATTCAGCACTGTGTCCAGTTTTGGACTCTTCACTAGAGAAAGGATGTGGACAGAATTGGAGCGAGTCCATCAGAAGGCAATGGAAATGATTAGAGGGCTGAGTAACATGACTTAGAAAGAGAGGCTGAGGGAACTGGTCTTATTTAGTCTGGAGAAGGGAAGACTGAGGACGGATTTAACAACAGCCTTCAAGTACCTGAATGGGGGTTACAAGGAGGATGGACTTGCCCAGGGGTGGGCAAAATCTGGCCCATGGGCCAGATCAGGCCATGGCAGACTCCACTTCCCAGTAGCCCCTGCCCATGTCACTGCAGCCGGTTTCCATAGAGACTCCAGCAGCAGTGAGGCCATGACAGCATGGGATCAGAGTTTTCTTGGAGACCAGCCCAAGCAGTGCTGGCGGGGCATGCGTCTAGGCAGGGAGCTGCTCTGGGGCCAGGATCTTGTGGCAGTGACAGCACAGCCCAGAGCTGGGGCAGAGCTGCAATATGCTGCCCACATTCCCCAAGCAGGGGCGTGTGGGCAGCGAATCACAGCTCTGCCCTGGCAGGGCATGCGGGCAACAGATCATAGCTTTGCTCTGTCCTGATTCTGGAACACTGTCACTGCTGCAAAATCCTGGACCCAGAGCAGCTCCCTGCCCAGCCACATACCCTGCCAGCACTGCTTGGGCCAGTTTCCATGGAAACGGTGGGACCTGTGCCATCACAGCCCCGCTGCTTCTGAGGTCCCCATGGAAATCAGCCATAGTGACACAGGCAGGGGCTGCTGGGAAATGGAGTCTGGCCAGATCCACCATTTTGGCCACTACTAAACTAAGCTGTTCTCAATGGTGGCAGATGACAGAACAAGGAGTAATGTTCTCAAATTTCAGCAAGGGAAGTTTAAGTTAGAAGTTAGAAAAAACTCTCATCAAGAGTATAGTAAAACACTCAAACTGAATATCCCAGGGAAGTTGTAGAACCTGTAGAAAATTGGGTTTTTAAGACCCAGTTAGACAAAGCCTTGGTTGGGATAAGATAGTTGGGGATGGTCATGCTTTGAGCAGGGGTTAGACTAGAGGAGGTCCTTTCCAGCCCTCATTTTCTATGATTCTATACAGCAGTCACTGGAATTTGACTCTGGGTACCTCTCAGCCATCTGGCTATACCAGGAAGGGCTAAGTTAAGAAAAATGCTGTCCTTCAGAGGAAGACAGGCACTTGCCGGAGAAGGGCCCTGGGCCCCAAGAGGCCAGGTTGTCAGCCCCCATTGCTCTAGAGTGAAACAGAGCTGTGCTGGAACTGTCACAGCTGCACCATTGCTCTCAGAAACAAGCTCCAGAGCCAGACAAGGCTCCTTGTTTTCTGCTTCTTTCTAGTCCTTCATCCATATCTGTTACACTAAACAGAACACTTCCCCTTTTGGCCTCCCACTGTGTTGTTGCTCCAATAGGCGGAGGAAAAGGTTGTAGTATACAGGGAACAGATTGAAGAGAGATGCAGAGGGAAGGGGATGAGAATCATGATAGCTGTAGCAGAGATTGGAAAACTAGAAAGAGAGAGACGGTGATGAACACCTAATCCAGCTTGAGTAATTCTTATGAACAAAAGGAGGGACTAAAATAGCACATGAGATGTATTGCCTTATGTTTCCATAAAACACATCTAAAATGATCAAGTGAATATTAAAATCTTTGAAAATGAAGAGGGAAGGCAAAAACATACATGTAAATAGATTAAAAAGACTGCCATGGTTCCCCCCTTTTACCTGTGACACGTGAATCCAAATGACCACTCTGAACTCCCCTGTGACACAAGGATCTGAACTGTGTGACAGCAGGAACCCATACTGTTCAAATGTATTGAAAAACATCTGCATATCTTTCAGGAGTGTTGTGTTACACATGAAATTGTGAAAAGGGTGAGCCCTCTGGAAGCTGAACTTATAAAAGATCCTAGTATGCAGTACAAAGTTAGATTCAGGTAAGTAGATACACTTTATTTACTTCAATCCAGTGTCTCGTGTGACCAGCTACAGGCCTCTGAGAGAGGAGTTAGATAACTTGTCTAACTGGGGACAGTATTGTTAAAACAGTGGTTGGTTTTATGCATCTCAGATAGTTGCACACACCCAACGTACACTTTAGAAAGTGTAGCTCTTTTTTCTTTTAACGTTTCCCATCATTCTCCCTAGCCTTCCACTTTTTTTACCTAAAGCCTTGAGTTGAATTTTTTTCCATCCCAAGTTAAGTCCTGAGATTCTTCAGTAGAGCCTAGGATGTTGGACTTCCAGTTTACTTGGATGGTGTTACATTTAATGCAGACCCCTGTGCCTCCAGTATAAAAGATCCATAAATACGTTTTATTCTTTAGCTTGTGCTTCCTTGGTATTTAGAGCTTTGTTGGAGACTTGGTTTCAGGCCAAGCCACACAAAAGGAGGTTCCCTTTCAGTTTAATCCATAATACATTTGCTTTTCATACTGTCAGTTAATTAACATTTTTGTTTATTTCTTCAGATTTGCAGGCCATGAGTTTCCACCTTTCATTGTTTTTAAGATTTTTCACCACACTGAAGGCCGAGGCAGCAAATACATCAGTGGGAAAAGAATAATAATTCCATCGAGTGAGGCAAGTTATTGAATGCCCACGTATGATCATTTTCTGTTCAGCTTCTTCCTTCTGAACTTTTGTTCGGTAAACAGTCTGATCTTCTTACTTATCCTTGAAAATTGAAAAACATGCATCTCCACATCAAACAAAGATCTGTTGAGTTCAATAAACACCATTACATTTCATTTAGCAAAGAAGCTGTTTTTTTCAGCTTAATACACAAACATTTTGAACATCTTTGTCTGAATTATTGTGTGGATTAATCAATCACCTATTTATACATCTTTAAAACAAATCTTCCCCTCTACCATCTGAGTTCACAGAATTGGTCCAAATAGATTAGGATTTTGTGGTATTCTTGGATTGAATTTTGGGGAACTCAAGATCACAGGGCCCAAAATATTCTTTTAATTCACTTTCATGGGAGTTGGGTTCAGTTGACAGAGAAATTGTTGCATAGAGAATGGTTAGTCTCTCTGAGACCATCTGCTGATTGAATCTGAACTCACTATTGGCCCCAGAGCAGGCTGCTTATCTCAGCTTCCAATTAGAAGCAGTTCTGCAATGGGGACTAGTAAACAAAAGGAAGAGAGGGTTTCAGGACAGAGTGGTTACATGCCATCATTCATGAAATCCTAAACTGTCTTAACTGGTCCATTGGCACCAGTGTAATAATTCCATGTCCAAATTAGTGAAAAATTCATATAATGTTTTATGGTTCTATTATGCCCTCAGTGCTGCTAAGTATTGCACCAAATGAGTGATAATAGTGATGGTATTTTACTGTGCAGTGTGATATGTCAAAAATGTTAAATGGTCTGATCCTGCTGATCTTACTACATGCTCAGGTGAGTTTATAATTAATGGGCTCATACCTCTTCTTATTTCAAGTAAAGGAAAGAAAATATTGCTTTATCACTAGTGTCTTATTGACTAAACCTGTCTTGTTTCTGTGAACTAGAACTCTGTAAGAAATGTTTTCCCTTTGTGTTTGCATTTAGATTTGAGTCACTATTTTCTTCTGTTTTCATCACTTTGGTTATTGCAGTTTCTCAACATCCTTAGCGGAAAGGAGGGCACGAACAGTGAAAGTACATCCTGTTTATAATCAGTTTCACTTTTTTTCTAGGAGGTTTAGAAATAATCCCCCTAAAGTAAGCCATTTCTGCCTTGGGAAGGCAGTAGTCAGTTGGGAGGGAAAACACAGTAGGTCTCTGCTCCACAGCACTGGAGCAGGGACTGTCTGGTTTTCTGGTGCAGTACTACAGATTCCAGCTGTATTATTTCCTCTCTGTAACTTTTGAAGCCCTTTCTTGGTTGCTTTCCACACAAGCCATTTCACCTTCTTAGATACAATGTGTGTAGACTTAAGATGCAAGACTGAGCAAAGCACATTGAAAATGGGAAATTCCACTCAACCTACATTCATTATCTACACATATTCATTTTACATGTTTGTAAAACAAACATTTAGAAGTTGAAAGACTGCCTGCATGCACAAAGTAATGAAAATCAAAACTTAGACCCTGGGATACATTCCAATTTAAAGTTTTTAATCCAAAACACTACACTGTAAAGCTGTTTGAAAAAGTAGGTGAGTAGACCATGAACCCTGGATGCTGCCTAAGGGGGAGAGAGCAGATCCAGAATGGAGCTGAAGGTGGAGGCGGACTTTCCTTTCAACCTCCCCCCACACACACATCTTCCCTGCGGCAGGGAGGGAAGAACAGCAGCAGCTGGAAGTTCACTACTGCAGAAGGAGATGTTTCCTCCTCTTTTTACTGCTAAAATTGGCATTTAAATGCCTGCTCAACACAGCAGCAGCCAAAAAAAAAAGAAGGTAGCATCTCCCCCTGCAGACCTCTGGCCACTGCTCCTGCACCAACCACCACTAGCACCCAGGGTACAACCTGGCCAGTTACAGCTGTTTGCAACTTTTACTAAAAATGTTTACTGAGAGAGGTATGTGTTTCTCTGCACTCTAGAGAACAGATCCCCAGTTGGTGAACATTGGCAAAACTCTGTCATCTTCTGCAACAATTTGCCTATTGCCAGAAAACAGCTCAATTCATTCTATGCAGACTAACTTAAAAAAAACAAAACTCTTAGGCAGAGACTACATCTAGAAAATTTGAATCAAGGGATGAAAGTTTTCAACAAATCCAGCATCTGAAGAAGATCCTGATCACAATTTACTGCACATTCCAGCTATAACAATATCATGGAGGGCAAGGCAAATGGAAAATCTTACACAAAATAAGGGTTATTTTGTGGCTGAATAATTTTGCCTTTTTCATCCAAAAGGCAAATCCTAGATTTCTTCATTATAACAACTTAGTGGTTTTTCATCTTTTTAGATTCAAGATACCCCTCCATAAGTATTTGAATTTTGTAGCCCCGGTTGAGAACTACTTGTTTCAGTGAGTCTTAATCAGAGTGATGCCACCACCATAGCTCAGTGAAACTGCGCTCTTGTAGAATCATATCAGGAAATGGCTACAGCCAATTTATCTGTGTTTCTTGCTTCCTCAGGCTGCAGCACTGCCACCAAGTGAATCTACCCCACATGCTTCTGTTTCCAGAAGGAATGTGTAGGGCTAGATTGGAAAGGGTTGCAGAAAGAGCAGGCAGAACCACCCACAGGCCACAGTGGTAGTGCCTGCACTGCAGCATCCCTAAAAGCTTCGTGGCAACTTGGTTGAGAACCATTGCAATAAGTTTATACATCTGTGAGCAAACCAACTGTGGTACCAATGAGTTACTTTCTGATCTAAATGAACTGGTTTACTGTTGTGTTGAATCTTTAGTCTTTCTGTGAACTCTCCATACACTGAGCAGAAGCCTTTTCCATTAGAGAAAGGGGGTTGTCCAAAGGATAATAGTTTGCCCTGAATCCAAATACAGTGACTCCACTCAGAATGTGTGTATGGCATTCTAGCAACTTTGTGTTTCCTACTTTATTATAGGCAGCAACTGATGCTTGTAAACTGATGGGATGTCGAAGATATTATGAGCAAATGATACAAGATAAACTTCAGTACCAAAAACACAAGATAACAGATGAAATAGATGTTGCTACAGTGAAGGATTACATGCAAGTAAGAAATGTTTTTGGATTTTTTTTTACAGCTTCTGGTAATAAAAGAAGCATCCTTAAGTAAGAAAGATTATGATGTAATTTAAAATGCCAGTAATTTTATTTTAGTAGTCAGCCACTTATTTATGGGCTTAATATCTCTCTGCTTTATACCATATGCATTCATTTATATCAGTGCAAAGAGTGTGTAAAACCTTGAATGATTGTTTTTAATGTTCTGCTAATGTTTTACATCCAGTTTGTACAGTTGTAAATAAGTCTGCAAATTTCAAGGCTGTGGAGAATCCCATTGTAGGATATTTTTTCTCGTGCCTGAAAGCTGCAGAGATGTTATTGGAGAGGCATAGAGTATTGGTAGGGCAATGGGAAAAGTATAAGGAAAACCTGAAAAACCCACAATATTAGTGTTGTTTGTACTTTGAATGGCTCTGATTCTCCTCTGTACATACTTATGCATAGTGAACTATCCTGTTAATACTGATTAACAGTGGTAAAAATGCAAGGAGAATCATGTCCAACAGAATGAAATCTCTCTGGTTATTCCCTATTAAAAAAAAGTAGGACCAAATTCTGAGGGACTTACCAGCCCAGCTATAGAAAAGGGAGGAGGCAGAGATGTCTATAGATCTACCTCAAATTTTAGCTTCGTATGTTACAAGAAGAGTGAAGGAAAGTCAAGTTAGAATAACTGCTCAGATTCAAAGTGATTTAAATTGGAGCATTAAAAGTATGATGAAATCTTTTATAAAGAAAATTTAAGAGCCTCCCAATCCAAATAAATAATTTTCACATGGATGTTGATTCTATAAATTGTAAAAGTTTGTTTACTTTGTGCCATTGTAGTATGTTAGTAACCTGGATGAGACCCCTGCACACTTCGGTGGTAGGGAAAACTACTGGAGAAGGTTATCTCTGGAAAATTTTCCCCGAACAATGATAATGTATGACATAGTGGAGTATGCACAGTCTGGGTCACTGTCTGACCGACTTAAGAAAGAACTGAAACTTCTGCTGTTGAGACCACAAAATGAAGAGGTGCTGTATGAACAACTCATGTCTGTTTCTCAAGTCAGGTAAGAATTTACAACAAGTTTCATTTTTAATTTGCCTGTGTATACTCTGCATTTTATTTCAAGACCCTCAGAACTGTTTAATGAATGTTTACCAGAACACTGTGAAAGAAGTATAGTTATGCTCATTTTATAGCTTGATAAAATGGCACAGAGGAATTTAAGTGACTCAGAAGTGACTAACATAAATATTTCAGTATTTTAGTCCTGTTTTTTAAGCTTTAGCACTAAGCTTTAGGGTGGAATTTCTTTTTTTTTTTAATATGTTCCATCCTTTTTTCCACCTAAAATACCAGCTTTGCGTCATAACTTCCATTCCATTATTCCTGTGTGTTGCCTGGGATTTTAGGTTTCATTGTTTCAGTTTTTCAATAGAATAAGGTATGTCATTTGGGAGATCATTCAGATACTTTATATACAACTTTTCTAGGCTCCCCTCACCATGTAGTACTTCAGCATCAGCCTCTTCAATTAGATCTTATTGGACCTCTTCACTAGCCAAGACATCAGGCCGTCGCTCTTCTCAAGCTCTACAGAAGATCACAAAAATGAAGAAAGTTTACATGCTTGAGAAGAAAAAAGAGGTATGATTAAAACATTGGAAAAGCACTATTTTTAAGGGAAGAACTCTACTATCTCTGTGCAAGTAGGGTATTCAATGGCTAGCAGTTTAGGGGTAGCAGGTGGTGTAGCAGGAACTTGCTTAGCTTGTGCTTGGAGTCAACCATTTTTAGAGTTTACCTTCTGCCACATATTATCAAAAAGAGGTAGTTAGCTATGTTAATCTGGGTATATATGTACCCTCATAGAATAAATAAGGTATATATCTAGAGCACAAGCTTTTGTGAACCTGAGTTCACTTCATCCTATGCTGTGAAAGGATATATAAGAAGAATATAAGGAGAGAGAAAGAAACTGGAATACAATTTTAACACAGTTGTATTCTAATTTCTGTCTCCTTATACCCTGCTTTCTGCACATCCTTTCACAGCATCGGATGAAGTGAACTTGGGTTAACAAAAGCTCTCACTATGTATCTTATTTAGTTAGTCTATAAATGTTCATATCTACCCTGCCTTCTTATATTATCAAAGCCACCATGTCAGGTGTTTTCACAATATTGCTCTCTTTGGGCATGTCAACACTAATTTAATGTGCAGTAAAGCATCACCATCTATACATGTGCAGCAATTACTGCACAGTAGTTTAGTATAAAGCACTGTTTGCTACTACTGACAGATACAGGTACTAGCCAATGCAACTTTACATTAATGTGCTGGAACTCATGTATAGATGCTGGCAAATTGCTCCAGGGTAGCCCTGGCAGCAGGAGGCCACTACTGCTACTCCCCTAGGGGTAGTGGAGGAGCTGACCCTGGCCCCCTGGAGCTCCTGTCCTGGCCCACTGAAGCCCAGGCCTAACCCTCTCCCCCAACCCCAAGTCTGCCTCCAGAGCTCCTGCAAGCCCAAAGCTGGTACACAGGCAGATGTGGAGCTTGGAGCTCCCCTTTGTGGCTGCAGGGGGGTAGAGCAGGGCAGGAGCAGCCCTAGACTAGGCTGCTCCTGTCAGCTTTAATTTGCTCTTAACCCAGACACACGTGAAGCTGCACGCCCACATGCAGTTTAACGCACCTAAATTTTCTGCACAGAAAATGCAGGTGCATTAATTGCACATGTAATTGCCCATTCTGAGTGGACAGTTACATAAACTAACATTCAGCCTCCAAACTTTCTTTCAGGAGTTTAATTCATCTTTTTATTTTATACTAGATTAAAAATATCTCTAATAGGGGTGTGCGAAGTGGGCCGTATTAGATATGGATTTGGATTCAGCCTGAGTCAGTGACAGCAATTCGATTCAGATCACTTTCCCTGATTCAGTTGTCGAATCTGAATCTGAAGATTTAATGCTGATTCAGAGAATGAGTGATTCAGACACAGACACAGCTGTAAATGTTTTTTTCTACGTACCAGCAGGGTACCAGCAAGCTTCTGAACGCTGCAATGCTGGGGTGGATGGAACATCCCACAGGAGTGCAGGGGGCAACAAACCTGGAAGTGGACTAGAAGTACTTCTGGTCCACTTCCGAGTCCACCGGGGAGCATGCTGGGGGTGGGGGGTGCCCCCACGCTCCCCCAGTTCAGTGATCAGCTGTGGGGGGACCCCAGGTGCTCCCCCCAACCCAGGAGGCACCAATTGCTGAGCCAGGGGAGCACAGAGGGGCCCCCCTGTGTGCTCCCTGGTGGACTGGAAGTGCTTCTGGTTCACTTCTGAGTATGCTGGGGAGCCCCCCCATGCTTCTGTGGGACACTCCATGCGTCCCAGCATTGCAGCACTCATGAGTTGCCTACTACCTAGGGGTATGTAGAAAAAAAACATTTAAAGCTGTGTCTGTGTCTACATTTCCAATTCTTTCCGAATTGATTCGGAGGGTTCCAATTCAAGTCGGAGAGATTAAAGGGTCCTCTGATTAAATTTGGATTCGGAGATTCGGCCACCAAATCGGGCTGTCCCCAGTGGCTGCAGCCAACTCCGAGCTGGT